>NC_044384.1:84632080-84943426 GCF_006542625.1 Nomascus leucogenys | reverse complement strand
AAAGTAGCATGGTGGTTGCAGGGACTGGGGGGTGGGGAGAATGGGAGCTAATGTTTAATGGAGACACAGCTTCAGTTTGGAAACATGAAAACAATTCTGGAGATGGATGGTGGTGATTGTTACAAAACGTAAATGTAGTTAATGCCACTGAAATGTATACTTAAAATGGTAAATTTTATATATATTTTACCACAATAAAAAAAAATGCGGGCTGAGTGCAGTGGCTTATACGTGTAATTCCAGCATTTTGGGAGGCCGAGGCAGGAGGATCACTTGAGCCTAGGAGTTTGAGACCAGCCAGGGCAACATAGCCAAATCGCATCTCTACAAAAAATAAAAATAAAAGGCTGGGCGCGGTGGCTCATGCCAGCACTTTGGGAAGCCGAGGCAGGTGGATCAGGTCAGGAGATCGAGACCATCCTGGCTAACACAGTGAAAACCCATCTCTACTAAAAATACAAAAATTAGCCAAGCATGGTGGCATGCGCCTGTAATCCCAGCTACTCGGGAGGCTGAGGGAGGAGAATCGCTTGAACCCAGGAGGTGGAGGTTGTAGTGAGCCGAGATCGTGCCACTGTACTCCAGCCTGGGCGACAGAGCCAGACTCTGTATAATAATAATAATAATAATAATAATAATAAAATAAGGCTGGGCACAGTGACTCACGCCCATAATCCCAGCACTTTGGGAGGCCAAGGTGGGCAGATCACCTGAGGTCAGGAGTTCGAGACCAACAAGATGAAATTCTGTCTCTACTAAAAACACAAAAATTGGCCTACAAAAATCAGCTAGGCACCGGGCGTGGTGGCTCACACCTGTAATCCCAGCACTTTGGGAGGCTGAGGCAGGAGGATCACAACATGGCCAAGATGGTGAAACCCCATCTCTACTAAAATACAAAAAATTAGCTGGGCGTGGTGGTGCACGCCTGTAGTCTCAACTACTCGGGAGGCTGAGGCAGGGGAATCGCTTGAACCCGGGAGGCAGAGATTGCAGTGAGCTGAGATCGTGCCACTGCAGTGAGCTGAGATCGTGCCACTGCACTCTAGCCTGGGCGACAGAGCGAGACTCCGTCTTGAAATAAATAAATAAACAATAATAAAATGTCCAGAAATAATAAGAAAAAAATGCGTTCACACACACACACACACACACACACACACACACACACACACACACACTGTGTAATGTTTGTGAAAGGCTGGGAGAGTGGTGGGTGTCTGGGATTCCAAGGTCACACAGGTAGAAAAGAACTGGCTGAGGGTGGAAGAAGGGGCCACCGGGCCCCACCTTAGGCCACTCCCCTCCTCTCTGTCCCCACCATCCTCACCTGGTCCAGTCCTCCTGCTCGTGCCTGCCCTGGCCACCTCCATCCCCGACATGGCGTGGGTGATGTCCTTCCTCAGGTCTAGATCTGACCACCTATCTCTTCTGCTTTCACGTCCTTCAGCAGCACCCCATCACCTCAGCATCAGCCTGGCCAGAGAAACTCTTCCCTGCTGACGCCAGCCTGTGTTCCAGCTTCACAGTCCCACCCTTCCCAGTTCCTTCCTTCATCACACACTGCAACCATTTGTAACACCTTTCCTGGACGGGCATGGTGGCTCATGCCTATAATACCAGCACTTCGGGAGGCCAAGGCGGGTGGATCAACTGAGGTCAGGAGTTCAAGACCAGCCTGGCCAACATGGTGAAACCCCATCTCTACTCAAAATACAAAAAATTGGCCGGGCGCAGTGGCAGGCATCTGTAATCCCAGCTACTCAGGAGGCTGAGGCAGAAGAATTGCTTGAATCCGGGAAGTGGAGGTTGCAGTGAGCCGAGATTGTGCCACTGCACTCTAGCCCAGGTGACACTCTGTCACACACAAAAAAATAAACAAATAAACAACAAAACAAAAAATTAGCCAGGCGTGGTGATGTGCACCTGTAATCCCAGCTACTTGGGAGGCTGAGGCAGGAGAATAGCTTGAACCCAGGAGGCAGAGGTTAGTTAGCTGAGATTGTGCCATTGCACTCCAGCCTGAGCAACAGAGTGAGACTCTGTCTCAAAAGAAAAAAACAAAACAACAACAACGAAAACCCTTCCCTGTGGCTAGTATAAATGTTATCCCTAGTTTTCTCAATAACCCTGTGAGGTAGCTATCAGTGGCTCCATTTTTTTTTTTTTTTTTTTTTTGAGGTAGAGTCTCACTCTGTCACCAAGGCTGGAGTGGAGTGGCGCAATCTCGGCTCACTGCAACCTCCAGCTCCCGGGTTCAAGTGATTCTCCTGCCTCAGCCTCCCTAGCAGCTGGGACTACAGGCACGTGCCACCACGCCCAGCTAATTTTTGTATTTTTAGTAGAGACGGGATTTCACCATGTTGGCCAGGATGGTCTCGATCTCCTGATCTCGTGATCTGCCCACCTTGGCCTCCCAAAGTGCTGGGGTTACAGGTGTGAGCCACCGTGCCTGGCCTGCTCCATTTTAGAGATGGGGAAACTGCGTCTCAGGCTAGGTGCAACTCGGAGGTCCACGCTCGTTTGCTGTGTGGTGGCTGCTCTGTCTTCACTCTGGTTCCTCAGTGCCTGTGCTTACATATGAGTTATCTGGCTGGTAGCTCCGATTTGGCTCAGAATCATATCTGATCACATTAATGAGCCCTGACACCCCCGACCTCCCTGCTAGGCATTCCTGATCACATTGTTTTCTTCGTAGCCTTTACCACTGCTGGAAATCATCTCTTATTTGTTTACCAATTTAATATCCCCCTTCCAACTAGAATTTAAACTCCCAGAGAGCAGGGATGGCGTCTGCCTTGTATCCCCAGAACCCGGAGCCATGCCTTGTATACTGGAGATGTTCAGTAAACAGCCATGGATCGAATGAATCTTGAAGCAGCACTGTCAGACCCTCCCAGCTCCAAGCATCCCTCCCACATGCTCCCTTGGTGCTCTGAGGCTGGAGAAGCTGTTGGTCCCTTGCACACTTTGTGGTTATTCTTCTATTCTTGGGTGTCCCCCACCAGACCCCAGCTGACTGGGCAGGGATTGGCCCCAGGCTTGGCACAGTGCCAAGCCTACCCGAGTGCTCAGCTACCTCTTGCCAAATATCTGAATCAATGTCACAGCAACACTTGGTTTGCTCCTGTTGCATTCTCACGATAGGCTCAGCGTCAGGTACGACCTTCTTGAGGGCAAGGCCTGTCCTCCACAAAGCCCTCTGGGGCTGGGGTCTCCAGAGGTGAGACCTCAGCTCTGGGAGACTGCCTGCCTCCGGGAGGAAACCTGGGGCAAAGGGACAGGGAGCTCAGCCACCAGCAGCAGCATGTTTTATTGCAACCAGAATCCCCGGTCAACGTGGGGAAGGGATGGAGCCGGGGATGAGGCAGGACACATCTGGTCCCTGACAGGACACTCCCCGTCCAGCATGCAAAGCCAAAGGCCCAGAACAGCCTGCCCAGTGGCTGAGCCCTGTGGCCAGCTGTGCCCTCTCTCTTCCCCTGCCCCCAGTCAGGGCATCCAACGGGGCTGAGGCAGAAGGGAGGTGAAAAGTGGGGTCGGTTTCAGCAAGGCTTCACCCAGGGACCTGAGGGAAGAATGAGTATTGTGATGGGGTCCAGGTGCCCCAAGATGCTCAGGGCGTCTGGGCTGACTTCAGGACGTGTCCATGTGGTTATCAGAGGAAAGTGATGGGGCCTGCCCTGCCCACATGGAGAGGGAGGGAGAGGGGAAACACGGCTCAGAAAGAGAATCACTGGCCAGTGACCACACAGGTGGGGTCTTGGGACCCTGACTCTGCCGCCAGGGCTGTGTCCACACCCCACCTCCTGGCTGGGCCCCACCTGGGACCCCAGCCTAGGCAGCCTCGTGTCCTATGTGGGGATCTGCATGCTGTCCAGGTCCTGATCCATGATCTGCAGGACATCGTCCAGGATGGAAGGCCCCAGGTCCACGTGCAGGGACAGCAGGGAGCTGGCATGGGACAGGAAGGGCTCCTCGGCCCCTGACTCCGGGGTCAGCCCACTGTGCGGGGAGCCAGTCTCTGGAATCCTCCAGATGTCCACACTCCCTCCCTCCTGTGGGGAAGGCTGAGGGGTCTCCAGGTGCAGGCGAGGGGGCTTGGGTGGAGCCTGGGCTGTGGGCAGGGTGAGAGCCTGGGGTCCACCGATAACAGGGAGGGAGACAGCATTCTTGAGCAAGGGGGATGGGCCGTCCGGGAGCTCCCGCCCACACACGGTGGCGGTGCGGGTGAACTGGAAGGGGAGGTCGAAGGTGCCATCTTCTTCAGGCCCCTCCACCACGGTCCCCGGCAGGAGGTGGAACTTGCCCTGCAGGAAGGAGATGTCGCCAAACATGTCGCTGCTGCCGCCACTGCCGATATGAATGGTGTGGCGGAAGTCCCCCAGCGGCGGGCTGATCATGTCCGAGGACAGCAGGTCCCGAAGCTTCTCCTTCTTGCCCTTGCGACTGCCACGCTTCAGATAGATGGGCACCTTGGTGGACATGGTGACCTCACCACCAGGCCTGGCTGTGAGGCTACAGGCTGCCTGCTGAGACCACACCTCCTCTCCAACCCTCAGCCAGAGGAAACACTCGTTCCAAGGGGTGGTTTGCAGGTGCCCAAAGCTCGCCAAAGGGGTCCTGGCTACAGTGTGGGGCACGAACAAAGTTGGCCCAAGGAATTAAAAAAAGATTAGAGATCAATGAAGTCAATGGGCTGAGATAACGAAAATCACGTTCTCCCCAAAGGATGGCAAACTCTTCTGAAGAATTGAAGCCAGAAAGGTAGGAGCTGTGTGGGCAGCAGTGCACTTTGGTCTTGTCACCGAGGGTTACTTGTCCCCGGTCCAGGGCTGAGGAGCTGAAACACAAAGGGTGCACACCTGTCAGAGACAGCAGGACCAAAGTCAGATGCAAACGTCTTTTTTATTTTTAAGATGGAGTCTCACTGTGTCACTCAGGCTGGAGTGCAGTGGCGCAATCTCAGCTCACTGCAGCCTCCGCCTCCCAGGTTCAAGCATTCTTCTGCCTCAGCCTCCTGAGTAGCTGGGACTACAGGCATGTGTCACCATGCCCGGCTAATTTTTGCATTTTTTTTTAGTAGAGACAGGGTTTCAACATGTTGGCCAGGCTGGTCTTGAACTCCTGACCTCAAATGATCCACCCGCCTTGGCCTCCCAAAGTGCTGGGATCACAGGTGTGAGCCACCGTGCCTGGCCAGAAACATCTATCTTGTTTCTGGGCCTCTTGTGGTAGCCATGGGAGCCTGAGGGGGTGGGGCACTCCCCTTGCAGGGAATTGTACAGCCTCCAAGACCCACTGCATCTTAGAGACTCACCACCAGGGCCAAGCCCTCCCCTTACAGGTGGGAAACTGAGGTGGGAACATGAATGACAGGTCCAATGTCACACAGAAAGTCCTGCTCTATTCTCTTGCCCTGGGTCCCTGGCAAGGTAGGTCTCATCACCCTTATCCAGGTACTCATGCCATACCCCCCACCTCCATTGCACATCACCTGTGCCCCACAATGTAAGTGCCAGATTGTGCCTCACAAATGGCCTTGACTCCCTACTTGACCAAGGACAGAGAGCTTTGTGGTCACTGTCTCTCCTGCCCAGGCCTGGCGGGGACCTGGAGCACAGCAGGCGTTTGGCCAAGGGTGCTGGGTGGCTGGCACTTCCCATTTGACCCAATCATGTCCCACCTGGAGGCGGGGTTGCGTTTTCTCCTCTGCCTATTAGGAGTTCCTTATGGGCAGGGGCTGAGTCTAGGATAGTTTCTGGCCCTCCTCCCTACCCTGGCACCTAAAGAGAAGGTGGAGTGGGGAGTACATATATTTTTTAGTTGAGGGGGGCTCTGCTCTGTACCTGACATTCTTCTGCGCTCTTTGCAGACACATCTTAATTAATCAACACAACCACCCTATTATCAACCCCATTTAAAAATCAGAGGTGTTGGGGTTGGGCATGGTGGCTCACGCCTGTAATCGCGGCACTTTGGGAGGCCAAGGCGGGTGGATCACGAGGTCAGGAGATCGAGACCATCCTGGCTAACATGGTGAAACCCTGTCTCTACTAAAAATACAAAAAATTAGCTGGGCGTGGTGGTGCATGCCTGTGATGCCAGCTACTTGGGAGGCTGAGGCAGGAGAATCATTTGAACCCAGGAGGTGGAGGTTGCAGTGGGCCGAGATTGCCCCACCACACTCCAGCCTCAGCTACAGAGCAAGACTCCGTCAAAAAAAAAATCAGAGGTGTCAAAATTCAAAATTGAACCTGAGGTGAACATAGAGGTGAAAAATTTTGGAGGATTCCCACAGGGCATTGCAGAGAGAGAGAGAAGCAAAATGCAAAAACATAATATAGATCATCCATTTATTGAAAGCATTGACTGCCTACCTGCCTCCCCGCTCTGACACATATGCATGTTATGTAACTGCATGTGTACAGGTCTGTGTAGAATTCTGTCCTATATAAATAAAAAAAAAAAAGAGGCTGGGTGCGGTGGCTCACGTCTGTAATCCCAGCACTTTTGGGAGGCCGAGGCAGGCGGATCACCTGAGATCAGGAGTTCGAGACCAGCCTGGCCAACATGTGGAGACCCTGTCTCTACTAAAAATAAAAAATTAGCCAGGTGTGGTGGCGCACGTCTGTAGTCCCAGCTACTTGGGAGGCTGAGGCAGAAGAATTGCTTGAACCCAGGAGGCAGAGGTTGCAGCGGGCCGAGATCTCACCACTGCGCTCCAGCCTGGGTGACAGAGTGAGACTCCGCCTCAAAACAAAACAAAACAAAACAAAACAAAAACACCCAGAAAACTCTAGAAGGCCAGCCCCAGGTTGTCATATGGGCTACCTTGACTAGGGTACACAGCAGGGATAGGGGGTGGCGTCACTGATATAGGAGGAAAGGAGTCATCAATAAAAATAACCTGTAATATTTTGGTCCCATGACTATGACATGATAAATGTGTGTAATATATATAAATATGAAAAGATGGTCATCCAGATGTTAACAGTGGTTATCTCAAAGTGGTAGAATTTCAGATTGACGTTTCCTTTCTCGTTCAGACCGCTATGAATTCAAATTCTTACTAATAAGCAATGTATTATTTATATGCACATAATGTTTATGTAGTCAGAAAAAAATTAAGCTATTTTTAATGTGGAAAAATAAATAGCTATGAAGGGGTGTCATACTGATTTAACAGAAAAAAGAAATGAAGCAAGCACTCCCTCTGCTTGAGGGTGGGGGATGCACGTGGGACCTGATTGGTCCAGTACACATGAGCCCAGATGTAGACTCAGCATAAAAGGCAAAGAGAGAAACTTGCCCAAGGTCACCCAGTGAGTAAGGGCAAGGTGGGAATTCAAGCCAGATGAGCCCACCCTCCTGTACTACCCCCTCCCCAGGCCCAGTCAGGGGCTCACCAAAGGTGGCTCTTGACAGTTCTTTGCCTCAGTTTTCATTCTGGGCAGGGTGAGAGTGGGGGTGAGGGGGTTGGGAGGAGGGAGCAGGAAGGAGGAAGGAGGATGCAGGAGAAGCAGAGTCCAACTACCCCACCACCACCAGCTGAGGCCCTTGCTCAGGAAACCCCACCCCAGGACCGGACACCCGGGTCAGTCGTACTGAGCCACAGAGGCCGGACATCTTGCCCCTCCCAGAGCACCTGGAGCTTAACAGGAAACAAAGGAATGACTCTCCCATGGTGGAAATCCAGCTCAGCTTGCAAGGAGCTGGGGGAAGGGTGGGGACGCATGGGCACCCTGAGGTCTTGGAATCCCGTCATGCATTCGTCGTGTGTCAACCATGCCAGGCCTGGGGGCCATGCTGACAAACATGCAATTTGTCACTCGTCAGGAGAGAAGTCCTGAGGGGGGCTTGTCTTCCTTTTCACTCATGGATCGTGGGGCTGACTGGTGGGATGTGCCCAGAGCCTGGGCCAGGTCCTCCCCGCACCCCCACCCCCATCACACGCACCCCCAACCCCATCACACGGCGGCGCCAAGACAGCCTGAGTGTTTCCACAACAAATTGGGCGTCCCTGACAGCTGTCTCACAGCCAGATGTACACACCCAATTCCAGATGTGGGGAGAATCGAGGGTGAGGCCAGCATCAGCGGCCCAGGGGAGAGCTGGGAATTACAACCCTCACGCCCCAAGAATTTAGATTTGGCAACTGCAAGACCCTAGGATCCAGCCTGCCACGCACAGTCTCTCATCTTAATGCTCCCGGTCACGGCATGGTGGGGTCATTACGGCCCTTTACAGAAGTCGAAGCTGAACCTCAGAGATGTTAAGTAACATTGGCGAGGTCATCCAGTTAGGAAGTGGAAGAGTGGGTACCCAGCCTGGTCCATGTGGTTCCCATGCAGTGGGCCACGCCTACCTCCATAATATGGTTGGGGAGCGGGAGAGAAACGGGCTCACAGCTAGGCTGGGAACAGTGGGTCCCCAGACCTCCTCCATCTACATCCTGACCTTTGGCTGCCCCCGTCTGCCCAACTTTCATGTGTCCAGAGATATGAGAATGAGGTCTCCATTAGGACAGGGCTGTGGGGGGCTGGGAGGGGAGCTCCCTGCAGCAGTCGGGGAGCAGATAGGAGCATCCTAGCTCTCTGGGATTGCCCTGGACAGGAGCCCTGGACCTCCCAATGACAAAATGACTTCCGGCAGGCAGGGATCCTCCTATCATGAGGAATATTAGGCCACCTCACACCCCCTCTTCTCCTAAATCACGAGACTGTCCTTAGATCCAGCTCCACCTGGGACTTCCTCTGTAACCTTCAGCAAGACGCCTCTCCTCTCTGGGTCTCACCTTTTCCACCTATAAAATGGGCTGACAACGAAGCCACCACTAGAGGGCCACTGGAGATCCCACTGCAATATTGCAAGTGAGAGCGCCAATGTACAATAGCGGGGTTCGGAGAGTCACTGTAGGTTATATCATTCATTCAGCAAATATCTACAAGGCCTTCCTTCCTCAAGCACTTCGATTCTCCGGGGCCAGTGCTTTGAACAATATCAAAAACGAACGGCTCCTGATCCCAGGCGTTCACCTCCTCCCGCCCTCCTAGACCTCGCGGATGCAGAGACCCTCTAGCCGGCCGCGGGGTCTCCCGGGGTCCCCGTGCCTCCGGAGAGGTGCCCGGCTCCGCGACCGCCAGGTGGCGCGCGTGCTCCCTTGATCGCCTCGTGTCCCGGAGGACTCCGAGAGCTCACCGGGGTCTCCAGCGCCCCTCCCCCCGGGCTCCAGGCAGGCGGTCCCCAAGGAGCTGCGCGTTCAAGTACCAGATGGAGATTACCTGCGACATCTTTTTGCTTCGGGGTTTCTGGTCCCACAATCGGGGAAAAATGGGGCGATTGGGGACCCTGCCCTAGTCTCCAAGCTCTGGGAGGAGCCTCCCCCCCGTGCTTTCCGGCCTGGGCGATGTCCTAGTGTCCGCTCGGCGCAGGGCCAGAGCTCGGGCGTGCGGGCCCCCGCCCCTCCCACGGGTCCGGCTCCTTAGCTCCGGCTCTGGTTCCGGCGCCGACCCCTCCCCACTCCTACCCGGGCGCAGCCCAGCCCAGCCCGGATCCGTTTCAGGACATTCGCGGCCGCAGCTAAAGATAGGAGAACACCTCACCATCGGCTAAAAATACGGCCCCCAGGCCCGGTGGGGACGCTGGGCGGCGGGGCACCCCTGGGTCTCGGGAGGGGGGCGGGGGCCCGGGTACAGAATGGAGGGCAGAACGGGGAATTCGGGGTCGGGATGCGCGGCGCCCCACGGACCGTGGCGGGTACGGGCGAGGCTGCGTGCACCCAGATGCGGGCGGGAAGCCCCATGGAGCCCTAGGAGCCCTCGAAAGGACCTGAGTGAGGTGAGAGGCAGGGCCAGGGCGCGAGCTGGGGCGGGGCGCCACAGAGATGGGCCTCTCGGGGGGGCCTCCGCGAAGCTGCGAAAATCCCAGCCCAAACTCACCGTGAGGCGCGCAGACGGCGGACCGGCGGACAGCAAGGTCTCAGGAGCTGGACAGCGCGGCGGCGGGACCCGACCGGCTGTGAACTTACAGAGCTCACGGCAGACCCCGCAGCCCCGCCCCGGCCCGCGGAGCCAATGCCGGGGCCGCGCCAGCCAAGCCCCTCCCCATCCCCGCCCAGGCCCCGCCCCACTCTGGGCACCGCCCGGGGCTCCCGGTGTGGGAGGTGCCGCTCCCGGGTCCAGCGGTCGCGCGCGCCCTGGGGTCCTGTCCTGGTTCTGGCGGCTGAGGGCCGGGTGGCGCAGGGTGGCCTCCGGGGACTCCGGCTGTGCCCATGGGAACTAAAACCTTCGGTTCTAGAAGAGCTGGGGGAGAGGCTCCGGGAAGACCGAATTCTTCAGAAATCGCAGAGACCTTGGACCGGATCCTTCCCTGCAGGGCTGGGTCGGGGAGGCGCCGGCACAAGTATATTCAGTGACTTCCTTGGAAGCGCCTACGTTAGAATACTACAAACTTACAAGCTAGTTGATGAGTTTACCTTCCACTAGAAAAGAGAGTATGGGAAGGCAGAGGCCGCGTGGCCTGGACCCCCGTCTTTGCTGTCAGGCTTCCAGAGTGAAGGTGGGGCTCATACTCAGACTAGTTCCTGGTCCATTCATTCATTCATTCAGTCAGTCATTCCTACAGGGCCAGAAACTTTATTTATTTATTTTTTTTTTGAGACGGAGTTTCGCTCTTGTTGCCCAGATGGGAGTACAATGGCGTGCAGCTCACCGCAACCTCCGTCTCCTGGGTTCAAGAGATTCTCCTGCCTCAGCCTCCCGAGTGAGTAGCTGGGATTACAGGCATGTGCCAGCACACCCGGCTAATTTTTGTATTCTTAGTAGAGACGGAGTTTCTCCATGTTGGCCAGGCTGGTCTCGAATTCCCGACCTCAGGTGATCTGCCCGCCTCGGCCTCCCGAAGTGCTGCAATTACAGGCGTGAGCCACCGCGCCCGGCCCAGAAACATGTTTTGAAGGGCAGGCACCGCACAGGGTGCTGGAGACAGACTGAAGGAAACTGCACCTCTCAGTGACTCAAGAGAGATTTGTTGAGTATCTACCAAGTGCCTAGCGCTGTTCTTGTCCCTGGGGATTCAGCCTCTGGATTGGGACCTGCAGCCCAGAGAAGGGAAATGGGGGAAATCCAAGTTCCCAGGCACATCATGATACCGTTCCAGGTGGGTAAGTGCTAAGTAGAGTGGGGCAGAGGAAGTGGTGGGTAGTAACGGGGTGGACAGATCTCACTTTCCAGAGGATGACAGCTATGCCAGCTCAGTGTAACCAGGATGGTTGGCTTCAATGCTGTCAGTGTGGGAAGGGCTTTTAGGGAGGCAGAGCCGGGAAGACCTCAGGGAGGAAGGCAGGATGCTGGGGGTGGGGGAAGATGCCAGACAAGCTGGGAGGTCCGGATGGGAAGAAGGGGATCATGCTAGGCAAAATAACAGCCCCACTAAATATGTTCACATCTGGCCGGGTGCTGTGGCTCATGCCTATAATCCCAGCACTTTGGGAGGCCAAGGTGGGAGGATTGCTTGAGTCCAGGAGTTTGACACTGACACCAGCCTGAGCAACATAGTGAGACCCTGTTTCTACAAAAAATAAATTAGCCGGACATGGTGGCTCAAGCCTGTAGTCCCAGGTGCTCTGGAGGGTTAGGTGGAGAATTGCTTGAACCTGGGAGGTTAAGGCTGCAGTGAGCTGTGATCATGCCACTGCACTCCAGCCTGGGCAATAGAGCAAAAAACCATGTAAAAAAAAAAAAAAGAAAAGAACAGAAAAAAAGCCCACATCCGAACCTGTGTAATCTGTGAATATGTTTTGTTACACGGGAAATGGAAATGAAAATTGCCAATGAGGGCCGGGCGTGGTGGTTCACGCCTGTAATCCCAGCAGTTCAGGAGGCCAAGGCAGGTGGATCACGAGGTCAGGAGATCCAGACCATCCTGGCTAATATGGTGAAACCCCGTCTCTACTAAAAATACAAAAAAAAAAAAAAAAAAAAAAAAAAATTAGCCAAGCATGGTGGCAGGCGCCTGTAGTTCCAGCTACTCGGGAGGCCGAGGCAGGAGAATGGCGTGAACCTGGGAGGCAGAGCTTGTAGTGAGCCAAGATCGCACCACTGCACTCCAGCCTGGGTGACAGAGCGAGACTCTGTCTCAAAAAAAAAAAAAAAAGAAAGAAAATTGCCAATGAAATTATGGTTGCAAATCAGCTGACTTTAAAATAGAGAGCTTATGCTGAGGTATCTGGATGGACCAGTGTAATAACAAGGGTTTTTAAAAGAACAAGCAGGAGACAGAGAAAGAGATGTGATGGGCCAGGCGCGGTGGCTCACGCCTGTAATCCCAGCACTTTGGGAGGCCAAGACGGGCAGATCACGAGGTCAGGAGATCAAGACCACAGTGAAACCCCGTCTCTACTAAAAATACAAAAAAAAAGTTAGCCGGGCGTGGTGGCGGGCGCCTGTAGTCCCAGCTACTCGGAGAGGCTGAGGCAGGAGAATGGCGTGAAGCTGGGAGGCGGAGCTTGCAGTGAGCCGAGATTGCGCCACTGCACTCCAGCCTGGGCGACAGAGTGAGACTCCGTCTCAAAAAAAAAAAAAAAAAAAAAAAAAAAAAATTAGCCAGGTGTGGTGACACGTGCCTGTAGTCCCAGCTACTTGGGGGGCTGAGGCAGGAAAATCGCTTGAACCTGGGAGACAGAGGTTGCAGTGAGTCGAGATAGCGCCATTGCACTCTAGCTGGGGTGACACAGCGAGACTCCATCTCAAACAAAAAAAAAAAAAAAAAAGAGAGAGGTGATGACTGAAGGGCCAAAGAAATGCTTTGAAGATGGAGGCGGAGGCCCCAAACCAAGGAACTCCTTCAGAAGCTGGAAAATACAAGGAAACAGGTTCTACCCTATCTACCCTAGAGGCTCCAGAAGGAACACAGCCCTGCCCTCACCTCCTCACCTTGATCTTACTTAGCTCGGTGAGACTCACACATTGGCTTTTTTTTTTTTTTTTTTTTTTGAGATAGAGTCTTGTTCTATCGCCCAGGCTTGAGTGCAGTGGCAAAACCTCGGCCCACTGCAACCTCCATCTCCCAGGTTCAAGCGATTCTCCTGCCTCAGCCTCCCGAGTAGCTGGGGTTACAGGCTCCCGCCACCATGCCTAGCTAATTTTCGTATTTTTAGTACAGATAGGGTTTCACCATGTTGGCCAGGCTGCTCTCGAACTCCTGACCTCAAGTGATCCGTCCACCTTGGCCTCCCAAAGTGCTGGGATTACAGGCATGAGCCACCTCACCCAGCCCCATGTTGACCTTCTAACCTATAGAACTATAAGATCACGAATTTCTGTTGTTTTAAGCCACCTACTCCGTGATAATTTGTTGTAGCAGTGATAGAAAATGAATCCAGGGAAGTTCAGGTTTTAATCTTGAGTGTGCCCTCAACTCTGCGGGGAGTATTGGTCAGGTGGATTCTGCCAGGAATGGCCTGGCAGCTTGGAGGAAAACAGGCCTGGACTATTGAGTAAGTGGGGATGATGGCCCTGGGCCAAGCTGTGGTGGGGGTCAGTAAAGGCTGTACCTCTCCCCATTCTTGCCGTAGGACTTTGCCAGGTGCCAGCCCACTCAGGCCACCCTGTGCCCTTTACCCATTGCTTCATGTTCCTGAATTCCTTACATCCTCCTGGGGGTGCCTAGTGACGTGGCCAGAGCCTGAATCACGATCCCCATTTTACAGATGGGAACTAAAGCTCAGGGCACTGACAGTGATTTGCTGAGCCCATTAGTGGCAAGATATGTGGGCTCTGGCCCCTCCTTCTCCTCTCAGGCTTCTAACCCCACAGTCATCATTCCTGCCCATCCCCAGGACACAGCTCTCAAAGAGGAGGGGTAGCTCAGTGCCTTGAGCCCTGGCCTCTGAGCCATCAGTCAGATTCTGAGCTGTCTCTGCTGCTGCTTTGCTCTGTGGCCACAGGCAAAGGACTTTCCTTTCAGAGTCTCCTTGCCTGTAATATGGGGTAGTAGCATCAGGTCAGGCAAGTCCCAAACCAGATAAGGGATGGCCATGCATGTGTTTTGTTCGTGGGAATGCGCAGCCCCTCAGGTGGCATGGTTTCACGGAAACATTAGAACAAGGGCTTTGGGGCCTGGCCAGCTGGCTGTGCTGCTTGATCGGAATGGCTGTAATGATGAAGCCACCTGAGCCTGCGGGAATGAGGCTCAGGCCAAGCCCTCATCCCCTGCCCATCTGCTGAGAGTCCTCCATTGGCGGGTAGGGGTCAGGGAAGGGTCAGGCACTCCATTCAGAGCTGGGGACAAAACAGAGTTACGGGGATGGAAGATGGAGAGACAAAGCCTCTCATCCAAGGCCACACACAGCTGGGGACCAACCCCGGAGCTCTTTGAAGAAGTTCTGTGGGGGGTGGGTGATTAGGGGTCCCTCGGGTAGGGATAGACAGCAGCAGAGCCCGCAAACCTGGTCCAAGCTCCTGCTTTCCTCCCTGAGCCTTCCAACCAGGACTAGAAATGCTATCTGCACTCTGGGGACTGTTTTCAACCCACCTGGATGAGACGTGTTCCGCCCAGTGCCAGCCAGTCCCCTTGCCGCTCAATCCACTTCTGCTATCATTCAGAGCAGGGGGCCCGACCAAGTCCACATCGCAGGAGTGATCGGCGCCTGGCCCTGGGTTCTGCGCTGTGCAAGCATGCAGGGAGGGCGCTTCCTTCTCCCCATTCACAGATGTGGTTGTCACTTGGCTGGGGCCCAGGGAATCCCTGAGGAGGTTCTGCTGAATGGACAGGATCTTTGTGTGCACACCCAGCATCGCCATGGGAGCCCTGCCATTCATAAGGCCATGTATAAAACAGGATTTCATTTACTAAAATTGGCTTTTTTGTGCAAGTTCTCAGGCTATATGTAGGGGCCTGGGGTGTGGGTAGGGAGGCTGGAATAGCCTGAGCCATGGGGAAGCGTGGCCTGCATTTTGACCCAAGACACTCAGGCCAAGCGCTGCATCCCCCAGCCTGGACCCCAGGGTCTGATGCCTCAGCCAGGGTCTGGACTGTCCTGGACAGAAGGGCTCCTGGACATCCTGGTAGCTCAGGGGCAGGATCCAAAAGGGCATCTGGGGCTGGGTGTGGTGGCTCACACCTGTCATCCCAGCACTTTGAGAGGCTGAGGTGGGCGGATCAACTGAGGTCAGGAGTTCGAGACCAGCCTGGTCAACATGGTGAAACCCCGTCTCTACTAAAAATACAAAAATTAGCCGGGCATGGTGGCACACGCCTGTAGTCCCAGCTGCTTGGGAGACTGAGGCAGAAGAATTGCTTGAGCCTGGGAGGCGGAGGTTGCAGTGACCAAGATTGTACCACTGCACTCTAGCCTGGGTGACAGAGCAAGACTGTCTCTCAAAAAAAAAAAAAAAAAAAAACAACGGCCGTGTGCGGTGGCTCACCCCTGTAATCCCAGCACCTTGGGAGGCCGAAGCAGGCCGATCACGAGGTGAGGAGATCGAGACCATCTTGGCTAACACAGTGAAACCCCGTCTCTACTAAAAATACAAAAAATTAGCCGGGTGTGGTGGCGGGCGCCTATAGTCCCAGCTACTCGGGAGGCTGAGGCAGGAGAATGGCGTGAACCCGGGAGGCGGAGCTTGCAGTGAGCTGAGATTGCGCCACTGCTCTCCAGCCTGGGCGACAGAGCGAGACTCTGTCTAAAAAAAATAAAAATTAAAATTAAAAAAAACAAAAAACAAAAAAAGGGGCATTTGAGAGGGGCAGAGCAGGCCACGATGGATAAACACCCAGAGCAGGGTATTTGGCTTCTGTCTCCTCAGCCTGGAGCCTCTCCCTTGTCCTGAGATGGGCCCGATAGGCTCCCCCACCAACCCCACAGCCGCCTCCCCCACTGTGATCACTACACAGGGACTGACTCAGCCCTTCCTTCCCCTCCCAGCCTCTCCTTCCTGGAAATCGCCATCATCAGCGGCCATAGCACCCCCATGGGACCTGGGGGATGGAGTTGGAAGCCCCCTCCCGCAACACTGGCCAGATTGGAGGGACCAGCAGGGAAGCTCCCTCCTACCCCCAGGGAAGCTGAAGCCAGCTCTCCATGGCCGCGAAACCTGGAACCCAGGACCCTGGGAGGCAGGTGAGATGACAGGGACCTGGGGTCTGGGAGCAGAGTCACAGGGAAGGTTGGCATCTAGGGGAGGCGCATCTTGGGGGTGCATCTAGGGGAGATGCTAAGAAGTGACAGGGGTCTCTGGAGGTGCCCCAGTCCGTCTGCTGGGATGCAGGGTGGCAGGGAGCTAAGAAGGTGCTCAGCCACCCTCCGGAAGCTTCCGACGTCCCAGCCTGAGCTCAGCCTGCAGGGCCCTGTGGCCTGAGCCAACCCCAGACCTGGGTTGGATTTTTTTCTTGATTGTTTTTTGCTTCCTTCCTCCCCTGGACTCCTGCCAACTGCAGCCCTGCCCTCCTTGCTCTTCACCCCACTTCAGAGAACTGTGACCCACTGGAGGCTGGGATTTGAGATGAGAGGTCACCCTCGGAGTTGCCTCCGGCTGCTGCCTCTGCCTGGGACCCCTCCTTGGGAGTTGGGTGGCAGGGCCTTGCTGGGGGGACTTTCCTTTGCATCTGGATTTTGGCCTCGGGCCCAGGGCTATGGGGGTTTCCAGAGTGGTGACAGCCTTGTCCTAGCAGGGACCAGCCCAAGCACTTCCTCCCAGAGCCCTCTGGGAGCGTCCCAGCCCCAAGACTGTCATTTTGTCCTAGGGAGTAAATTGTGGAGTCAGCAGAGGCTGTCTTCCACACTTTCTGTGCCTTCCAGGTATCCTGTCATTACTCATTCTGAAAACCCAGGCTTGCATCTCTCTTGTGCCTAGGGCTATGCTGGACTAGAGAAGACACAGGTGGCCAAAGCCGGACCCAGCCCTCAGGAACAGATAACCTGAATGAGAAACAAACAATTGATTCTGCCCTCTATCCCTCCCAGGCCAGCACGGAGGGGATTCAGCCAATGACTGGGAATTGAGTGAAAAACCAAAGAGGACAGCCATGAGATCTGTCTGCTACAGGTAGGAAAGCAGATGGGAGAGTGAGAAGGGCTTCAAGGAGAAGGTGATATGTGAGCAGGACATAAATGGATGAATAGGAGTTTGCCAGGCCAGGGGAAGCAGGCAGAGTCCTGGCAAGGCAAAGGCCAGGAGGATTGCAAGTAAAGTCATGGTGTGATCAGAAAACAAGAGAGGTCCAGTTGCCCATGGCATAGGAGAGGGGACAGGCCAAGAGGGTAGTGGGTAAGCGCTGTTTTCCCTGCCCAGCATCCATCTCTCACTCTGGTGACTGTCCCTCAGTTTTCTGGTCTCCAGTGTGACTGACCCCCAAACCTCAAGCTCTAAAAGTGGGTTTGAGTCCTGTGCCTAGCCAATCTGAGTCGTGGGAATGGCTCCGGCATATGACATCAAAGAGCATCAGCCCAGGAAATTGCTGGGACTGTTAGGGTCACAAATGTCAAGATGCCAGCCCAGAGCTGCTGGTGGCCAGCTCTGCTACCCTAAGGAGAGAGCCTACCTAAGAATAAGGCCAACATAGAAGAAAACAGCACCAAGAAAATGAATCTCAATGACATTGCCTGTGCTCCTGGATCCAGTCATGCCTGAAGCAGTTTCCATTCTACGAGCCAACAAATTCCAGTTTTGGCTTAATACAGTTAGGGTTGGGTCTGTCACTTGCCACTGAGAATGAAGGGCCCATTGCAGAACAGCTAAAGGCAGGTGATCACTCATGAGAGTTGCCGAATGCTGTGGGAAAGGCAACGATGATCTGTGTGTAGAGGTACAATGCCATCAGAACTGCATTTTCTTTCATTTAAATTACTTTTTGAGGCCGGGCGTGGTGGCTCACATCTGTCATCCCAGCACTTTGGGAGGCCAAGGTGGGTGGATCAGCTGAGGTTAGGAGTTCGAGACCAGCCCGGGCAACATGGTGAAACCCCGTCTCTACTAAAAATACAAAAATTAACGAGGTGTGGTGGCACACACCTGTAGTCCCAGCTACTCGGGAGGCTGAGGCAGGAGAATCACTTGAGCCTGGGAGGCGGAGGTTGCAGTGAGCCAAGATTGTGCCACTGCACTCCAGCCTAGGCGACAGACTGAGACTCCATCTCAAAATAATAATAATAATAATAATAATAATAATAATAATAACTTTTTGATTAGGTAATGCTCTTTTTCTTTCTTTGAGATAGGGTCTTGCTCTATCGCTGGAATGCAGCGGTGTGATCACTGCTCACTGCAGCCTCAACTTCCTGGGCCCAAGCAATCCTCCTGAGTAGCTGTGACCACAGGCACATGCCATTTGCTAATTTTTGTATTTTTTGTAGAGACGGGGTTTCGCCATGTTGCCCAGGCTGGTCTTGAACTCAATTCGTCTGCCTCGGCCTCCCAAAGTGCTGGGGTTACAAGGGCGAGCCAAAGTGCCTGGCTGAAGTAATGCTTTCATGTGATTCAAAATTCAGAAGTTGGCCGGATGTGGTGGCTCACACCTGTAATCCCAACAGTTTGGGAGGCCAAGGTTGGGGGGAGGGGGGGCAGATCACCTGAGGTCGGGAATTCGAGACCAGCCTGGCCCACATGGCCGTCTCTCCTAAAAATACAGAAATTAGCCAGGCATAGTAGCGGGTGCCTGTAATCCCAGCTACTCAGGAGGCTGAGGCAGGAGAGTTGCTTGAACCTGGGAGGCGAAGGTTGTGGTGAGCCAAGATCATACCCCGGTACTGGGCGCCTGAGCGACAGAGTGAAACTCCATCTCAAAAAGAAAAAAGAAAAAAAGAAAGAAAGAAAAAGAAATTCTGAAGTCCTAAGAGGCAAGAAGTCTCATCCCTGTCCCCCAGGGACAGTTCTCCATTCTGCTATAGCCAACTGGTGTTATCAGTTTCTTGTAAACACATCTAGGGATATTCTTGCATGAACGAGCAGAGCCCCTCTCATTTTTTTTTTTTTTTTAACACAAATGTCAATATTTAGACAAGTAGAGTTCCAAAGTACTCCAGGCCCTGGTGGGAGCTGGCAGAGGACAGTCCTGCTGGGGACTGTGACAAGCCCTTTCACGGAGCCTCTGCTGTTCATGCTGTTTGACACCTTGCGTTTTCCAGTTAACGTTATATTTTGGAGACCATTCTACATCAATACATAGAGGGTGTCCTCATTTTCACAGCCGCACGGTATTCCAGCACAAGGATGTGTGGTATTTTACAGATGCACTTCTCGGCAGAGGGACCTTCAGGTTGCTTCCAGCCCTTTCTGAAGACAGGCAGTGCTGCGGTGAGTCATCTGTACAAAAGCCCTTTCACACATGCGTGAGCGCTGCTGCGGAATACATTCCCAGAAGGGACTTGGGAGGATTGGGGGGCAAAAGATACGTGCAGTGGTGTCTTATTATTGTTATTTTAGAGACAGGGTCTTGCTCTGTCACCCAGGCTGGAGTACAATGTACAATGGTGTCATCATAGCTGACTGCAGCCTCGACCTCCTGGGCTTAAGCCATCCTCCCGCCTTGGCCTCCTGCGTGGCTGGGACTACAGGCACGCACCACCATGCCCAGCTTGCAGTGGTCATTTTGTCAGCTCTGTCAGCTTGTCCTTCTCGGAGACTGTGCCAGGTACCAGGCCCCCACACAGTCAACAGGGCTGTTTCTCCTCAGCCTCACCAGCCCCTGGTTTCCACCTAATTTTATTTTTGTCCATCTGAAAGGCAAAAACTACACAAAACAAAGGAATTTGGGTGTAGTTAGAGTTTGCATTTCTCTTACGATGCATGAGGCTGGTCACCTTTTCATTTGCTTAAGAGCCACATGTGTTTCTTTTTGGTGAGTGAACTGCAGAATTTCTGCAGAGGTGGTGCCGGGCAGCTTTGGAGAGGGGGGCCTGGAGGGAGGCCAGACTAGAGGCAGAGGCCACTTCTGGGGACAGTTAGTGTAGGAGGGAGAGAAAACGGCCCTAAGAGCGGTGTGAGAGCTGGAGATGGAGATAATGAAGTTGAAAGCCTGAGATTAGGTGATAGGTTAGCCCCCATGGAGGGCCATGGAGGAAGAAGGGGGAGTTAGGCCCAGTCCAGGCTTATAACTTGGGTGGCAGGGTGGGGGTGGGGGACAATGGAGCCCGCAAGGGTTTTGGGGGCCAGGATGATGTGCTGCCTGCCTATTCTCCACCCCACATGGTGATAGACAAAAACACCACTCTGACTGCCACGTGCTCTGTTCGTGCGCTGCCATGGCCACAAACCTGCAGCAGGGCCCCTGCTAGCCTCTTCAGCCTCCAGCCAGTGCTCTGTGCCTGTCAGCTGTCGGCTGTGCCCAGCCTCCAGGGCTAGGTCCCTGCATATGCTCCTCCATGAGCCCTGCGATTGGCTCCTTCCACCTCACCTGGCCACCCCCATGCCTCCCGTGGCTCTCAGCTGTGATGTCTCCCCTCAGGGAAGCTTTCTGGACCCCCATTGATGTTGGGTCCCCTTGTGATACCATGGGAAACTCTGGACCACGGATCTCTCCATGCCATTGTCACTTGGTTCATGTCCATTTTCCATTGGATCATAGCCAGTCCCCCAGAGTGTGTGCCATGTGGTAGGCACCCAGTGAATATGGATGAGTGGATGGATGGGTGGATGGGTGGGTTGATGGGTGGGTTGATGGATGGATGAAAGGATGGATGGTTAAGGCGATGGGTGGGTGGATGAGTGGATGGATGGATGGATGGATGGATGGATGGATAGTTAAGTTGATGGGTGGATGGATGGGTGGGTGGATGAGTGGATGGATGGATGGATGGATGGATGGATGGATGGAAGAATGGATGGTTAGGTAAATGGGTGGGTGGATGGATGGGTGGATGGCAGGATGCCGGGGATAGCAAGAAGGGGGTGTATGGGAGACAAATGTTTAGGAAATAAAAGCTGGTAGTTGGTGATCCCTCTGTGCAGCACCCACCACAACTCCAGGCACCTCTGCCCTTGGCCTGCTCTGGTTGTCTCCATCTGACACACTTGGCTCCATCTGATGCTCTGCAGTGTCCACTGTTTACAGGTTTCTGTGCTGGAGTGGCAGCTCTGGGTGGCAGCAGAGATTCTGTCCGCTCAGTCATTTCTGCATCCCGCTGCCGAGAAGAGACCCCCACCCTGCACGGCCCTTAGCAGGTGTTGTGCTGTCCCCCAAGGCGGGCCTCCCACCTCTTTTCTTTCCAAGCTGCCTGCTTCTGGAAGGTGGACAGGAGGCATGTCACAGGAGGGCACTGCTTCTGCAGGAGTTTCTTTGTGGGCCTACTATGTGCCAAGCACTGTCTAGGGACCAGTGAGACAACAGTGAACGTAACAGTCCCTGCCCTCAGGGAGCAGGGATTCTGAGAGCCTGCTTCCCAAGGAGGTGGATGCTACAACAGCTGCGGGGTGTGGAGTGCTTATGGAAAGGTGGATCTACATATAAACATTTGTACATGTCTATTCCCGCCACCCTACCCCCTCTTTTTTTTGAGACCGAGCCTTGCTCTATCGCCCAGGCTGGAGTGCAAGTGGCACAATGTCAGCTCACTGCAATCTCCACTGCCTGGGCTCAAGCGATCCTCCTGCCTCAGCCTCCCAAATTGCTGGGATTATAAGCATGAGCCACTGCGCCCATCCCACCTTTTTTTTTTTTTTTTTTTTGGAAATGGAGTCTCACTCTGTCGCCCAGGCTGGAGTGCAGTGGTGCAATCTTGGTTCACTGCAAGCTCCGCCTCCCAGGTTCACACCATTCTCCTGCCTCAGCCTCCCGAGTAGCTGGGACTACAGGCACCCGCCACCACACCCGGCTAATTTTTTGTGTTTTTAGTAGAGACGGGGTTTCACTGTGTTAGCCAGGATGGTCTTGATCTCCTGACCTCCTGATCCACCCGCCTCGGCCTCCCAAAGTGCTGGGATTACAGGCGTCAGCCACCACGCCCAGCCCCCACCTTCTTTTAAAGTAATCCAGACACATGGTAAAAAATTTCAAACACAGCTGGGTGTGGTGGTTCATGCCTGTAGTCCCAACAATTTGGGAGGCTCAGGCAGGAGGATTGCTTGAACCCAGGAGTCTAACACTGGCCTGGGCAACATTGGTGAAACCCTGTCTCTACCAAAAACTCAAAAATTAGCTGGGTGTGGTGGTGCACACCTGTGGTCCCAGCTACTCAGGAGGCGGATGCAAGAGGATCACTTGAGTCTGGGAGGTTGAGGATGCAGTGAGCTGTGATGGCACCACAGCACTTAGACTGGGCGACAGAGTGAGACTCTGTCTCCAAAAAAATTAAAAAAAAATTTCAAATGGGATGAGTGTGGACATGACAAATCATTCTCCGAGCCCTCCTGCTCCTGACCCCTAGCCCTTGGACACTCGTCCCCAGAGGCAACTACTATTACTAGAAACATTCTAAGGGGCAATTTGAAGGGGTCTCGAGTCCTCAGGGGGAAAGTGGACCTTCAAGGGAAGAAGCTGCCAGGAATCAGGAGTGACTGTGCCTTTTCCCCCCTATTCGCTGGGAATCAGGAATGACGGTGCCTTCTCCCTTTTCCCCCTGTGTCACCCTTGTGCCCTGTTCTGTGGTGGGAGGCAGGTGGTGGGAGGGCAGGGTCCCCACCCTGTTGAGCAGGGCCCAGCCTGCCTGATAGAGGCAGGTGTACCCCTCACCCACCCCTGAAAGGCACTTCCTCTGGGGCAGGAGTGGGGCTAGGGGTGCCTCTACCCAGCAGCTTTTCTCACTCTTCGGTGGGGTCCTGCTGACTCAGCACGAAAATGTTCAGCCCAAAATGCTTCAGTCCCTGGGAAGATCTGGGAGCAATGGGAGTGAGCAGAGAAGATGGGGCTTGGCGGGGCCCTAATGGCCGCTGGGCAGAAGCCTGGGATCTCAAGGAGCAGTGTGCAGGGGCCAGGGTCAGCAGAGTTATGGGCAGCAGCTGTACCTGAGACCTCCCAGGGGCCCCTTGGCCTGGGCAGCTGCAGGGCCTCAGCTGTCAGGCAGGCTCTGGGTGGGGAGGAGCCTAGAGCCCCAGGAAGAGGTGGGGCAGGACGGGGGAATTCAGAGTCGGCAGCGGTCCAGCTGGGTCTGAGGGCAGGCCAGCCCCTAGGCCCCTGGGCATTTCCAGGGCCGACCCAAGAAAGCAGCAGTAGGCATGGTCGCTTGGGGACTGAAGACCCAGAATGACCAAGGACAGTGACAGAAGGGCCCAAATGCCTGAATGCAGCTGGGAGTCTCGCCATGAACAACCATGGGTGTCTTCCGGTCTCTTTAGCCAGAAATCCCAGCACCTCTCTGCTGCCTTCCCTCTTCCCTCCCCTGCCCTCAGGCCAGTCCCACCCTTTGTCTTGTTGATCGGTGATGCTAAGTGCAAGTGCTGGCCAGAGTCCTCTCCATGGTGCGGATCTTGCCCATCCCTCTCTCGGCCACCCTCCCAGCACTCAGTTCTGTGGCTTTTGACTGCAGTGACTCCCGCATCTACCCCTCCAACGCCCATGTCTCACTGGAGTGCTGCTTCCAGTATTCCAATGGCCTACTTGGTGCCCCCTTCCTCCCAACCTGCCCCAACAGACCCAGGCCCCTCCCCTGAGCCCTTCTCCCCTCAAACCACCCCTTTGCTACGTGCTACCAGGTACTGGGGCTGCACCTGGGACTCCTCTTAAGTTGGTCCTTGTTGGGTGGTCAGGGTGAGGCACAGGGGATGGGAGGCAAACCCTTCCAAGATTCTCTGGTGCAGAAAAAATCAGGTCCAAACGCTTTAGCAAGACTTCACAATCTGGCTCCGAAGCACCATTCCGGGCCCATCACTGCCTCCCTTCCCTCTTTCCATCTTTTTTTACCCCTCTCTCGCCCTCCTCCCTCCCTCTCTTTGCCTTGTCTTCCTTCATAAATCTAAAGCCCCTCCCCATTCCCAGGAACATACTCAAGAGAACTAAAAGCAGGTGTTCACACAAAGCTTGTACACAAGCGTCCACTATTCATAATAGTCAACAAGTGGAAAAACCCGACAGTGGATGCACTGATAAACAAAATACCATATAGCCATACAGTGGGATCTTAGCCATAAAAAAGAGTGGTGGACTGATACATGCTGCTGCAGGGACAAACCTTGAAAACATCAGGCTAAGTGAAACAAACCTGACAGGCCGGGCGCAGTGGCTTACGCCTGTAATCCCAACACTCTGGGAAGCCGAGGTGGGCGGATCACTTGAGGTCAGTGGTTCGAAACCAGCCTGGGCAACATGGTGAAACCCTGTCTCTACTAAAAATACAAAAATCAGTTGGCATGGTGGCGGGCACCTGTAATCCCAGCTACACAGGAGGCTGAGGCAGGAGAATTGTTTGAATCTGGGAGGTGGAGGTTGCAGTGAGTAGACAGAGTGAGACTCCGTCTCAAAAACAAACAAACAAACAAAACCTGACAGTAAAGAGCATGGGCCAGGCACGGTGTCTCATGCCTGTAATCCCAACACTTTGGGAGGCCGAGGCAAGTGGATCACCTGAGGTCAGGAGTTCGAGACACACCTGTAATCTCAGCTACTCAGGAGGCTGAACCCTGAGGTCAGGAGTTTGAGACCAGCCTGGCCAATATGGCAAAACCCTGTCTTTACTAAAAATATAAAAATCAGCCAGGCGTGGTGGCAGGCACCGGTAATCCCAGCTACTCAGGAGGCTGAGGCAGGATAATCCATTGAACCCAGGAGGCGGAGGTTGCAGTGAGCTGAGATTGTGCTACTGCACTCCAGCCTGGATGACAAGAGCGAAACTCCGTCTCAAAAAAAAGAGGATGTATTGTATGATTCCATTTATACAAAATGCCCAAAATAGGCAAATCTACAGAAAAGAAATTAGATTAATGATTGCCAGGGGATGGGATTAGACTGCTAATGGGTGCAGGGTTTCCTTTGGGGTGATGAAAATACTCTGGAATTAGATAGTGGCGAGGCCTGCACAACACCATGAACATACTAAAAACTACTGAATCGTACACTTTAAAATGGGCATGGTGGCTCACGCCTGTAATCCCAGCACTCTAGGATGCTGAGGGGGGTGGATCACTTGAGGTCAGGAGTTTGAGACCAGTCTGGCCAACATGGCGAAACCCCATCTCTACTGAAAATAGAAAAATTAGCTGGGCGTGGTGGCAGGCTCCTGTAATCTCAGCTACTCGGGAGGTTGAGGCAGGAGAATCGCTTGGACCCGGGAGGTGGAGGTTGCAGTGAGCCGAGATCACGCCACTGCAGTCCAGCCCGGGTGACAGAGTGAGACTCCATCGGGGTGGGGTTGGTGGAGTGAGAAATCAGCCCACATGGCTACTCCCAGCAGTAGCGAAGCAGCATGGCCAGGTTGAGCTGGGCCGGGTGCCCCGAGGTCAAAGGAAAGGAAACCCCAAGACCCAGTGGCTGCAGAAGGCAGAGCTGGATGCAGGATCCGCACCATGGCCCTGCCAGCCCCCACCCTTGGGTGCCCCTCGAGGCCCTAATTCTCTCGCTTTGTTCTTGGCAGCCACTTGGGTTCCCAGGTACAGCAACTAGGAGTGGCTTCTGTTCCCTTGGAAGCTCTTCCTCTCAGAGACTAGAACCCTAAAGGGAAGCCACGAGGCGGGTAAGGGAGGGTGGCTCCTTCTGCCAGGGCAGAGGCAGGGCAGGGGCATGGGCATGGGAGGCAAATCCTGGCAAGAGCTCGAGACTATTTCTTCAGGGCCGTCTAGTTGGTGTCTCAAGGGCAGAGGCCATGACCAGATCAGGGAGAGGCCACCAAAGGGGGCTGTGAGGCAGACGGGCCTGACCTCCTGGGCACCCTCCACCCTCCATCACTGACACGCCCCCAGAGCCTGCTTGAGAATGCCTGGGACGACAGATGCCTGGGGAAACTGGTGACACAGCTGAAGTGGGGTCTAGGGACGGTCAGCCAGCAGTCACTTGGCACCTTCCTGACAAGAGCAAAAAGGAACTGTCTGGTGGCAGAGGCACGCCTGCCAGACCTGTCTGCTCTAGGGGTTCGCATCCCGCTTTCTCTGTCTGACTCTTAAATGCCTGCTACGGCCCTCCCGGCCCTCCCAGATCATTTCCAACAGTCACATGACTGGTATCCAGGCAACCGTTGCCTGGGCTCCCAAAATTCCACATCCGGAGGCTGACAAGTCATGGTGCCCCCGTGGAACACAGCTGGCTGCTTCATGTGTGGAGGAGCTGGGGAAGAAGGGAAAAATCCACTCCCACACAGGGATGAGTTCCTAATTCTTGGCCTCAGAGGAGGCGCCTATAAAACCAATGAAATAAAACAGCTGCTCCTTGTGTTTAAAGGGAGACCTTTTACTGTACCCTGGTCAGGTCTGGGGCTCGATTCCATTTCACCGTCAGAAAGGTGAGAGGCAAAAGTTGGCCACTGTTAGGTCACCTATTTATCTCTGAGTCAAGGCATAGACATCAGCAGCTTGCTGCCCCTTTGCCCACTTCCCTGCCCTGATAGCTGGGGTTTGCCGGTCTTGGCTCTGGCATGTGAGGCAGGACAGCCTGCCAGCTTAGGGCAGGAAGCCACTCCACGCCTGGCCAGTGACATCTTTTCCCCAGATGCCAGGACACAGGGGCATAGGACGTGCTGTGAACCCTGGAAGGCCTGACCCCGTCTGAGTGTTCTGGGCTGCAGGCAAGCCCTGGCTACTGCGTGACTTGGCAAAGCAGCTGCCACCAGGACTCCAGCTTTGGAACAGCCCAGCGAGGCGGCCCCCTCCAGATGGAGAGGTCAGGCTGGGACCACAGCATGCATGTGAGGAACCGCACAGGGAGGCCCAGGCATCCGGCCAGTTGCTTGCTCTGCAGCCCAGCTCTAGGGCCCGCCCAGTGCACCTCTGCAGCATAGAGGTCGCTGGGGCCTTTGGGGGATGAGGGGTGGGGCTGAGAGTTACCCACTGGACAGGACTGGAGCTAGACAGAAACCCAGTGTGACCAATACTCTGCCTTCTCTGGACATAGGTCAAATGGGCAACATTCTTTGTCTACTACCAGGATAAAGAAAATAGAAGAAAGGGGCCGGGCGCAGTGGCTAGCGCCTGTAATCTCAGCACTTTGGGAGGCTGAGGTGGACAGATCACGAGGTCAGGAGATCGAGACCATACTGGCTAACATGGTGAAACCCCGTCTCCACTAAAAATACAAAAAATTAGCCAGGCGTGGTGGCGGGCGCCTGTAGTCCCAGCTACTCGGGAGGCTGAGGCAGGAGAATGGTGTGAACCCGGGAGGCGGAGCTTGCAGTGAGCCGAGATCGCGCCACTACACTCCAGCCTGGGCGACGGAGCGAGACTTCGTCTCAAAAAAATAAATAAATAAAAGAAAAAAGAAGAAAGGTCAAACTCAGAAGTCACACTCAGAATTTAATTTCTCCAAAAGTCGTGTCTGTGTTTGATTCATGCAGAAAATCACGAAGACTTCTCGCCTTTTCTGAGTGGGCAGGATCCACAGCTGGCTTACTTCTGGACACGGAGCATGGACTGAGAAGCAAGAGCTTCCTTCCAGGAGAGGCACCACTCACAGGCAGGCCCGGCTGCACGATCACTCCCTGCTGGACCTGGTCACTGCAGCTGCCCCTCCCTCGCTGGCTCCTCTCTCCTTTCCCATCCAACTGTTCACCTTGTCACAGGGCTATGTCTTGGCTCTTGGCTAAGACTTTAAGGGCCCACACAGCAGAGAACAGCAGAGGACAGAAGCCTCAGATCCTGACGACCTGCACAGCAACGCACGGACTCTGCCTCTCTGCCCCGTCCACTGCCGGCCTCCTGAGGTAGAGTCGGGCGAAGGTGCCTCCCACCTGCCCTTTGGTAAGGCGCCCGGGGTTCACACAGACACAGCCGAGGACATCCTGGGGAGGAGAGGAGAGGAGACAGGTTTGGAGAGCCTCAACTAACTGGGAACCAATGTGAAAAAGAAGTGCCATCAGATGGCTGGACCCCAAGAGGGTTTTAGAAAATGGAAACGAAGGCAACCAAACAACCAGATACATTTTCAGTCACTTTTTTTTTTTTTTTTTTTGAGACAGAGTCTCGCTCTGTTGCCCAGCCTGGAGTGCAGTGGTGAGATCTCAGCTCACTGCAGCCTCCACCTCCCGGGTTCCAGCGATTCTCCTGCCTCAGGCTCCCAGGTAGCTGGGATTACAGGTGCCCACACCACCACGCCTGGCTAATTTTTGTATTTTTAGTAGAGATGGGGTTTTACCATGTTGGCCAGGCTGGTCTCAGACTCCTGACCTCAGGTGATCCACCCACCTCGGCCTCCCAAAGTGCTGGGATTACAATTGTCAACCACTGCGCCCAGCCTCAATCACATACGTTAACTTGTTACTAGAAAGCTTTGAATTCCTTTTAAGTCTTTCAAACAGAAGAATGAGGTGACTTGGCAGAATTACAATCAGCTCCCAAACTTGGAGACAAACCTGATCTAGCTGTTTACTGCTTTCTCATGTGCAAAACTTTTTTTTAACCTCTTGAGGTTGAACTAGTTCTCATTTGGCAAGAGGGGGACTGGTCTAGGCAGATTCCTTGTAAGGGACCTAACTCCAAGGCAGGCAGGGCTAAAGGAAGGGTGGCAGAGATCAGAATGACCCAATAGCTTCTTCAAGGTATTCCCAGCTGAGCCCACTTGGAGGTCATCTCAGAATTTGGGAGGCAGAGGACAGGAAAGTGTACATATGAAATCTTCCCCAGGTCACCTCTATGTGGCCTGGTGAAAGCCGTTATTTGAGGGCCTTCCTAGTCACCTGGGCTCTCGTTCTCTTGGGGAGGGAGGAGAGGACACTGTTTGCTCAAGCATTTTACTGACAGAGTTGTTTGTTTTCTGGTCCCACCACCTCCCCAAAGAAACAAGGCCACAGGGCAGGGTGCTAGAGGCCCCATCCCCATCAGCAGACCCACGAGGGGTGAGTGCCGGGTGGTCTAGAAGGGAAAATCAAAGACTGGGTTCTGGTGTTTCTGGGAAAAAGCAGAGTTCAAACCTACCTTCACGAAGTACCTCAGCTCTGATGGGATGATGAGGACATCTGGGGTGACAGGCAGCTGTGCGTAGACATAGAACGTCTCATAGTCAATGGCCATGTCTTCTTGGGGCGGGTAGAGCGGGTAGTAGCTACAGAGACAGAGAGAAATTGTCAGCAGTAGCTGACTGGGGGGCCCCCTTCTCAGACAGAGTCCCCCTAGGTACTGGCTTTCATGCTGCTGGCATCCACAGACCGACTTTTTCTCTGTGTGTGGGGGGCAGAATGCAGGCTTGTCATCACAGGGTAAAGTTCCCTGCTGGTAGCCTGGTGAAGGCTCTTACAGTCATGCTTGTCATAGCTCCATGACCCCAAGGCACCCTCTCCACAGTTGGGGGTCCCAGCGGCAAGCTCACCTCCTCTGGGTCAGGATGTGCTTGAGTATTCGGCTGAATCTGTCTGAAGTTCCAGAAGAACTGGGAAAGAAAAGAAAGCATGAACACAGAACCCTGTTTTTCAGCCCATTTCTCTTCAGGGAAGACTGGAGAATTTAATAAACCAGAGAGAAGCTAAATGGCCAAGGCCCAGCAACAAGAGGAGGATGCCTCTGGGGAAGTTTAAAGACCCACCCACAAGGAGCTCGGTCTGTCCCCACATGAGGAGGGACGCAGGACACCGGGTTGAGAAGGGAAAGCACAGGAATCCCTCGTAATCAAGATCAAGGAAGGCCATTAGCCAGCACCGTACCGTGCAAGAGGATGCAAAATTGGCACCATTGTGAGGCGGGTGTGTAGCCAGGCTGACCTGAATCTCAAACCTCAGCCAAGGAGCCGCACCCGTCTCGCTTCACACACGAGTCGCTTCACACGCCCCTTCCCATCAAGGATGACGGCAGAACGGAGCTGCCCAACTTCAACTCAACAAATTTGTCAGGGCCTGATTCTCTGCAGAGCTGGATGTTATACTGGTAATGAAGAAAACCCTTCAGAGAAAATTCCCAGTTTATCTTCCACAAACAGGATGTCCACATTTGTTTTCAGGTCACAAATTTGGGAAATGAAAAAAAGGGGAGCAGAAAAGAAAATGTAGATGAATTTTGATGGCTTTAAGTGCAAAGACAGAATGGACGTGGTTCTTTGGGGTCTCAAACGCAGTTTAGAGAGGTGGTAACAGAAACTAATGCATCCAACCCCTCCCCTTGGGTACAGAGAAACTCAGATGGCCGGAGGGTCTGGCACAGCTTGCTGCTTTCAGGACTCTCTAGTCAAGACTGTCAAGCAGCCCCTTGATTTTCTTGGCTGCAGAAAGGGCTGGGACCAGAAAGCCAGTCATCTTGCTTGGGGACTGAAACACACTTCTTACCTACTGATCTCCTCGGCCCCCAGGTGGAAAAGCAGATCTGTGGACGTCAGGCCGAAGATCACTCCATTTATGGAGAGGCTGCAGGGCTCCGACACAAACTGTACTTGCTAAAATGAGAACAGATTGAAACAAACATTTGTATGCCAAAGCTAGAAACATCTTCCCATGAAAAGTGGGGGTTGTCTGAGGGCTGGGGAGACCACGGAAAGGGGGACCAAACCAACATACATCAAACTTATGGACACATTTGCCTGTTTAAAAAAAAGAGCTTAAGATTCAGGCTGTACGCATGCCCTAAAGAGGCCTCTCCACCCTCCCCTTCAGGGCCAGAGCCAGTGGCAGAGGCATGCTGGATTCTGGCTGCCTGCTAGTCAAGGAGTGGGTGCTGCTACCTTTTTGTCCTCTCGAGACAGATCGGAGTAGCTGAAAGGCGGCTGGGGGTACACAGGCTCATGGTGCACATCTCTCAATGACGGGACAAAGACAAGGTGGGAGCCGGAGCTAGTATGGCAAAAGAACAAACAGAAGAGTGAGAAAAGTGAGTGCAGTTGAGTTGGAACAGCTGCACAACAGGCAGGATGCCTCAGGCTGGAGGCAGAGCCCACTCCCAGGGAGGCAGCTCAGAACTGCACTCTGTTATGAACAGACGCTGTTTCCCATGGGACACTGGGAGTGAAGGACAATTTGTTCTACTTCACACCCATCCATCTGGACAGGCTCCGATTGCCTGGGACACTTTCTTGTTGCTCTGTGTGGTTTTCTACTGAGAGGATGGAGACTATTTTTTGGCAGAAAAAGGGGCAAAGAAATGGAGATCTAGAAAGTCTAGAAAGACAAGGATGTGAATAAAGAATCACAGCCTCAGAGCCAGAGTTTAAACCACAGCTTGGACTCATTACATCTTCTAAGCAGGTGTAGCTTGCAGGCATTAAACAGTGTCCCTGCCACACCTTGGTAGGGTGCATGGAGCTGAGGCATCTTTCCTAGGGAGAAGGCAGGAATACTAAAAAGACCCTGAGACTGCCGTTTTTTGTTTTTTTGAGACAGAGCCTCACTCTGTCGCCCAGGCCGGAGTGCAGTGGCATGATGTGGGCTCACTGCAACCTACATCTTCTGGGTTCAAGTGATACTTGTGTCTCAGCCTCCTGAGTAGCTGCAACTACAGGTATACACCACCACACCCAGCTAATTTTTGTTATTTTTAGTACAGACAGGGTTTCACCATGTTGGCCAGGCTGGTCTCAAACTCCTGGCCTCAAGTGATCCACCCACCTTGGCCCCCCAAAGTGTTGGGATTACATGTGTGAGCCACCACGCCTGGCCTGCCTTCGTATTTAGAAGATCCAGCTGAAACCCTCTGACTGACTGAACACTGGGCCATAATTACTGGACAACCAAGACACAGACATTTCCAGCGGGAGGCAGAAAAACCCAAGTGGCCTCTCCCTGAGCCATCGCATCCCTCCCCTCTCACACATGGAAGTAATGCCCTGAGTTTCTATTTCTCAGCAGGCTGTCATGAGAAAATGAAAGAAATATTTAACAGCAACAGTAAAAGCACAGATGACAGCAGATGTTTCCTTTGATGGAGCAGGAGAATCTCTAGGATTACAACATACAAGTGAAGAAGAAAGTTGTAACTCTGGGGGCCAACTATTTATTTTTCCCGGCCACACAAAAGAGAAAGAAAGCCCCATTTCCTTGGTTCCCTTAGATGACCTTGGCAGAGGGGCCATTTATAAATAAAATAGGTATAAAGTATTACTTTGCGGGCAGGTTTAAAATTCACCAATAGCTCTCATTTCCATCTCCGTCTCTTGCTTAAAACGTGTGGACTTCTCAGACATACATACACTTTCACATGTGACAAAGGTGCTGGTGACAGCTGGTGACCCTTATCACTGTGGTGTCCTCTTAGAGTGTGAACTGAGACATCTATAACAGAAAATCAGAATCCTGAGACCAAAAGTGTTTGCATATTCATTATTGTCCCTTTGACACTGAGAAGCTCACTAGGATGATCCAGTCCACCATTTGGGTGCCAGGGTCTGGTAAACAGGCCGCAGGGTAACTTGAATGGGACAATCTGTGCTCCACATCTCAAGGGCTTGACGTCTATGATGAACACAAAGGACTGAGGTGCAGCTGGCTGCTCTCAAGGGACAAAATTGCCCTGTTTCAGTGTAGGCTTTGGAAGGGCAATAGTTAAGGAGGAAATAGACTTCCTGCTCATGGTTAGAAAGCGGCTATAGAAGGAGGGATCAGAAAAACATCCCAACTATGCTCAGCATTGCACAACCTCGTACGTCACAGCGGGAGGGTCCTCCAGCTGCTCCCGCAAACAGGACGAGAACCGCGGGCTCTGCTCGCTTCCTCTGAGGTGCTTTCTCACTGGCTCTGGCTTTTTTTTTCTCTCTTTTTTTGAGGTGGAGTCTTGCCGTGTCGCCCAGGCTGGAGTACAGTGCTGCGATCTCGGCTCACTGCAACCTCTATCTCCTGGGTTCAAGCAATTCTGCCTCAGCCTCCTGAGTAGCTGAGACTACAAGCACCCACCACCATGTCTGGCTAATTTTTGTAGTTTTAGTAGAGATGGGTTTTCGCCATGTTGGCCAGGTTGGTCTTGAATTCCTGACCTCAAGTGATCTGCCCGCCTCAGTCTCCCAAAGTGCTGGGATTATAGGTGTGAGCCCCTGCGCTTAGCCTGGCTCTGACTTTTGCTAATGATGACTCAGCTTAATGCTCTGCATTTCTGACCTCTCAGGAATACAAAGAAATCCTCTGCCCAAGAACTGTTTATATACTGTTTCTAGAAGGGTGGGGCAGCTCCCCCTGCCCCGTGGCACACACTAGCCATAGATGAAAGTGCCTGGTGGTGCTGGGCTCTCATCCCCAGTGTGACAATGCCTCATCTGTGCTTTATTTCTATCACTGCTGTCAATACCACATGGGGTAAGGAACCAAAAACAGAACCCGACCTCAAACTGAAAGCACCCAGCCAGTGTTAGGGCACTACAACACAGTCCCTGCCTGTCCCCAAGGGCTGACAAAAGGAGAACACAGCCCTGCTCCTGTGTTTTGGGGGCCTATCTCCTGAGGAGTTCTAACCTCTCCAGGCCTGATGACCTTGACCAGGATCACAGCAAATCTGGGGAAGTGGGAAGGCACCTGCATCACCTTCATTTGAGGGAGGGAGGGAAGAAAGGGCAGAACCAGCCATGGTTGTCACTGGCACAACCCAAGTCTCTGATTCTGGGGTGAGTTGGGGGATGTTCTTTATTCCAGCTGTGACATCTACCATCCTGGCCCACACTGCTGGTACAAGAAGGTAGTGTTACAACTTATTGATTCTAGGATCAGTTTTCATGGCTAAAAGGCGGAAGGTTAGACATCTTATTTTAAAAACCACCTTTGTGACAGACTTGTTTTTAAAAGCTTAGCCTCAGGAATACTTGTATTTTATTAGCTCAGCTACAGGCATGCAGATCTTGTGAGGAGATCTACCACCTATACCAACTTCTTTCAAACTCTGGCACTGGGGGAAAGGGACAGGAATGGAGGCTGTCAGATTTCTGAATAACTTTCCACTCCCGGCTTTAGCCTCTTCCTGGAACAGTGACTTTCCTCTCAAATGAGAACTGCACAGCTCTCTCATCACTGCTGTGACCTCTCACAGTTCCTTCCGTTTGGTCTATGGCAAGGATTCAAGGCCCCACCCTCACTGAGAGTTTCTACCACCAGCTGTAGCCACTGGTGGCCTCCCACGCACCCTGGGGAAGCACTGACTTGGGAGAACTTGGGCTCACCCAAAACAATCACTTACACAACGAGATGTTTGGGGTCTCACAGGATTTCACTGCGTAAGTCATCAAACACTTCTCAAAACCATCCTGGGAAGATTCCCGTGGAATATTAGTTTATACAAAAGGGAGTGAGAAAAGGAACCAAGTATAGAAGAGAAAGAGCAACCAAAGAGTGAGAGCTGATGCAGCCTTGTCCTTTCAAGTATGTTTATCTTTGTGTTTTACAGAGATGCCTCTTAACTTGCACTTGAAGTTCAAGGGTTCTAGCTGATCTCGGTAGTTCAAAAGGAAGAATAGGAACTGCCATGATTTTTTTTTGGAAAAGGAGTTTTGTTCTTGTTGCCCAGGCTGGAGTGCAATGGTGTGGTCTCGGCTCACTGCAACTTCTGCCTCCCGGGTTCAAGCAATTCTCCTGCCTCAGCCTCCCCAGTAGTTGGGATTACAGGCATGTGCCACCACGCCCAGCTAATTTTTTTTTTTTTTTTTTGAGGGACTCTCGCTCTGTCACCCAGGCTGGAGTGCAGTGGTGCAATCTCGGCTCACTGCAAGCTCCGCCTCCCGGGTTCACACCATTCTCCTGCCTCAGCCTCTCCGAGTAGCTGGGACTACAGGCGCCCGCCACCACGCCTGGCTAATTTTTTTTGTATTTTTAGTAGAGACGGGGTTTCGCCGTGGTCTCGATCTCCTGACCTCGTGATCCACCCGCCTCGGCCTCCCAAAGTGCTGGGATTATAAGCGTGAGCCACCGCGCCCGGCCTACACCCAGCTAATTTTGTATTTTTAGTAGAGATAGGGTTTCACCATGTTGATCAGGCTGGTCTTGAACTCCTGACCTCAGGTGATCCGCCTGCCTTGGCCTCCCAAAGTGTGTGAGCCACCACGTCCGACTTTTTTTTTTTTTTTTTTGAGATGGAGTTTCGCTCTTTTTGCCTAGGCTGGAGTGCAAGGGCACCATCTTGGCTCACTGCAACCTCTGCCTCCCGGTTTCAAGTGATTCTCCTGCCTCAGCCTCCCGAGTAGCTGGGATTATAGGTGCCCACCACCACAGCTGGCTAATTTTGTATTTTTAGTACAGAGTTTTACCATGTTGGGCAGGCTGGTCTCAAACTCCTAACCTCAGGTGATGCACCCGCGCCTTGGCCTCCCAAAGTGCTGGGATTACAGGTGTGATCCACTGAGCCTGGCCCTGCCACGACTTTTAAACAGTTTCAGTTTCTTAATGGGAAGCTCTGGAGAAACATAGGAAGCTTAAGGTTCTGTCCAGTGTTTTGAAATCTGACCTTCTTGTGCCTTCAATAATTGTTCGTAGACACTGCTTGAAAATGTCTTCAAATGGACTTGTCAGTAGACAATTCTGCAAGAAAGGAAAGGAGATAGATTTAGACGGCAGATGTTTGGTGTTTATTCACTTGTTTAACATTGTTAGGTGACCCATAGATGTCAGCTGTTGAGCTAGGAGCTGAAGGAGACGCAAAGATGAAAAAGATGTGGTCTTTGTCTTAAGGAGCTAAGTCTAGTCGAAGGCAGGAGAGATGTGGGAATTAACCCTCTTGAATGCAATCTGAGAGAGACTAAAAGGAAGAGTACTTTGAAATATTTTCCATGGAAGGTAAAGTATCGTGAGACAAAGGATTGGAGGTCCCAGACCTCAGCCATGGAGATGTCCCAGGAAGGACCATTCGTGTTTTATGCAAAGGACAGCAAGATGAGTTATAAGCTTGGGGTATTGGCCAGGACAGGTTCTTTCACAGGGCAGCCTGTGACTGCCAGACACCTGCATTTGTGCTAGTGCTCTTGTGCCTTAGCAGCAGGCATCACAAACAAAGGAACATTAGGACTGATATGTCCCTCCCCCAACTTCCAGACAGCCTTGTATTCTGGTGAAAGGAAGCCCTTGGATTCCAGATCTTTATTAATAAAGTGCTCTGCTAAAATGATTTTCTGATTAGCCACAGGACTTAAATGTGTTTGTTACAGATGTGGGATAAACACTAAAAAATGAAAAGTGAGAGCCTGACTGAACGCAAGTACCCAGGACCCCTTCCCACCCCAGCCCACTCACCTCCACCTGTTCATGCTTAGCATCCAGGAAAGGGCCAAACTGCACGAGGAGAAACAAAGACACCAAAAGAACAAATCAGAATCACTTGTGTCTGTGAACGACTTCAGATCACCTCTTCTGGCAGTTCCCTGTGGAGGGCTCATCTGTCCCTCCAAGGCTGCCTGTAGAGCCTGGGGACAGCTAGCAGATGGGTTGGCGGGGGCACCAAGCCAATTTCACAGGCAGAAACACGTGTGCCCTGGATAGAGGGAGGCTCCCAGAGCCCCATAACCACTATAACACTGGGCTCCCGCCTGTAATCCTAGCACTTTGGGAGGCTGAGGTGGGCAGACTGCCTGAGCCCAGGAGTTCAAGACTAGCCTGGGCAATATGGTGAAACCCTCTCTCTACAAAAAATACAAAAATTAGTAGGGCATGGTGCCATGTGCCTGTAGTCCAAGCTATTCGGAAGACTCAGGGAGGATAGGGGAGGCTCACTTGAGCCCAGGAGGTGGAGGCTACAGTGAGCCGAGATCATACCACTGTACTCCAGCCTAGGTGACAGAGTGAAACTCCGTCTCAAAACCAACCAACCAACCAAAAAAATGCACACTGGGCTTTCTGACTTTCTAAACCTAGCAAGGGAAATTGATCACCATGCTAATAATAGTATTTTGAGATTTAAAAAGAGATTAGTTCAGAAGTTGGAGTAATGAGAAAGAGGTAAGAATACTGTAAAATCAACGAAGGGTGGAAAAAAAAAGTTGGGCTTTTATTTTTATTTTTTGAGATGGAGTCTCACTCTGTTGCCCAGGCTGGAGGGCAGTGGTGCAATCTCAGCTCACTGCAACCTCTGCCTCCCAGGTTCAAGCAATTCTCCTGCCTCAGCCTCCCAAGTATCTGGGATTACAGGCACCTGCCACCACGCCCAGCTAATTTTTTTGTATTTTTAGTAGAGACAGGGTTTCACCATGTTGGCCAGGCTGGCTTAGAACTCCTGCCCTCAAGTGATCCACACACCTTGGCCTCCAAAGTGTTAGGATTACAGGCATGAGCCACTGCGCCCGGCCAAAGTTGGGCTTTTGAATCTAGCAAAGGCCCATAGATCATGTATACCTCTCCAAAGATGTAGATTAAGAATGAAAAGATATTTTCTAAAAGGAGGGACTGACATGCTTCCTAAAAATTTAGAACTGCATTAAAGCCATTTTCCAAGGCTGACTCCTCAGCTTTCCCACTGGTGCCTCTTACCAGGATGCAGACATCTGGCCGGTCATGGTTGACGACAGCAATCAGGTCGAGCAGGGGGTCATACGTGATGCTGTCAGACGTGGTGTATGGTCCACAGGCAACCAGGACCATGCTTTGCTCAAAGTCTAAGACAGAGGTTATAGGTCTTGATGAGAAGAGGACTAGTATTAGAATGGTGGGAGGAGAAAGGACAATGATGGTAAATGCCACAGGATTCAACTCATTGAGTCCTTTATGTGTGCAACTCTGGGGACCCAAGGTAAGGAAGACCTCATGTCCACCCTCCAAGAACACTCCACTAGGTGGTAGAGACAGAGACCGGCAGGTACATGAATACCTAGAACACGCAGTAGAAACTTTACGAGCTGTGCACATGAAAGATTCCAGGAAAGTGGCAGTCAGGAAAGAATTTACCAAGGTGGAATTTGCTAACACATTTGAGAATTTTTGGGGATCAAGGGCAAGGCAGGGTACAGGACAGCATTGAGACCTGAGTGTGCTCAGTGTTAGGAAATGTCTGCTGGTCCAGTGTGGCTGGAGAATGTGAGGTACTGAAGAGCCCAGAAAGACAGGCGGGGGAACGGGAGACTGCAACGGGAGACTCCAGGGTGATGGGGTGCAGGGGCCACCCATCACGCTTTGCCTTTTTCCTAACAGCAGCTACTTTCCTTTTGGAGAATCAGCCCTCCCCTCCGCTAGGCAGACTACATGGGGCTATAAATTGGGTGCTCTGTCTTCCTCTAGCCAAGGGCAGGCACATGACCCAGTTTATGCCATTCACACTCTCCTCCCAGGGTCCGCAATCTTGAGATGAACGATCCAAGGAGAGAAAAAAGATTAGAGCTAACTTATTCCAGCCGAAGTGCCCAGATGAGACAGCTGGGGAATTCTTGCTACCTGGATGCTAGAGTTCCTGGGCTCTCATCTTGGTTCCAAGCCTGGGTTTCTAGCCACTTGTCCAGTCTGTGAGCTACCTGATCTCCCCTAATAAATTCCTGCTTTCTTGTTAGTCTGAGCCAGTTTCTGTGGCTTACAACAACAAAATCCAAAGATCCCTGGCTTCTTAACATGCTGTTGTGTTAGTTTCCTATTGTTGCTATAACAAGTTATCACAAACTTAATGCCTTAAAACAACACGAATTTGGCCGCATGTGGTGGCTCAACGCCTGTAATTCCAGCACTTTGAGAGGCTAAGACGGGAGGATCCCTTGAGCTCAGGAGGTTGAGACCAGCCTAGGCAACATGGTGAAACCTTGTTTCTACAAAAAATTAGCTGGGCAGGGTGGTGCATACCTCCTGAGCCTATAGTCCTAGCTACTTGAAGTGGGAGGATTGCTTGAGCCTGGGAGGTTGAGGCTGCAGTGAGCTGTGATCATGCCCACTGCACTCCAGTGAGACTCTGTCTCAAAAAAAAAAAAAAAAAAAAGCCCACATATTTATTATATTACAGTTCCAGAGGTCAAAAATCCTAAACTGAAGGTGTGGGCAGGGCTGAGTTCCTCCTGTCTGGAAGTTCTAGAGAAGAATCCATTTCCTTGCCTTTTCCAGCTTTCAGATGCCACCTGCATTCCCTGGTTCATGGCCCCACCTTCAGCGGCAAAGCCAGAAGCCTAAGATTTCTCTATTTTGAAATAAAATTTTTCTTTAGGCTTCCTCAAATCATAGCAGCCTAACATTTCTAAGCTCTGACTCTGATTCTCTTGCCATTCCTCTTATAAGGACCCTTGTGATTATAATGGGCCCACCTGGATAATCCAGGCTAATCCCCCATCTCAACAGCCTTAACTTAATCACACGGGCAAAGTCTCCTTTACCACAAAAGGTAAAACATTCACAGGTTCCAGGGATTCCTGGGGCTATGATTCAGTCTATCATAGTAATAATACCATGAACTGACAGAGCATTCAAGGGGAAGAGTAGTTTCATGTGCTGGTGGGGTAGGAGACAAAGTTAAGTTTGGCTCTGAGAAGCCTACAGGAGATGTGAGCCCCAGTGTAAGCAGTGAGTCTCTGGAGGGCGAGGGCCATATCTTATTCTGTATCTCCATGAGTGCCTCATTTAATTCCTTGTACAAAAGTTCATTAACAACCTGTTAAACTGCTTCCAAAGGCTTCCCTGGTACACAGCTCAGGCTCCTGGTATCTCAGCCCGGTTGATTTCATTACCTGAAGTTGACCTAATACCAGCATGCCACCCTTGCCCCTATACATTTGTATTTTCTTTTTTTTTCTTTTTTGTTTTTTTTTTTTGAGATAGGGTCTCACTCTGACTCCTAGGCTGGAGTGCAATGGTGGTATGATCATGGGTCATGGCAGACTTGACCTCCTGGACTCAAGGGAGTGATCCTCCCACCTCAGCCTTCTGGGTTGCTGGGACTATAGGCACATGCCACCATGCCCACATCCAGCTAATTTTTTTTTTTTTTTTTTGAGACAGAGTCTAGCTCTGTCGCCAGGCTGGAGTTCAGTGGTGATCTCGGCTCACTGCAACCTCTACCTCCCAGGTTCAAGCGATTCTACTGCCTCAGCCTCCTGAGTAGCTGGGATTATAAGCACATGCTGCCACGCCCAGCTAATTTTTGTATTTTTTAGTAGAGATGGGGTTTCAGCTTGTTGGCCAGAATGGTCTCTATCTCCTGACCGTGTGATCCACCCAGCTCGGCCTCCCAAAATGCTGGGATTACAGGTGTGAACCACTGCGCCCGGCCTAATTTTTTGTACTTTTTGTAGAGATGAGGTTTCACCATGTTGCTCAGGCTGGTCTCAAACTCCTGTGGTCAAGCAATCCTCCTGCCCCAGCATGAGCCACCACGCCCAGCCAAACTTGTATTTTCTGATAAAATGTGCAATATCACAAAGTCCTAAATTTCACTCCTGATTCTAGGTCATCTCCAAGAATGGCTCTGGCCACTGTTACATGCATGGGGTGTTGACAACATGCTAGTATCAGTGATCTGGTTGCTAATCCTTAACAGTGCTCTACTGTGTTTACAAAAATGCCTTGAGGGTTGGGTGTGGTGACTCATGCCTGTAATCCCAGCACTTTGGGAGGCCGAGGTGGGCAGATCACCTGAGGTCGGGAGTTTGAGACCAGCCAGACCAACATGGAGAAACCCCATCTCTACTAAAAATACAAAATTAGCCAGGCGTGGTGGCACATGCCTGTAATCCCAGCTACTTGGGAGGCTAAGGCAGGAGAATCGCTTGAACCCGGGAGGTGGAGGTTGCGGTGAGCCGAGATGGTGCCATTGCACTACAGACTGGGCAACGAGTGAACCTCTTTCTAAAAAAAAAAAAAAAAGCCTTGAAATACATACATATTTATTTTTTTGAGACAGGGTCTCACTCTGACACCCAGGCTGGAGTGCAATGGCACAATCATGGCTCACTGCAGCCTTGACTTCCTGGGCTCAAGCAATCCTCCTACCTCAGCATCTCAAGTAGCGGGGACTATACAGGTGTGCACAACCACACCAAGCCAATTTTTTTTTATTTTTAGTAGAGATGCAGACCCACTATGTGCCGGGGGGCTAAACTTAAACTGGGCTCAAGCAATTCTCTCACCTTGGCCTCCCAAAGTGCTGGGTTACAGATGTCAGCCATCACACCCGGCCACCTTGAAATAAATAAATTCTATCTATCTATGTATCTAGACAGTGTCTTACTCTGTCACCTATGCTGGAGTGCAGTGGCATGATCATGGCTTACTGTAGCCTTGACTTCCCAGGCTCAAGTGACCCCTGCACCTCAGCCTCCTGGGCAGCTGGGACCACAGGCACATGCCACCATGCCCAGCTAATTTTTGTATTTTTTTTTTTTTTGGTAGAGACAGGTTTTCGCCATATTGCCCAGGCTGGTTTCAAACTCCTGGGCTCAAGTGATCCTCCCACCTCAGCCCTGCGAAGTGCTGAAATTATGTTGAAATATTTAGAAGCAAAGTTTGTCAAACTTTCTTTTTGCCTTTCCACAACTAGATTAGTTACCACATAACACTAGGGTTTTAAAGAAATTATTTTTGGCCGGGCGTGGTGGCTCATGCCTGCAATCCCAGCATTTTGGGAGGCCAAGGCAGGCGGATCACAAGGTCAGGAGTTCAAGACCAGCCTGACCAACATGGTGAAACCCCATCTCTATGGGGTTTTGTAAAAATACAAAAATTAGCTGGGCGTGGTGGTGTGTGCCTGTAATCCCAGCTACTTAGGAGGCTGAGGCAGGAGAATCACTTGAACCAGGGAGGCGGAGCTTGCAGTGAGCCAAGATCTTGCCACTGCACTCTAGCCTGGGGACAGAGCGAGACTCCATCTCAAAAAAAAAAAAAAAAATTATTTTTAAGTTTTCACTTTAGAACAAATTTAGAATTGTAGAAACGTTACAAAGATAGTACAGAGTTCCTGTGTGTCTTTCACCAGTGGCCCCTAATCTTAACATGTTAGGTAACCATGAACATTTGTCAAAATTAAGGCATTAATACTGGTATATCACTGTGAACTAAATTCCTGGATTTTCGAGGTTGAGTGTTAGAGCCAGAAAAATAAAAAAGTAAATTCCTGGCTTTATTCAGACGTTGCTAGTTGTTCCACTGATGTTCCCTTTCTTTTCAAGGATCCAATCCAGGATGCCACATTACATTTTCAAAAAATTAATTAATTTTAATTTTTTTAAGAGCCAGAGTCTCGCTCTGTCACCCAGGCTGGAGTGCAATGGTGTTACCATAGGTCACTGCAACCTTGAACTCCTGGGCTTAGGCAATCCTCCTGTCTCAGCCTCTGATTAGCTAGGACTACAGGCACGCACCACCAGCCCAGCTGATTTTTTTTTTAATTTTTAGTAGAAACAGGGTCTCCCTATGTTGCCCAGGCTAGTCTCCAACTCCCGGCCTCAGGTGATCCTCCCACCTTGGCCTTCCAAAGTGTTGGGAATACAGGTGTGAGCCACCGCATCTGGCCCATGCTGCATGTAAAGAAATTCTTTTTGAAATTGTACATCTTTTTCCTTTCCAAGGCAACCTTCAAAAATACCTGTTAAACATTAGTCTTTAAACAACATGCCTCATGAAGGCAGAACTCAGGCGACAGCCGACTAACGCTCACTGGGCTCAGACCAGGGGTCTTGTGACAAAAAACCTATGAACTCACGATGGTGGCGCCCTCACTGCTTGGTCACATTGCTCTTCAGCAGCTTTTGCAGCTTTCTTGGGCTCGGGAAACTGCACTCCTGGACTCATGTCTACCACCCTCACTGTTGGCAAAACAATATTTGAACCGAAACTCACCTGCATCCTCTTCAGTGGGCTGATAAAATGGAAGTGGCACACCCTAAAAACAGGGAAAAAGCTCAAGTAAGGTCTTGCACCAGGCATCACCTTGGTAAGGAAAGGGGAGAGCACCGGGTTGGGGGTGGTGCAGGTGTGTGACGGGAGGACAGTGGGGAGGAGCGAGAAGGCAGGGGAAGGATGTGCCTCTGTCTTGCTCCTTGGATCTGATGGGACCTGCCATTTTTCTATACTGCTCAGAGGGCAAAGAAACCCAGGTAATGGGAGGTCACTACTCAATTGTCATAAAACACCCAGCAACAAGTGGGAGCAAAACAGGTGCCTAAAGTATCAGTGTACTTCTAGGCAAGGATGGGAGAGAAGGGTTTCTTGCTACTTTTCCTGGAATTCTATGAAAATCTCTGGAGGATTGTTGCCTAGATCAGGGATAGGTAAGCGTATGGCCTCTGGGCCAAATCTGGCTGCAGCCCACTATTTAAATAAAGTTTTATTGGAACACAGCCACAGTCATCTGTTTAAGAGTCCTCTATGGCTGCTTTTGTAGACAAAGGCAGAGTTGAGTCATTGGGACAGAGACCATATAGCTACAAAGTCTAAAAGAGTTACTGTCTGGCCCTTTACAGAAAGAGTTTGGTGACCCCTGGCCTAGGGGTAGGTTCCCACTTACAGATGGAGAACTGACTAACAAATAAATGGGCTCCTAAAAAGGACCAGTTTCTAGAACAGACAGCTTCCAGACATACTTTGCCTGAAGCAAACCAAGAAGCAAGTGGGGGTACCACTGTGTACCTCGTAGAGTTTGGTGGCAACAAGTTTCCTACCAGTGGTGTTGATTCCTTCCATAATTACAACCTGAAAGACAAAAACAAACAGGATTGCTAAGCAGTGGAGATCAATAAGGTCTGGAATACATTATTTTGAGGCAGTTAAAAGCGTTGTCCAACTACTCTCATTCTGTAATCATAAACTTACGGCATTTTTGCAGAAAACGAATTAAGGGCATTGCATTAGTAATAATAATTATGCTCTATATAAGTGATCTAATTTTCACAACAATCCTATGAGGTAAGAATTATTTCCATTTTGTGAGTGAAGACACTGTAGTTTAGATGGTTAAGTACCTTGTCCACAGCCATGCACCTCGTGGAGCGGGGAGTTGGGATTTAAGGCTGGGCAGTCAGGTCCCAGAGCTTCGGTCAGAGCATGGGGGAAATAGGAATCCCAACAGTGGTGTCTGCTCTGGGGCATGTGCTCCAGCCGCACCCCATGGCAGCAGAGACAGGAACTGAGGAGCAGCTGCGCATGGCACAGCACCTACACTACAGGGGTAAAGAGTGCGCCTGCATCCTGGTGGAACTCCTCCAATCTCACCTGTCCAGGAAACAGAGAATATTCCTTAAGCTCAGATAAATCCACTGGAATTTGAGCACCCGAGGAATGTTCCCGGTCTCCCTCAAGAATCACTGACTTGTTGTTCAGCTTCCCATTGCTATCACAGCCAATCTGGCCCAGCAGAGTGACAGGCTCCTACCAAAGGAAGTTCACAGCATAAGAATGACAGTCTTTGGAGCAGGAACTCAAAATCTGAAGTCAATAGGGTGAATAGCAAAACAAACTGCAAACAACAAATACATTTCTTGGCAGGGCATTGCTTTGACCCTGAAGTGACTACCACATCATCACTGACTCTCAGGATGGAAGAATTCTGAAAGGGCATCTTGTCCACCCACCCACCCAGCACTTGAGCCCTCCTAGGAGGCTGCCTAAGTGTGAGCATCTCTAGTGTAGGGGAACTTGCCCCTGGATGCCCACCCCACCCCGTCCTCACCACCCCAGGGCAGCCCACTGCATCTTTCGACAGTATAACTACTTAATAATAGCTAACATTTCTTGAGCTTACTAAATGCCATGCACTGTTCTAAAATGTATTCTTAGGCATTTTATATGTATTAACTCATTTAATCCTTGCAACAACCATCAGGTGGATATTACTGTACCCATTTTATGGATGAGGAAAACAAGCAACAGAGAGGTTAGATAATTTAGTCAAGGTCAAACTGTGGGTGAAGCTTGGGTTTGAGACCAGAAATTTGGCTCTAGAGCCATATCCTTAGCCACATACCATACAACCTCTTAACAGGAAGTTCTTTATTAATTGAGCTAAAATCTCTGTCCCCATGGCTTCCTCTGTTCTGTTCCCACTCTTGGGAGAAAACAGAGGAAGTCTCATCTTTCCCAGTGATTGTGCTTCCCTGCCTTCCCTCAATTACTTCCTTCCAAGTCCTCTAACACTTCCTTCTATGACACAGTTCTGCATCACTTCCCCAACTGGTCATTCTTTGAATGTAAACATTGACAAAGGTACTTTAAAGAAACTTCTAGAATATATTTCCCCTTAGATTAGAAAACGTTCTAGAGAGAAAGCACTGGTATATATACCAGATTAAACTATGATATAAAGATACTATTGGCAGCAGTTTGTAACAAGAGACCAAACCAGGGGAGAGACTGTGAGTCATTGTCCAGAGAACAAGATTCTGAAAATCCCATTCTCGCTGCTGTCCTTTTATCTCGATATGTGAATGCTTCTACTTGTGGGAAATCCCCGGGGAGCTACCTGACTCACCACCAAGGGAAACAAGGCCTTCAATGTCTGCTTATGTGCAAGACTCTAATCCAAGTGGGAAGAAAATCACTCTCTGGCCACAAAACCAGACAGCACTTACAAATCTTTCTTCAGAAGGGCCCATTTTCCCAAATTCAACCAAGATAGATGTTCAAACTAGAACACAGACAAGAAGTAAAAAAGGAAGCAAGAAGAATGCCTCTTGGTCATCGATTTAAAAATGTAATATTAATTAGTGAGAACTATTAGAACAACTCTTACCTGTGCTGGGGCTAGCAAAGGAGTGAAAGCTTCAATCTTGTAATATTCCTTCAGTTCGCTGCCAAGTTCCTCTATCTTACAGGTCAGAACTGCAATCCCAGAAGTGGAAAAAAAAAGTATTATGTTTAAGACATTTCACTTGCCAAGAAGAGAAAATACAGCACACTGTAAAATATTAAAGTCAGTCATTTTACAGAAGCAGGAAGGGTGCCTGGACATCTGGCCAGTTTAAACCTTCTAAAACCCTTGCCAATTTTCCAATATTTGGTTGCTGAATCTGGCCTTCCATCTGGCCACAGGAGACCCCATAGCACAATTCCAGGGAATCAGCATGAACCCCACCCCATCTCCAAGTCTGCCCTTTACTCAAGTCCTCACTGAGGTTTTAGGCAAGTCAAGGCCAACCTGAAGAAGACTTCTAAGGAAGGAGCCATGAATATCTTTAAGTTGAATTCCTTTACATCATTCAAGTTTTTGCTGCTGGGAATGGTTATGTGCTTTTTAGCAAAGTGAAGTGACTTGGGGCAATCACTGATAGTATCGCCAGTGTCCCTCCATTACTAGAGCTTCCATGAGGACATCTACCAACTCATATATTGAAAGGCAACCTTGGAACTTGTTCTACCAGCCTAGCTGAAGCTTTGTTACTCTACACCCTTCTAGGTGGTTTTATATCCACCAGAATTTCAAAGGGAAAAAAACAATCACCTTCTCGAATGTCTGGCAGCTTCTGAAACATGGATTTGTAGCTCCCAGTTAGTGCCTCTGGACATCCCAAGACCTTCAGGCTAATGTGTCCAGCTCCTCCTCTCCCAGACCAAGATACTCCCTGTGCTGAGCCAAAGGAGGTAACCACTTCTCCTCGGTTACTTCGTGAGTTGTATTTCTGGGAGGGAGTAGCACTAATTGGAAGCAAAACAGGTTAATGTTACTGTGTTCATATCTAAAGGGAGAGAAGAATAAAATGAGGTTACCTTTGGAAATGGGGACTGGAGAAAAGGAAGGTGGCCTCACAGTTTATAAATCAAATCAATTTAATGGGGTTGGACATACCCAGACCTTTAAGGAATTTCAGGAATGAAGGGTTGAGGAATACCAGGCTGAGGAATACCAAACATTTTTAGAGAAGTTTAGAGACAGAAACGTATTTTAAAAAGTTGTCGTTCTCTTGGCATTAAAACTACGCCAGGCAAAAAAATCCCCAGATTCTGAATTGATTAAAAGGCAAACTTTAAGTCCCATTTTTTTCTTCTTATGGATTTTTAGCATTTATTGGAACATCATCTGAGCCTGCAACTGTGGATAAGCCAAAACTTGCTGAGCATATATAAAAACTCACAATATGGTTCAAGGTAGAAACAATAATAAAATGAAGTTAAAATTAATCAACTTTCCCCAGTGTCTATGGAGATGGGGAAGTAATGAATTAACAGTCTGGTGATGTGCAAACATTCCCATTTTTCTAGGCTCAACTGCCAAGTTCTCACGTTTCCACTCCCTGACTGGTAAATTACACCTCTAAAAACACATGGATATTGCTGATCTGCTTAGATGACAGTGAGGTCTTCTAATCCTCTGGTTGTAAACATGCCATACAGAGAGGTCTATTTAAAATAGGCTTTGTTTAATGCACTGAAACTCTGCAGGAACCAGTTTTATGTGGGGCACCATCACAATTAATGCCATCATTCTTTCTTTTCACAGGCTACAGAAAATGAGCTCGATTAATTAGCTCAACCTCCAGTGCCACCTCTACGTGAATAATTTAGAAGTTACTTTCATACATTACAAAACCAGTTTCTGCTGTCAGCTTTATTAGTGTGCATTAAAAAATGACTAGGCAGCATTTTGCCAACTTCTCCAAGCTCTTCCCTGGGAAGCTCCATGAGCCATCCATTACAGCAGGCCCTTTAATGCAGCAAGATGCTCACATGGGGACAGCTGTAAACAGATCTATAGGTTTCAGAGCATTGTAATGACATTTGGAGAATATAACTCCTGCAGTGGTGCTGGCATGTCTATAAGAACCATCCCTACATACCAGGTTGCAAAGATGCTCTTAAGTCTAGAAAGCTTTCTTCCAAAAAGTCTGAGAACTCCCCAAAGCAGCAGTAGACTACCCTAAAGTAAAACTGTCCTTCAAAATCCAATTACTGCCAGGCATGCTGGCTCACGCCTGTAATCCCAGTACTTTGGGAGGCTAAGGCAGGCAGATTGCTTGAGGCCAGTTCGAGACCAGCTTGAGCAACATGGTAAAACCCCATCTCTACAAAAATTTCAAAAATTAACTGGGCTTGGTAGCATACACCTGTAGTCCCAGCTACTCAGGAGGCTGAGGTAGGAGGATCACCTGAGCCTGGAAGGCCAAGGCTACAGTGAGCTATGACTGTGCCACTGCATTCCAGCCTGGACAACAGAGTAAAAGCCTATCTTAAAAAAAAAGAAAGAAAAAAAAAATCCAATAACCACTTACCTTGAATGACTGCAGAGCTTCTATCACCACCTTTCTAAAGTGATGGAGCTAAAAAGGCCAGGAGCGGTGGCTCATGCTTGACATCCTAGCACTTTGGGAGGCCAAGGCGGGTGGATCACCTGAGGTCAGGAGTGCAAGATCAGCCTGGCCAAGAGGCAAAACCTCGTCTCTACTAAAAATACAAAAATTAGCCGGGCGTGGTGGCGAGCACCTGTAGACCCAGCTACTCGGGAAGCTGAGGCAGGACAATCGCTTGAACCGGGAGGCAGAGGCTTCAGTAACCCAAGATGGTGCCACTGCACTCCAGCCTGGGTGACAGAGTGAGACTCCGCCTCAAAAAAAAAAAAAAAAAGTGAGAGTTGAAAAATCTTAAGCTCTGGTTCATCTAGAAGTGACCCAAAGTAGAGGTAATGACTCCTGACAGTTGGTGTTTCCCTAAAGGGTTAATACTACTGCTCCTGAGCCTCATCTTGATGTGGAAACTCCTAAAAACCCATCTACTCAGCAGAGCACTTGCCTGTGGGATTTTCTAATATGAGACATGTCATTTATGGATTTCAAAAAATTACATATGATCTTTGTGGATTTATGTGCAATGGTGGCAGAGGGACAAAATACCAATTAAGTCAGTGCAGATTCACAGTGACAAGAAAGCTCTCAGAAACTAGTTGTAACCTGAATTTGAAACAATAAACAGGTTATGAAACATTATGAACAAAGATATGTGCTTTTCTTTAAAAAAAAAAAAAAAGGCCAGGCGCGGTGGCTCACGCCTGTAATCCCAGCACTTTGGGAGGCCGAGACGGGCAGATCACGAGGTCAGGAGATCGAGACCATCCTGGCTAACACGGTGAAACCCCGTCTCTACTAAAAATACAAAAAATTAGCCGGGCGAGGTGGCAGGCGCCTGTAGTCCCAGCTACTCGGGAGGCTGAGGCAGGAGAATCGTTTAAAGCTGGGTGGCAGAGGTTGCCGAGATCGCACCACTGCACTCCAGCCTGGGCGACAGCGAGACTCTGTCTCAAAAAAAAAAAAAACAAAAAAAAAACTTTAGATGAAAAGAAAGAAAAAGAAACCCAGGAAAACACAAACAGAAGCAGGTGGAAACCTACTTGCCTCTACTGACAAGACCTGTTAAGACTCTTAGACTTCTGAATAGACAGGTTGTTTTCAATAGAAGATATCAGTTCCTGATCTAGGAAATGAGCCCTAGAAAAGTGGGTGGAAAGTGAGTTTCCTTAATTACCGTAAGAAACAGTAATTTTCCACAAAGAAAAGGAAAGCAAGGAAGGCAGAGAGCAATAGGCTTTCAAGCCAATTCACTGCAGATGTACATGCCCACCTATAGTTAATAAATAACTGATGTACATACCCACCTATAGTTAATAAATAACTCTGCTGTTAGCCTTCCTCAGATAGCCAGAGAAAGGGGAGGGGAGGCCAGCTTTATGGCACTTGAATGAATTATGATCCATACCTTGGAGAGAAACTTGACGGTGAGAGGAGCTGATGGGGGCTACGAGTTGACACACTCCTTTTTGTTAGGGGGGTTTCTGGGGTAGAGATAGCTCGCTTCTGAGAACCCTAGGGAAAAAAAAAGGAAAACAAAATCTCAGTCCGACCCAATACTAATTAAGTGTATAGTTCCTTGGAAGAAAAGGGAGAGCATGTCCAAACGAAGGCACAAAATAGGACTGGGTGGGTTCTCTTCTTAAGGCCCCATCATCCAAGCATAATCTCAAAAAGAAATCTTCAACAACTGTAACCAACATTCAGGACACTGTCCCTATTTTGAAGGCAATTACAAGAAAGCAAATATTTTCCAAAAATGACCACCAGGCTGGTAATCTGTCCTGTCAAATCCTTCATATGTTTACTTTCTGTCCCCACCTCTCTGTTTTCAAACAGATATTAGTTTTACAATGCATAGTTTTGATCTACGTGTACACATTTTCCTGAGAAGGAATGGGACATTACTACTTATTTCGGCAAAGTCTACCACACATTTTCAAAGGAAATGACTCCAGGCAGATAACAAGGTTGAGCTCATACTTGAAGAGTTAGCAAACATCTAATAGATGGTCACTCCTTTTTTTTTTTCTTTTTTTTTGACTCATCAACAAGAATCCAAAGATAAGCCCAGAATAGAGGCTGAAACCTACAGTCCAGAGACCTATTGCTCCCTAAAGTCTAGAATAATCGACTATAATAGAGAAAACAAAATCCTTGCCTGGATAGCAGCCAGGAAGCCCCCTAGTCTGCAGCTTTCCCTGCCCTAGGGCTCCTCCTGGCTGCAAGTTTAAGAAGTTATACTGCCGAGTGGTCAACTGGTGGCAACTGCAGGACAGAATGCCAGAGAACAGATTCAAAACCATCAAAACCAGCTGCAATGGAAGATAGATTAAAAAAAAAATCCCTTATTCTACCACCCTGATATAATAACCAGTTTTGAATATTTCTTAATAGTATTTTAATATTTTTCTAGGCCAGGGGTGGTGGCTCATGCCTGTAATCCCAGCACTCTGGGAGGTCAAGGTGGGAGGATCACCTGAGCCCAGGAGTTCAAGACCAGCCTGGGCAATGGCGAGACCTCACGCCTGAGGAGGAAAAAAAAAAAAGCCAGGCGTGGTGCCTTATAATTTGTATATTAAGATTACAAATACACAAATTAGAATATACAAATTATAGTCATAATCCTAGTTTAAATATAAACCTAAGTATTTTACGTGCTGAATTTTTCACTCTATATTAATTATCAACATTTTCCCACACTATTACATTTTTTATCTTTTTTTTTTTTTTTTGAGATGGAGTCACTCTGTCACCCAGGCTGGGGCACAGTGGCAAGATCTTGGCTCACTACAACCTCTGCTTCCTGGGTTCAAGCGATTCTGCTGCCTCAGCCTCTCGAGTAGCTGGGATTACAGGTGCCCGCCACCACATCTGGCTAATTTTTGTATCTTTAGTAGAGATGGGGTTTTGTCATGTTGGCCAGGCTGGTCTCGAACTCCTGACCTCAAGTGATCCACCTGCCTCGGCCTCCCAAAATACTAGAATTACACACATGAGCTGCTGCACCTGGCCCAATCTTTCTCTCTCTCTTTTTTTTTTTTCTGAGATGGAGTTTCACTTCGCTCTTGTTGCCCAGGCTGGAGTGCAATGCGCGATCTCGGCTCACTGCAACTCCACCTCTCCTGTTCAAGTGATTCTCCAGCCTCAGCCTCTCGAGTAGCTGGGACTACAGGCACGCACCACCATGCCCAGCTAATTTTGTAATTCTAGTAGAGATGAGAGTTTCGCCATGTTGGTCAGGCTGGTCTCGAACTCCTGATCTCAGGTGATCCACCTTGCCTCAGCCTCCCAAAGTGCTGGGATTACAGGTTTTATCCTTTTTAGTAGCTGTGTTATTTAATTAAACTGACTACAATGATTTACATAATTACTTCTCTATTGCTGGATTATGGGTTGCTTGTAATTTTCAGTGATTACAAGTAATGCTGATTCTCAGGTGAAAAGTGATTTGGCAAATTAAGATTTTAAATTAAAAAAATGCTAAAATGCGTATCTTTATGCATACAGCTTTTCCTATAATTTGAATTATTTCTTCAGAAGAGGTTTTTTTTTTCCCCTAGGGAGAATTACTGGGTCAAAGGATAGAAAAAGATTTTACGAATTTGGCCAGGGATGGTGGCTCATGCCTGTAATCCTAGCATTTTGGGAGGCCGAGGCAGGAGGATCACTTGAGCTCAGGAGTTCAAGACCAGCCTGAGCAACATAGTGACACCCCGTCTTTATTTTTTTTATAATTAAAAAAAAGAGATTTTATAATTTTAATACATTTTCTCAAACTGTCCCTCCAAAAGAGTCTCCTAATATACAGTGGGCTACAACACTCTAGGGCCAGTGTTGTGGGGCAGGGATATTTTGAGAGAATGACAGTCTGTCTCGCAGGACGTGGCAAGGTGACAGCACTTTGGTAAACAAGGCACAGTCTGGTGTTCTAGTCCTCAGCCTCAGGGCTGAAATCCAATAGTGTTCACCAACTCCAGTCCCTTTAACCAAGCTCATAAGATTCATTATTAACACTTAATGCCAGCTTCATCATGGTTTTTTTTTTTTAAGACGGAGGGTTGCCCAGGGTGGAGTGTGCAGTGGCATGATCTCAGCTCACTGCAACCTCCGCCTTCTGGGTTCAGGCAATTCTCCTGCCTCAGCCTCCCGAGTAGCTGGGATTACAGGCATGCGCCACCGTGCCAGGATAATTTTTGTATTTTTAGTAGAGATGGGGTTTCGCCATTTTGGCCAGGCTGGTCTCTAACTCCTGACCTCAGGTGATCCGTCCACCTTGGCCTCCCAAAGTGCTAGGATTACAGGCATATGCCACTGTGCCTGGCTAGTTTCATCTTTTCTTTTTTTTTTTTTTTTTTGAGATGGAGTTTTGCTCTGATTGCCCAGGCTGGAGTGCAGTGGCGCGATCTTGGCTCACTGCAACCTCCGCCTCCGTTCAAGCAATTCTCCTGCCTCAGCCTCCCGAGTAGCTGGGATTACAGGTGCCCACCGCCACGCCCAGATAATATTTTTGTATTTTTAGTAGAGACAGAGTTTCGCCATGTTGGCCGGGCTGGTCTTAAACTCCTGACCTCAGGTGATCCACCCGTCTTGGCCTCCCAAAGTGCTGGGATTATAGGCGTAAGCCACCGCAGTGGCCGGTTTCATCATTTTTAATCAGAAATGTAGTCACCAATGGTACCATATTTTCATATCCTAGGGTAAGCACATTCTCACACCCACAGAGAAAATCAAATTATAACCAAGGATGCCAGTTTATTAATTTACTAGAAATATAATTGCCAAGGGTATGGGAACGTCAAGTCCTCAGGCTAACACATTCTTTCCCTGTTAGCATCATGGCAGCCAAATCATCAGCAGATTTATGGTGAACACAGAAGCAAAAGAACGGCTGTCAATTGTACAGCTGAAATATTTAATAGTGATAAGCTAAAATCACTGACATATCATATTTACCCCTATAGCAGAGGGACACCTGTTCCCAAGAGGTCAGGCAACCTCAGCCTGGCACCGTTTGTATAGAAAGGTCAACATTCACACTTTTTTTTTTTTTAGATGGAGTCTCACTTTCTCACCCAGGCTGGAGTTCAATGGCATGATCTCGGCTCACTGCAACCTCCACCTCCTGGGTTCAAGTGATTCTTCCATCTCAGCCTCTCGAGTAGCTGGGATTACAGGCACCCGCCATCATGCCCAGCTAATTTTTGTACTTTTGTAGAGATGAGGTTTCACCATGGTGGCCAGACTGGTCTCGAACTCCTGACCTCAGGTGATCCGCCCACCTTGGCCTCCCAAAGTGCTGGGATTACAGGTGTTAGCCACCATGCCTGGCCACACTTTGACTACTTTATCATGCTGCCATTGATGCATGGCCTAATAGTGACTGAACAATTTCCACGTGATGAGTACTGTTCTAAGCATTTTAGGTATCTCTAGCCCAGACATATTGTTTGCTCAACATTTCACTCCAACTCATTTAGCGTGGAATTCACAGTCACGAACTTTTTTTTTTTTTGAGACGGAGTCTCGCTCTGTTGCCCAGCCTGGAGTGCAGTGGTGTGATTTTGGTTCACTGCAACCTCCGCCTCCCAGGTTCAAGCGATTCTCCTGCCTCAGCCTCCTGAGTAGCTGGGATTACAGGCACCACCACCATGCCCAGCTAATTTTTTATTTTGAGTATGGAGTTTCGCTGGTCTCGAACTCCTGACCTCAAGTGATCCACCTGCCTCAGCCTCCCAAAGTGCTGGGATTACAGGTGTGAGCCCACTGTACTCAGCCTCACAGTCACAAACTTTGATTCACAATTTAGTGTCCTAAGTATTTCCATAGCAGGAATGGGGTATCCTAAATATGGGATTTCAGTCATTGGAAGGGTATCTACTTCAATAGTAAAGTAAACAAATTTGCATCTGGCTTACGCATCAGTCAACTGACAGCTGGGTTACCATGAGTCAGACTCCAGAATATGATCAATTCTGGATACACAGACAAATTAGATAAAATTTTGAATCTGTGAAGCTGTCAACCAGATAAAACCGTGGTGGTCCCATTGGTACTGCAATTGAGAGAGCCAACCACACTCCCTTATTCAGAGGTCTTTCAACAACTATTAACGTGCCAGGGTGCTGGGAAAAGAGCAGCAAGTAAAAACAAAGTCTCTATTCTCAAGGAGCTTCCATCTAATGGGGGGAAGGCCGACTAAAACAAAAAAGTAAGTATATAACATGTTTGGTGGTAATAAAGCAAGAGAATAATAAGGAGAAAAATAAAGCAAGAAAATAAAACAGAGGAAGGGCTTTGTTCTTTTAGGCAGGCTTGTTCCCTCTGACAAGGAGACAGGAAATGAACCCATATTTGGCATGGCAGAAGCAGAGAGCAAAGGGGAGCAGGGAAAGAGGACAGAAGGAGGAGGGGGCCAGCTCCTACAGAACCTCACACATGCTGGTTCAAACTTTGCGTATTAGGAGGAAAGACGAAAAGCCAGTGGGAGAGATGTGAGCAAGAAAACCTGACCTTTCGCTGGAAAGGAGCACTCTGGCTGCTGGGTGGAGAGTTGGTTAGAGGTGGACACGGCAGAAAGAAGCCAAGGGACTAGTTAGGAGGCTGTCCCAATCATTCAGGAGACAATGATGCCGTGGACCTGGTGGTGGCAGTGGAAATGGTGAGAGGTGGCCAGACCCTGGAGAGGGATGACAGGACTGGTAGCTAAGTTGGATGTGGGGTGTGAGAGAAAAAGGATTTAAAGAGGTCTCCAAGGTTCTTGGCCTGAGCCAATGGAAGAACGGTGGTGTCCTTCACTGGGATATGGACTCAGAAAACCACTTAAGGGGGAAAATCAAATGAGTTATAGTCTCTCCAATCTTAAGAAACTCTAACAAACACCTAATTATTTTAATATTATATGCACCTGGTTTTGTGTTTGCAACTTCATGGGGCACATTTTTGGCCCTCTTGCTCTCCACAGGCATATCTAAACTATTTACCTTCTTTCTTCTTGAGACAGGGTTTCACTTTGTCACCCAGGCTGTAGAGCAGTGGCATGATCTCTGGTCACTGATCCTCCTACCTTGGTCTCCCAGAGTGCTGGGATTACAGGCATGAGCCACTGCACCCAGCCCTTACCTTCTTTCTTATGATGTAATTTATTTTGAATAATTAAGTCTCCCTCCATGTTTATGAATTTCTACAAATTTATTTAGTTAGTATAAAGAATAATTACTGGGCTGGGCATGGTGGCTCACACCTGTAATCCCAGCACTTTGGAGGCCAAGGCAGGTGGATCGGCTGAGGTGAGGAGTTCAAGACCAGCCTGGCTGACATGGTGAAATCCAGTCTCTACTAAAAATACAAAAATTAGCTGGCCGTAGTGGCGCACACCTGTAATCCCAGCTACTCGGGAGGCTGAGGCAGGAGAATTGCTTGAACCCGGGAGGCGGAGGTTGCAGTGACCCGAGATCGTGCCATTGCACTCCAGCCTGGGCGACAAGAGGAAAACTCCATCTCAAAAAAAAAAACCAACAAAATAATAATTACTATTACTGAATACATTGCGTAGGGCAATGTAAATTACATCTTTCTTATGATGTAATTTACTTTGAATAATTAAGGCTCACTCCATGTTTATGAATTCTACAAACTTATTTAGTTAGTATAAACAATAGTTACTATTACTGAATACATTGCATAGGGCCTGATCCTTTACCTATTTATTTCCTCTTCAAGTCCTCCAGGATGGGGGATATTGTGCACTGGCTGTCAGCTTCTTGAGGGCAGAGCCTATCCATGTCTGTTTCATTCACCATTGTTTAGCCAGTGTCTCATGCAGTACATAGTTGTTGTTGATTTTTTTTTTTTTTTTTTTGAGACGGAGTCTCGCTCTGTCGCCCAGGCTGGAGTGCAGTAGTGCGATCTCGGCTCACTGCAAGCTCTGCCTCCCAGGTTCCCGCCATTCTCCTGCCTCAGCCTCTCGAGTAGCTAGGACTACAGGCGCCTGCCACCACGCCCGGCTGATTTTTTTTTTTTTTTTTGTATTTATGGTAGAGACAGGGTTTCACCATGTTAACCAGGATGGTCTTGATCTCCTGACCTGTGATCTGCCTGCCTCAGCCTCCCAAAGTGCTGGGATTACAGGTATGAGCCACCGCGCCCGGCCACATAGTTGTTGCTGGATAACTGAATGAATGAATCCTGATATTATGGATAAGGAAACTGGCTCAAAGAGATAAAACAACTCACTCCAGGTCACCTAGGTCTTCTGACTCAGACTTTGAAGGCAATGCTTTTCCACTATCCTACTTGATCTTTCACACTGGGATCCAACACAGAACTGAATTATTCAATTATAGTATAAAACTATGCAACTATTCAAAAAGGGCAATTATGGAGAAATTATATGTATAGAAACGTTTTATGTTGTGCTGAGAAAAGCAGGATAACTGTATGTTTATAAGGACTGCCATTATGTAAAACATTTAGACATATCAGAAAGGAAGACGTGTAAGTGGAAATATAGTAGGAAATGCGTAAGAGTGGTTGATTTTTTTCCCTTAGATCTTCAAATGTTGTGATAACCTATTTTAAAATGTTACTTGTAAAATGCAATGTCCAAACACTGTTCACTTACCTTTGAGGGTGTGGTGTAAGAGTTCAAGAGGATTTCCTCTTCTTCTTCCACTTCAAGTCTAAGAACACTGGTTAAGAAAAACAATAATGGCCGGGCACGGTAGCTCATGCCTGTAATCCCAGCACTTTGGGAGGCCAAGATGGGCGGATCACCAGGTCAGGAGACAGAGACCATCCTGGCTAACATGGTGAAACCCCGTCTCTACTAAAAAAAATACAAAAAATTAGCCGGGCGTGGTGCGAGCACCTGTAGTCCCAGCTACTCGGGAGGCTGAGGCAGGAGAATGGCATGAACCCAGAAGACGGAGCTTGCAGTGAGCCGAGATCGCACCACTGCACTCCAACATGGGCGACAGAGCGAGACTCCATCTCAAATATATATATATATATATATATATATATAAAATAAACTTTCATATAAGCCAAGGGCTGATTGCTAGAAGAAATCTCAATATTAGGTAATTTTTACAATTATTATTATTATTGAGATGGGGTTTCCTCTGTCGTCCAGGCTGGAGTGCAGTGGCCTGATCTCAGCTTACTGCAACTTCCGCCTCCCGGGTTCAAGAGATTTTCCCACCTCAGCCTACCAACTAGCTGGATCTACAGGCGCACATCACCACGCCCAGCTTATTATTATTATTTTTAATTTGTACTTTGGCCAGGTGCGGTGACTCACGCCTGTAATCCCAGGACTTTGGGAGGCCTAGGCAGGCGGATCACCTGAGGTAAGGAGTTCAAGACCAGCTGGCCAACATGGTGAAACCCTGTCTCTACCAAAAAAATACAAAATTTTCCAGGTGTGGTGGTACGCACCTGTAATCCCAGCTACTCAGGAGGCTGAGGCAGGAGAATCACTTGAGATTGGGAGGCAGAGGTTGCAGTGAACCGAGATTGCACCATTGCACTTCAGCCTGGGCAAAAAGAGTGAAACTCCAACTCAAAAAAAAAAAAAATTCGTACTTTTGGTAGAGATGGGGTTTCACCATGTTGCCCAGGTTGGTCACAAATTCCTAGGCTTGGGAATTACAGGCCTGAGCCACCGTCCCCAGCCTTATTATTATTTGTTTTTAAATTACACATGCAACTACAGATAAATTATAAAATACAACATGTAGCTTGGTGCAAAGACCTTCAGCAGAAAAGGATACAGCTCTTGAATGGAAACAATGTCTCTAGCTCCCGCATGGCCACTGTCCTTGCAGGCACTGTGCCTGGCTTTCGATAATCTTTTGCTCAGAAACTGAAAAAGAAAAGACAGTGAATACAGTACTTCATAGTCAAGTAATAGCAGAGGTGTTTTCCAAAGCCTTGAGATAATAAAAGGTATTCGAAATATAATCAAAGATCTAACATTCCTCAAAGAATTAAGATACATACAGACTAAAAACAAAGACATCCCATGACTGTCTATAACACATAACAATCCTAATAATACCAATTATTTGGTGAAGATTTATCACCTGCTGGGCATAGTTTTAAGTGCTTTATGTCCATTCTCATTTTTTTTTTTTTTTTGAGACGGAGTCTCGCTCTGTCCCAGGCTGGAGTGCAGTGGCGTGATCTCAGCTCACTGCAACCTCCACCTCCTCATTTCAAGCGATTCTCCTTCCTCAGCCTTCCGAGTAGCTGGGATTACAGGTGCCCACCACCATGCCCAACTAATTTTTGTATTTTTAGTAGAGACAGGGTTTCACTATGTTGGCCAGGCTGGTCTTGAACTCCTGACCTTGTGATCTGCCTGCCTCGGCCTCCCAAAGTCCTGGGATTACAGGCGTGAGCCATGGCGCCCAGCCCCATTTAATTCTTATAACAATCATAAAAAATACAGATTATTAGACCCAATGACAGAAGAGGAAACTGAGGCTCAGGGACATAATTTGTCCGAGCTCACACTGGGACTGGAATCCAGGCCTGACTCGAAAGCCCACACTCCTCTCAACATATCACAATGCCTCCCCTGTAGAGCAGAAATGGAGAATCACATTATTAGTTTGCTTTCATTTTGTTCTTACCTCATGCTCAAAAGAGTTCAGGATCTCTGAGGTAAGGCCAACTTTATGTGTGCTGGTGCAGAAGGCTATAAGCTCGCCTACCATTCCCTCCTCATTCTGTCCATACTGAACACAAAGCTCTACCACTGTAGAAAGGAAAATTGGACAAGTAAAACCTTAGTTCATTTCTCAAAGCTTTCACCTAGAAAAGCAAAAATAATCCTGGTTTACTCCATCAATGTTTATTCAGAATCTATTAGTGCCAGGCACTGTTTTGGGCAATGAGAAAATAGAAGCATCCTTGTCCTCACAAAGCTCACTACTGGGGAGAGACAGAAGGGGATAAGGGCAGAATCAGGGGGAACAATTAAAGAATCATGGAAAAGCCCAGGTGAGAGATGATGGTGGCTTGGATCAAGGTGGTGGCAGTGGAGATGGCAAGAAGTGGTTGGACTCTGGATAGGACTTTACATACTGGAAGTGAAGCCAGTGGGATCTGCTAACTGAATGTAAGGTATGAGAGAAAGAAAGAAGTCAAGGATGTTGCTGATATTTTTAGGCTGTGCAACAGGAAGAGTGGCATCCCTATTAACTGAGATGGGGAAAAGAGCTGGAGGAACCACTCTGAGGACAGAGAGGAGATACCAGGAGCTTAGTTTTAGACATGCAGAGTTTGAGGTGCCATTTAGACATCCAACTGGAGACAGTAGGCTGAACAAACCAGCCTGTAGTTCAGGCAAGGGGTGTGGGCGGAGGTATAAATTTGGGAACCATCAGTAAATACATGGGATATAAAGCTATGAGACCCCAGGTGAGATCACCAAGGGAGTGAGTGTATCTAGAAGGGAGAAAGGATCCCAGGCTTGAGTCTTGGGGCGCCTTAGGGCCTCTGAGGATGAATCCGCAAAGCCTGAGAAGCGGTGACACAAGCAAAGCTGAAGAAAAATTAGGAGTAAGCTGGCTCACGCCTGTAATCCAGCACTTTGTGAGGCGGAGGTGGGCAGACTATTTGAGCCCAGGAGTTCGAGACCAGCTTGGGCAACAGGGTTAAACCGTTTCTATAAAAAATACAAAAATTAGGTGGGCTTGGTGGCATGTGCCTGTAGTTCCAGCTACTTGGGGGCTGAGGTGGAAGGATTGCTTGAGCCAAGGAGGAGGTTGAGGCCGCAGTGAGCTGTGATTTGCCCATTATACTCCAGCCTGGGCAACACAGCAAGACCCTGTCTCAGAAAAAAAAAAAGAAAAATAAAAATTAGTAGTGTCTAAGAAGCTAAAAGAAAAATGTGTTTAAAAAAAGAAAAAATGACAAACAGTGTCAAGTGCCCGTGTTAATTCCAGATGAGGACTGAAAATTCATCACTGGTTTTAGCAAGGTGAAGGTCACTGGTGACCTTGAGTAGAGCAGCTTCAGTGAAGTAGTGGCAACAAAAGAACTTACTGAAATGGATTTAAGGAGGAAATATTTAAAGATGGCAAGGCCCCCCCCACCTTTTTTTTTTTTTTTTTTTTTTGAGACAGAGTTGCACTGTTGCCAGGCTGGAATGCAGTGGCACGATCTCGGCTCATTGCAATCTCCACCTCCCCGATTCAAGAGATTCTCCTGTCTCAGTCTCCCAAGTAGCTGGGACTACAGGCGTGCGCCACCACACCCAGCTAATTTTTGTATTTTTAGTAGAGATGGGGTTTCACCATGTTGGCCAGGATGGTCTCCATCTCTTGGCCTTGTGATCCGCCCTCCTCGGCCTCCCAAAGTGCTGGGATTACAGGCGTGAGCCACCGCGCCCAGCCGACCCTTTTGAGGTCTGCTGTAACTGGGAAGGAGAGAACTGGAGTGGGAAGTAGGGTCAACAGAGTATTTTAAAGGCAAGATTGGAAGCACATTTCTATACTAGTAGGAAAAAAATCTTGTGGCAAGGAAAATAGAAAATATGTAAGACAGGAGAATTACCAGTGATGTCCTTAATTGCCTCAGAAGGAATGGGGTTTAGGACTCAAGTGGAGGGCTTGGATTTTGCTAGGAATATGGAGATCTTATTCATTATAATAGGAAAGAAGGCTAGGTATATGCCACAGATATGGGTCAGTGAGACGTAATGGTGGTAGCTGATCGAAGTTTTCTAATGCTTATATTTTTTTCAGCAAAAAATAGAAGTTTGTCAGCTGAGAGTGAGGGTGGGACAGAAGGATGTTACAGGAGGAGAAGGTGGAAAACAGTCATCTGGAAGACTCAGAGTGAAGAGACCAGGGGCCCGGCGCAGTGTAATCTCAGCACTTTGGGAGGCCAGGGTGGGCGGATCACCTGAGGTCAGGAGTTGAAGACCAGCCTGGCCAACATGGTGAAACCCTGTCTCTACTAAAAATACAAAAAGTAGACCGGGTGTGGTGGCTCACACCTATAATCCCAGCACTTTGGGAGGCCGAGGTGGGAGGATCACTGAGGTCAGGAGTTTGAGACCAGCCTGCCCAACATGGCGAAACCCCGTCTCTACTAAAAATACAAAAAATTAGCCGGACGTGGTGGCAGGAGCCTGTAATCCCAGCTACTCGGGAGGCTGAGGCAGGAGAATCACTTGAACCCAGGAGGCGGAGGTTGCAGTGGGCCAAGATTGCATTGCACTCCAGCCTGGGCAACAAGAGAGAAACTCCATTTCAAAAAAAAAAAACAGGGAAATACTGTTGACTGTCAGGAAACATTAAGGTGCCACTGAAGTTACTGATGATCCAAAGTCCACAATTCCAAAGCCATTGCCATGAGATGAAAGCAACTGGCATCTTGGCCCGAAGCCTTTACAAATCTGGTTCACATAACTAATTTCTCTCATGCTGATTTCACGCTTACTACATACATTTCTGACTATGATCAGGTTTTCCACTTAAGTCTTTTTTTTTTTTTTTTTTTTTTGAGACGGAGTCTCGCTTCTGTTGCCCAGGCTAGAGTGCAATGGTGTGATCTCGGCTCACCACAACCTCCGCCTCTCAGGTTCAAGCGATTCTCCCGCCTCAGCCTCCTGAGTAGCTGGGATTACAGGCATGCACCACCACGCCCGACTAATTTTGTATTTTTAGTAGAGACAGGGTTTCTCCATGTTGGTCAGGCTGGTCTCAAACTCTTGACCTCAGGTTATCCACCTGCCTTGGCCTCCCAAAATGCTGGGATTACAGGCGTGAGCCACCACGCCCAGCTAGTCTTCTTTTAAAAAGAGAAGGACTGAGCACACTGGCTTATGCCTGTAATCCCAGCACTTTGGGAGGCCAAGGTGGGTGGATCACTTGAGGTCAGGAGTTCGAGAGCAGTCTGGCCAACGTGGTGAAACCCCTTCTCTACTAAAAGTACAAAAAAAATTAGTCGGGCCTGGTGGCGGGCACCTGTAATCCCAGCTACCTGGGAGGCTGAGGCAGAAGAATTGCTTGAACCTGAGAGGTGGAGGCTGCAGTGAGCAGAGATCACACCACTGCACTCCAGCCTGGGTGATAAAGCAAGACTCTGTCAAAAAAAAAAAAAAAAAAAAAAAAAAGAGAGAAAGAGAGAGAAGGCACTGGGCATGAATACTTGAAGTATTCTGGTTTCTGAAAGGAATTTCTCACCATAAATTAACATGTTTCGTTATCTTTTTATATATAAGAAGTTCAAAGTGTTGAGTGGTTAAGGCAGATGGACCTTCATACCGATTCTAGAACTTCCACATCTCCCAGGCTTTGCTTCAAATGACTCCTTACACTGCTCTACAACACGATGGACCCGTATGATGTAGCACGGGACTCCAAGGCAGGACACCTGGCTTCACAGACAGCTCAGGCAATTAGCTTTCCTCGTCTGTTTCTCCATCTGTAAACAGAGGGAGCCAAAAAGCTCCCTAAATCTCCTTCCACAGCTCAAATTCAATTTTAGGAACCCACCTCAAGGGATTCATATTTGCACAGACCACCAACAGCTCTGATAAAAGAACTTATAGATCAGCAGAGGTTTAAGGTGTAGGCTGGAAAGGGAGGAGCCAAGAATAAAAAGCTACATTTCAAAACCCCCACATCTCTTGCTTTGTTACCGGGGCTTCAACAGTTTCCCAAACTCAGGTGCCACCAGTGCCTAGTCTCGATCTAGCACATCCCAATTCCGCCTTTCGGGAACTTCGAGTTGGTTTAAAATCGTGCTGCATATTCCTGTTTTTGATTTGGCATCCAAGCGGTAGCCGGTGGGCATTTCAAAGTCCTCACATCCTAAATCTCAAAACTCAGTTTGACTCTTCATCTCACAGACACCGAGAACTCCGCTCCAGGGGAAGAGGAAATTGGAAGCGCTCCCCTTTCGGTTCTAGGCGCCGAGGAACTCGGGAGCGTGGAGCACGGCTGCAGGGCGGGAGGGGTGCGGGACTCACATTTCTCAATTAGAGCCTCCTCGCAGTCTAGGCCGAAGATCTGCAGCTCCTCCGCCAGCTGCTGTGCGGATGCGGACATGGTCGCCCAAGCCAGGGGTCGGGGAGCCGGCCCACCCAGCTCCGACCTGCGCCCAATAAACCCACGGGCGTGGCGAGCGATGAGCTCCTCGCCCTCTTATCCTTCCACCCTCCGCGGACCGTGACAGAAGGTGACTGGCCCAAGCAGGACCTCAGACCGTCGGAAGGCCCCGGCCGTCGGTCACAGAGAAATACTTTTTTTAAAAAAATGAAGGGGTGGCCCCCAAACGCCCTGAATGGAGGGAGCAGAAATCTCGAGAGGACGCTCTCGTGGAGAGAACGTCCTGCTTTCTAAAAGCTACCGCTGAGCTTCTCAGTGACGGTGGCAGAACAGAGTGGCCAGGAAAACCCGCCAAATGGTTTGTGCCGTGCACGCATGCGCAAAACCTGGAGCCGCCAACCCCCCCCCCCCCCCACCAATCCTTCCCCTTGCTTTGCCCGGCTCATTCCGGGACCCGACGCGCGCACGCGCGGCCCAGAGCGCGTGCGCATCAGTGGGCGTGTGGGCGTCTCTACGCACGCGCCTGGCGGCCCGCAAGTCAGCAGCTGCGCAGTTCTCTCTCACGAGGCGAGAAAGCCGGTTGTGACCCGGAAAGCCCGGGAGTTGGCTACACGGAAACTGTGTCTGTGTGCGGATACCTGTTTTCTGGGCATCAGCTGCTCGGTGAAGCTCAGTGGCGCATGTTTGTCACCGTTTTGCCCTGTTCCATGGTGCGCAGGCGCTGTCGTGCGCGTGCCTTCGACTGTCTAAAATTTACTGTACCCCCTTCTCCATTCCCCTTGTCATCTCTGCCTGTTGTGCCCTTGGTTCATCCTAAAAGAATGGCTTCAGTAGGGAATCTGGTTGCCATGGTTGTTATCGTGATTATCACCGTGGTGCCAGCCACAGTGATGGGTATGTTTTCTGAATCTGGGGCATTTGGGGAGGGATATGGGGTGGGAAGGTGACAGATAATTTAGTTTTGGACACGTTAAGTTTGAGTGCCTCTGGGATTTCCAGGTAGAGATTCCCAGTGGGTGACTGGAGGCTTGGGAGTGAAGGTAGGTCACTCAAGGATAGAGTTTAGGGGTAAGATGAGAAGAGGGTTCTCCCCTTGAAATACATCCTAATTCTTTGAGCCAAAAATCTCACCCATAGGCCTCATACAATGCTGGTGGGATGGTAGAGCGTTTCTAGAAAACAATTTAGCAATATGTATCAAGAGCCTTAAAAATGACCATCCCAGGCCAGGTGTGGTTGCTCACGCCTGTAATCCCAGCATTTGGGAGGCCGAGGCGGGCGAATCACTTTGTAGCAGGACGAGCCGCAGACAAAACTCCTCAGACACCGAGTTAAATAAGGAAGGGGTTTATTCGGCCGGGGGCATCAGCAAGACTCCTGTCTCACGAGCTGAGCTCCCCGAATGAGCAATTAATGTCCCTTTTAAGGGCTCGCAACTCTAAGGGGGTGTGCGTGAGAGGTTCGTGATCAATTGAGCAAGCAGGGGGTACGTGACTGGGGGCTGCATGCACCAGTAATTAGATCAGAACAAAACAGGATAGGGATTTTCACAGTGCTTTTCTACACAATGTCTGTAATCTATAGATAACATAACCGATTAGGTCAGGGGTCCATCTTTACCAAGCCTAGGGTGTGGCGCCGGGCTGTCTGCTTGTGGATTTCATTTCTGCCTTTTAGTTTTACTTTATCTTTCTTTGGAGGCAGAAATTGGGCGTAATACAGTATGAGGGATGGTTTCCGCCCTTAACTTGAGCCCAGGAGTTCAAGATCGGCCTGGGCAACATGGCGAAACCCCTTCTCTACAAAAAATTAGCCAGAGGTGGTGGCGGGTTCTTGTGATCTCAGCCACTCCGGGGGCTGAGGCTGGAGGAGCGCTTGAGTTCGGGAGGTCGAGGCTGAAGTGAGTCGTGATCACCTCGCCGCACTCCAGCCTGGGCGACAGAGCAAGATCGTGTCTCAAGAAGCAAACAAAGGCCGGGTGCGGTGGCTCATGCCTGTAATCCCAGCGCTTTGGGAGGCCGAGGCGGGAGGATCACGAGGTCAGGAGATCGAGACCATCCTGGCTAACACGGTGAAACCCCATCTCTACTAAAAAAAAAAAAAAAAAAAAAGAAATTAGCCCGGCGTGGTGGCGGGCGCCTGTAGTCCCAGGTACTCGGGAGGCTGAGGCAGGAGAACGGCGTGAACCCGGGAGGCAGAGGTTGCAGTGAGCCGAGATCGTGCCACTGCACTACAGCCTGGGCGGCAGAGCGAGACTCCGCCTAAAAAAAAAAAAAAAGCAAACAAAAACCGAAGTACCTGTGACCTCTAGTCAGCCAATGGCTACTTGGCTGTATTTTGAATTTAGGCCTAGTTAGCCACTCCAGATCCATCATGAACCTCTTTTAGGGTTCACACCCTTAAGCCTCAAATATTTAGTATCTGGCTCTTTACGGAAAATGTTTGCAGTTTCCCACCATCAGCAAAAACCAATGGATATCAAATGTGTTACATACATATTTTTCCCAACCTGTCTTTTAACTTTGTGGGTTTTTTTTTTTCTACCACACAACACTGTGCAATTCTTTTCCTGTATGGGTTTTAGGTTTCCTGCTTTGTTTAATAAGGTCTCCTCGACCTAAGCTTATGCAAATATTCTTCCAATTTTTGTTTTATTAATTTTACTTACGTTTTGCCTTTAGTTTGCTAATCCACCTAGAACTAATCTTATCTGTGGTGTGAGGAAGGATTTAGCTTTGTTTTATTCCTGACAAACAGCCAGCATGTCGGCAGTTATACTTAGTAAATAAAACATTCTTCTCCAACTGACTTGAATTGTGATCTTTCATGTATCCGTCCCCATAAACACTTGAAACTGTTTCTGGATTTTCTATTTTATTCCACTGATTTATTTGTTGTCTTTTCTGTGTCAATATAATATTTTGATTGCAGGAGTAAATCAGGTGGGTTTTAGATCTGTGACATAGCCAAGTCCTAAAACAATAGTAGCTGAGACAAAACAGAAGTTTATTTCTCTTGTCAGATAAAATAATTTCAGAGATAGGTAGCCCAGGGCTAAAATGGTGGCTTCACGTTCATCAGGCCTCCATCTTTCCGCTCCACTGTCCTCGAATTAATCTCCATCCTTAAGGTCACCTCATAGTCCAAGATGGCTTCTGGAATTCCAGCCATCAGATTCACATTTCATTCCAGGTAGCAGAAAGTAGGAAGAAGAAAGGGCAAATAAAATTTTAAAAACATAAACAAGAAAAGAGAGTGAAAAGAGAAATGAAATGAAAAGGGAAAAAAGAAACAAAAAAAATGACTTTTGCAAACCGTTGTCTATCCATTTTTGAAGAGGAGTCTTTCTAGAAGTCCTTCCCAACCACTTTTGCTTGTACTTCAGCCACATAGCCATATCTTTAAAGGAGGCTGAGAAAGCCTCCTTATAGATTTATAAGTTATATTGTAATATTATTGAGGAAATACATTGCTACCCCATCAATATACAAATTTTGTTACTAAGAAAGGAGTTAATATTAGGTAAGCACTTAGTAGAGTTTGCCCCAAGTAGCTTTATAGTAACTTCCCAAAACTGTTGAAGCGTTTTACTATTTTTTTTTTTTTTGAGACAGGATCTTGCTTTGTTGCCCAGGCTGGAATGCAGTGGTATGATCAAGCTCCCCGCAGCCTCAATCTCCTGGCTTCAAGCCATCCCCCTACTTCAGTCTCCTAAGTAGCGGGGACTACAGGCACGCATCACCACACCTGGCTGTTTGTTTTTGTTTTTGTTTTTGAGTCAATGTCTCACTCTGTTGCCCAGGCTGGAGTGCAGTGGAGCGATCTCGGCTCACTGCAACCTCCGCCTCACAGATTCAAGCGATTCTAATGCCTCAGCCTCCCAGGCAGCTGGGACTGCAAGCGCCCACCACCACACCCAGCTAATTTTGTATTTTTAGTAGGGATGGGGTTTCACCATGTTGGCCAGGCTGGTCTCAAGCTCCTGACCTCAGGTGATCCACAAGTCTCGGCCTCCCAAAATGCTGGGATTACACCACTACGCCCAGCCACACCTGGCTAATATTTTTGTTTTTTAATAGAGACGAGGTCTTGCTATGTTGCCCAGGCTTGTCCGGAACTCCTGGGCTCAAGCAATCCTCTTGCCTTGGCCTCCCAAAGTGCTGGGATTACAGGTGTGAGTCACTGTGCCTGGCCTAGTTTTTAGGAAACCATTTTAAACTTTTAAAGTCATTTTATACAGTATATCCTATCCCCCTCCATTCTGATAGGAAGGACTTAAATATTTTTATATATTTAGGAGAAATGAATACTTTAAGCATTCCAAACAGGATCCTGGTATATCTCTTCATTTTTTAAGGCTTTTTGTCTTTGTCTGTCAATCCAATTTTATAGTTTTTCCCATATAGACCCTGTTTTTGCTCGATTTATTGATACAGTATCTTCTGTTGCTTTTATGAATGTAATGTTTCTCCCATATTGTTTTCTATTTTGTCACTGGCAGTTCAAAGGAAAGTTACTGGCTTTTGGATTGGACTTTTTTTTTTTTAGACAAGATCTCACTCTGTTGACCAGGCTGGAGTACAGTGGCATGATTACAGGTCACTGCAACCTCAACCTCCTGGGCTCAAGCCTTCCACCTCCTGGGCTCAAGCCTTCCACCTCAGCCTCCCAGGTAGCTGGAACTATAGGTGACGCCACTATGCCCAGCTAATTTTTGAATTTTTTGTAGATTTGAGGTTTCGCCATGTTGCCCAGACTGATCTGGAACTGCTAGCTACAAACAATCCACCTGCCTCAGCCTCCCAAAGTGCTGAGATTACAGGTGTGAGCCACGACTCCCAGCCTTGGACATATTTCTTTCAACCAGTCACTTTGACCAAATTCTCTTAATAATATTAATGTTTTAGGAGAGTCTCAGATTTCCTAGATTATAATAACATTTTCTCACAAAAATACATTTTTCCCTTCTTCTCAAATATTGATACTAATCATTTTATTTTCCTGTCTTGGTGCATTGAACCAAACCTTGGAATCATTGTTGAGTCACAGTAGGCATCCTTGCCTTCTTCCTGTTTCTGATGGTACTGGCTTCAGCATGGCCTCCTTTGGTGTGATGGGTGTTTGAGTTGCGTTAAAAATGCATAATCTGCACTTTGGGAGGCTGAGGCGGGTGGATCACGAGGTCAGCAGTTTAAGACCAGCCTGGCCAACATGGTGAAACTTCGTCTCTACTAAAAATACAAAAAATTAGCCAGGCGTGGTGGCAGGTGCCTGTAATCCCAGCTACTTGAGAGGCTGAGGCAGGAGAATCGCTTGAACCTGGGAGGTGGAGGTTGCAGTGAGCCGAGATTGCCCATTGCACTCTGGCCTGGGCAACACAGCAAGACTCTGTCTCAAAAAGAAAGAAAGAAAAGGAAAGGAAAGAAAGAAAATATGCCACTTTAATCATAATAAACACTTACTGTCTTTTAAAAGATAATGTATTAAAAAGTTTTGTGCATCAAAGATTACTATCAAGAAAGTGAGAAGACAATCCACAGAATGGGAGAAAATATTTGCAAATCATATATTTGAGAAGTGTCTAGTATCCAGAACGTATAAAGAATTCTTACAACTCAACAATAAAAGACAGGTGATTCACTGTCTCTTATTGTCAACAATAAAAGAGAGGTGATTCGCTGGAGGTCACAAAGCTGGTAAATAACAGAAAGTAACTGTGGACCAGTTCCTTTATGTTGCATCTGGGTGGGTTTACAGAAACTGTTGTGGGGAACACTCAGGCAAAAATGGAATGAAATTTACAACCAGCTCCTGTAGCTGGTTTCCTGGACTCTGATTGCAAATGGGGACCTCATGGATCTCACATTAGTGTGAAATGATAGAAGAGGTTAATGCCGGCCGGGCGCGGTGGCTCAAGCCTGTAATCCCAGCACTTTGGGAGGCCGAGGCGGGCGGATCACGAGGTCAGGAGATCGAGACCATCCTGGCTAACAGGGTGAAACCCCGTCTCTACTAAAAATACAAAAAATTAGCCGGGCGTGTTGGCGGGCGCCTGTAGTCCCAGCTACTCGGGAGGCTGAGGCAGGAGAATGGCGTGAACCCCGGGAGGCGGAGCTTGCAGTGAGCCGAGATCGCGCCACTGCACTCCAGCCTGGGGGACAGAGCAAGACTCCGTCTCAAAAAAAAAAAAAAAAAAAAAAAAGAGGTTAATGCCAGGGTCTAATTGTACACTGTTGTTGGCACACACAGGGTGGATGGTCACATGTATTGTAGCCCACCTGGAATGAGCACAGAGTGGAAATCAGATGGAACATGATTTTAACTCTGATAATTTATATGTTTGGAAACTGCAAAAGGATAAAGGGTGGCTTTGAGAGAATTGAGTCAGATAGCAGAAGTATGTATAGTATGTGACATATATAAAATTTTATATAATATATAACATATATAAATAATAATATATATTATGCTTATAGTTACACACACACACACACCAAGGATGCCAAAGAGGAGTTTTAGGTTTTGTTTTGTTTTGTTTCAGGCAGGGTCTTGTTCTGTTGCCCAAGCTGGAGTGCAGTGGCTTGATCATGACTCACTGCAGCTTCGACCTCCCTGGGCTTACGTGATCCTCCCACCATAGCCTCCTGAGTAGCTGGGACTTCAGGTACACACCACCATGACCCGGTTAATTTTTGGTTTTGGTTTGTTTGTTTTGTAGAGATGGGGTTTTACAGTGTTTCGTTGTTGTTGTTGTCATTGTTGTTGTAGAGACGGGGTTTCACCATGTTGCCCAGGCTGGTCTTGAGCTCCTGGGCTCAAGGGATCCACCTACCTCAGCCCCTCAAAGTGCTGGGATTACAGGCGTAAGCCACCATGCCCAGCCTATTTTATACTTTTATTTCATTTATTTTACACTTTTATTTATGTGGTTTGTTTTTTGTTTGTTTGTTTGTGACAGAGTTTCACTCTTGTTGCCCAGGCTGGAGTACAGTGGCGCGATCTTGGCTCACTGCAACCTCCGCCTCTGAGGTTCAAGCAATTTTCCTGCCTCAGCCTCCCACCACCACGCCTGGCTAATTTTGTATTTTTAGTAGAAACGGGGTTTCACCACGTTGGCCAGGCTGGTTTCGAACCCCTGATCTCAGGTGATTCACCCACCTCGGCCTCCTAAAGTGTTGGGATGACAGGCGTGAGCCACCGCGCCTAGTCATCTGTGTTTTAATTGTGGTAAAAACACATAACATGTATGATCTTAACCGTTTGTAAGTGTACAGTTCAGTAGTGTGAGTACATGTTTTATTTATTTTTGGTGCTCTCCAGAAGCCGGGAATTTGGGAATTTTGGGAGGCACTGCCCTACACTGCAGGTATATTGCCACCAGGTGGCGGCAGTGTAGCATGGTCCTCAGGGTCTGGTCTGAGTTTCTCCAGGATTGTCTTTTACAATATTTATTTCATGTGTATAAATTTATAGGGTGCGAGTGTAATTTTGTTACATGCATAGATTGTGTAGTGGTGAAGTCAGGACTTTTAGGGTATCCATCACCTAAATAACACACATTGTATCCGTTCAGTAATCTCTGATCGTCCACCCCCATTCTACACTCTACGTCCATGTGTACGTACATACTACTTAGCTCCCTCTTAGAATTGAGAATGTGCAGTATTTGTCTTTCTGTGTCTGACTTCTTTTACTTAATGTCCTCCAGTTCCATCCATGTATGTCTTCCAGTTCCATCCATGTAGCTGCAAAAGACATGATTTCATTCTTTTTTATGACCCAATAGTATTCCATGGTGTATATGTACCACATTTTCTTTATCCAATCATCTGTCGATGGACACTTAGGTTGATTCCTTATCTTTGCTCTTGTGAATAGTGCTGTGGTAAATGTACCAGTGCAGGTACCTTTTTGATGTAATGATTGCTTTGGGTAGACACTCAATAGTGAGATTGCTGGAGCACATGTTAGTTTTATTTTTAGTTCTTTGAGAAATCCTTGTATTGTCTTTCATAGAAGTTGTACTAATTTACAATCCCCCAATAGTGTATAAGAGTTCTCTTTTTGGCCGGGCACAGTGGCTCACACCTGTAATCCCTGCACTTTGGGAATCTGAGGCAGGTGGATCACTTGAGGTCAGGAGTTAGAGACCAGCCTGGCCAACATGGTGAAACCCCATCTCTACTAAAAATACAAAAATTAGCCAGCATGGTGGCACGCGCCTGTAATCCCAGCTACTCAGGAGGCTGAGGCAGGAGAATCACTTGAACCCAGGAGGCAGAGATTGCAGTGAGCCGAGGTTGTGCCACTGCACTCCAGCCTGGGCAACAGAGCGAGACTCTGTCGCAAAAAAAAAAAAAAAAAAAAAAAAAAAAAGAGTTTCCTTTTCTCCACATCCTTGCCAACATCAGCATTGTTGTTATTCAAATTTTCTTCCTCCCAAAGTCCCCCCGTGCTGTTATCTGAAACTGAGGCTTTCTGCATAGTGGGAGGCAAGATTTAAAAAAACAAAGCTTGGGCCGGGCACGGTGGCTCACGCCTGTAATCCCAGCACTTTGGGGGGCTGAGGCGGGCAGATCGCCTGCGGTCAGGAGTTCAAGACCAGCCTGGCCAACATGGCGAAACCCCATCTCTACTAAAAATACAAAAATTATCTGGGCATGGTGGCGGGTGCCTGTAATCACAGCTACTCAGGAGGCTAAGGCAGGAGAATCGCTTGAACCCAAGAGGTGGAGGTTGCAGTGAGCCGAGATTGCACCACTGCACACCAGCCTGGGTGACAGTGCAAGATTCTGTCTGAAAAAAAACCCAAAACTCTGAACCTTGAACCTATTAGCAACTGTTTACTGAGTTACTACTATGTCTGAGGCACTGAGTTAGACCCATGGTGAAGGTGGCGGGAGCTCAGAGGGAATAATAACAGCAGCTGGGATGGGCACCTTGTTGGCCACCTCCCCCAAGTTATCTTTACCCCTTAGGCAGCCCTGTGTGCCATGACTGTTGCCCCCCTTACCTCCCATAGTTCTCCCTATTGAGGCCACTGTCATCTGCTTAAAATTCAAATCTGATCATGTCAGCATTCCCCATCCGTTTAGGACCCTGTCAGCGAGTTCCTCTTACTTTTAGGACGAAGATTAAGCCTCTCAATCTGACCCGAAAGGCCTGTCTTTTTCTTGTTCTTCTTTTTTTTTCCGAGACGGAGTCTCGCTCCGTTGCCCAGCCTGGAGTGCAGTAATGCGATCTCGGCTCACTGCAAGCTTCACCTCTCGAGCTCAAGCAATTCTCCTGCCTCAGCCTCCCTAGTAGCTGGGACTATAGGTGCCCACCACCACACCTGGCTAATTTTTGTATTTTTTTTTTTTTTTTTTTTTTTTTTTTTTTTTGAGACGGAGTCTCGCAATTTTTGTATTTTTATCAGAGATGGGATTTCACCACATTGGCCAGGCTGGTCTTGAACTGCTGACCTCAAGTGATCTGTCCGCCTCAGCCTCCCAAAGTGCTGGGGTTACAGGTGTGAACCACTGCACCTGGCCATTGAAGAGATGTTTTTAATTTTGATGAAATCCAGTTTATCATTTTTTCTTTTATGGTTTATGCTTTTTGTTTCCTAAGAAATTTTGAGTAACCCAAGATCACAAAGATTTTTTCCTTTTTTCTTCTAGGCTGAGGCGGGTGGATTATTTGAGGCCAGGAGTTCAAGCAGAACATGAACCAAGTGTGGGACTCTTCTGAACTCGGGGCTCTATGCAGTTGCACAGGTTGCACATCCATGAAGCCAGCTGTGTTCACAGTTGCTCCCAGCTAATGCCAGAGGGTTCCTTTGCTTGAAGCCAGCAGCAGGTTGGGACCACTCTGGTGAGCTGCCCTTCTTTGGACTTGGGTGTCTCAGCTGCTCCATTTCGGCTCAATGGGGCTGTATTATAATCCTCACCATAGCCTTCTGAGACCTGCTGATGGCTGTGAGAAGGGAGGAGTATGCTAGGAACAGCCCTGGCTGGGGAGCCAGGAGAGCTGGCTGGGTTTCTCTCTTCTCTGGATAGAAAGGGTGCCCCTGAGGAAGATTAACCAAACCTGGGAATGGCATTATTTAAACTTTTTTCCTTCTTTTGCAATTCTGCATAGTCATCCTCTCTTGCACAGAACTTCCATCTAGAATGGTAGGAAATCACCCATAACAGTCATATTCAACATGCATTACCTTATGTGTTAAAAGCATTTAGGACTCATTACGAGAGGGACTTCTCTTGCAAATGAGGGAGTCTTTGTGCCAGTGCCTCAGTGGGACGCCAACGCTGGAGCAGAAGCAGCGAGAGGAGGGCGATGGTAGAAACGTTCTAGATCTGCACCGCTGGATTCGGCAGCTGCCAGCCTCACATGGCTACTGAGCACTTGGAATGGGGCTGGAGAAGCTGAGGAATTGCACTGTAAATTTCATGTGCTTTTAACTAATTTTAAAAATTTCTATAGCTACGTGTGGCAGTGACAACCTGGTTAGACAGTAGAGACTAAATCTAGAGCCTAGAACCAAGTGATCTGCCTGCCTCAGCCTCCCAAAGTGCTAGAAGTATAGGCATGAGCCACCACACCTGGCCCTGCTAAATCTTTTTTTTTTTTTTTTTGAGACGGAGTTTCACTCTTGTTGCGCAGGCTGGAGTGCAACGGCACCATCCCTGCTCACTGCAACCTCCGCCTCCCAGGTTCAAGCGATTCTCCTGCCTCAGCCTCCCTAGTAGCTGGGATTATAGGCATGTGCCACCACGCCTGGCTAATTTTGTATTTTTAGTGGAGACGGTGTTTCTCCATGTTGGTCAGGCTGGTCTCGAACTCCCGACCTCAGGTGATCCGCCGCCTCGGCCTCCCAAAGTGCTGGGATTACAGGCGTGAGCCACTGCGCCCGGCCCCCTGCTAAATCTTTTTAAGCCTACTGTTGACACCTGTTGCTCAGAAAAAAAAGATTCCTTTCAAACATTACTGCTCATTGACAATGCACCTGGTCACCGGAGACATCTGATGGAGATTTGCACAGAGATGAGTGCCGTTTTCACTGCCTGCAAACACAATATCCATTCTGCAGCCCATGGGTGAAGGAATAATTTCAACTTTTAACTCTTATTATTTAAGAAATACATTTTGTGGCCACACGTGGTGGCACACGCCTGTAATCTCAAAACTTTGGGAGGCCAAGGCAGGTGGATCACTTGAGGTCAGGAGTTCGAGGCCATCCTGGCCAACGTGGTGAAACCCTGTCTCTATTAAAAATACAAAAATTATCTGGATGTGGTGGTGGGCGCCTGTAATTCCACCTGCTTAGGAGGCTGAGGCAGGAGACTTGCCTGAACCTGGGAGGCGGAGGTTGCAGTGAGCCGAGATCGTGCCACTGCACTCCAGCCTCAGTGACAGAGCAAGACTCCATCTCAAAAAAAAAAAAAAAAAAAAAAAAAAAGACATTTTGTAAGACTGTATCTGCCATGGAAAGTGATTCCTCTGATGGATCTGGGCAAAGTAAACTGAAAATCTTCTGGAAAAGATTCACCATTCTAGGTGGCATTAAGAACATTTCAAAATATCAACATTAACAGGAGTGTGGAGGAAGTTGATTCCAACTCTCATGGATGACTTTAAGGGGTTTAAGACCAGTGGAGGATGGAACTGCAGATGTGGTGGAAATAGCAAGAACTAGAATAAGAAGTGGAGTCTGAAGATGGGACTGAACTGCTGCAATCTCATGAGAAAACTTGAACAGTTGTTTCTTATGGATGAGCAAAGAAAGTGGCTTCTTGAGATGGAATCTACTCCTAGTGAAGATGCTGAGAACACTGTTGAAATAACAAGGGATTTGGAATATTACATAAACTTAGTTGATAAAGCAGTGGTAAGGTTTGAGAGGTTTGACTCCGATTTTGAAATAAGTTCTTCTGTGGATAAAATACAATCAAACAGCATTGCATGCTACAGAGAAATTTTTCGTGAAAGAGTCAATTTATGTGGCAAACTTCATTGTTTTAATTGTATTTATTATGATGATAGCAGGCTATTTCCATTTTATCTGTGAAGATGATAAATTGGCCAGGTGGCATGGCTTACACCTGTGGTCCCAGCACTTTGGCAGCCTGAGGCGAGAGGATCACTTGAGCCTAGGAGTTCGAGGTTACAGTGAATGAGCCGATTGCACTACTGCACTCATCTGAGTGACAGAGTGAGATCTTGTCTCAAAAAAAGAGAAAAAAGAAAAGAAATGATCACACAGCTATCCCAACCTTTAGCAACCACCACTCTAATCAGTCAGCAGCCCTCAACCCTGAGACAAGACGCTCTACCAGCAAAATGAGTATGACTTGCTAAAAGCTCAGATGAGCTTGTTAGCATTTTTTAGCAATCAAGCACTTTAAAATTAAGACATGTGCCTCGGCTTTTTAGATATAATGCTATTGCACACTTAATAGACTATAGTGTACACACAACTTTTTTTTTCTGGAGTACAGTGGTGCGGTCACAGCTCACTGTAGCCTTGACCTCCCAGACTCCAGCAATCCTCCCACCTCAGCCTCCTGAGTAGCTGGGACTACAGGCATCCGTCACCATGCCTGGCTAATTTTTGTATTTGTTTGTTTGTTTTTGAGACAGGGTATCACTCTGTCACCCAGGCTAGAGTGCATTGGCACAATCTTGGTTCACTGCAACTTCTGCCTCCCAGGCTCAAGAAATCCTCAGCCTCCTGAGTATCTGGGACCACAGACACACATCACCATGCCTGGTTATTATTATTAATTTTTTTTTGTATTTTTGATAGAGACGAGCTTTCACCATGTTGCCCAGGCTGGCCTTGAACTCCTGGGCTCAAGTGATCTGCCCGCCTTAGCCTCCCAAAGTGCTGGGGTTACAGGTGCGACCCACTGCAACCAGCCTAGTGTACATATAACTTTTATATGCACTGGGAAACCAAAAAAATTTTTGTGACCCACTTTATTGTGATGGTCTAGAACGGAACCTGCAATATCTTGGAGGTATGCCTATATTTGCTTATATGACCTGATGCCTTTGTCAAACATAACGAAATCAACAGTTTTCTTAATGTTTACTTAAAACTCATCCCACACATTCAGATGTCTCTGATTGACCGATAAATGTCTTTTCCCAGTTGGACATCAGATTATTCATTTGCCTTTCAGTGGTCCCATATCACAGCACGATTGTTGCTTTTCTCATCTGAAGGTCAGGCCAGGCTCACTTGGGCCTGGAAATGCCACAGCATTTCCTTGGCAAGATGCTTCACATTTTAAAACATGGTAAGCTGTGAAGAGAAGCTGGGGCTGCTGAGAATATCGGTGTGGGTCCAAAGCTGTTACACGGTGCATTCCACTTTTTTTGAGATGGAGTCTTGCTCTGTCGCCCAGGCTGGAGTGCAGTGGCATGATCTTGGCTCACTGCAACCTCCACCCCCTGGGTTCAAGTGATTCAAGAGATTCTCATATCTCAGCCTCCCAAGCAGCTGGGATTACAGGCGCCCGCCACCACGCCCAGCTAATTTTTGTATTTTTAGTAGAGACAGGGTTTTGCCATGTTGGCCAGGCTGGTCTTGAACTCCTGACCTCGAGTGATCTGCCTGCCTCGGCCTCCCAAAGTGCTGGGATTACAGGTGTGAGCCACTGTGCCCAGCCGTATTCCACTTTCGTCGTTTCTGGGAGAAGTGCGACTACCCCATTCTCTGTGAGGTTTTCACTGTTGCTTCTTTTCTTGTCAGAAGCCCTCTTCATCCTGGCAGGAGAAGCACAGAAGAACAAGCTTTGATATTGTGGTCCAAACGGGAATGCTCTGTAGGTGGAGGCGCACTTGGGCCTCCGTCACTGCCCGGAGGAGGAGGCCTCTGGTCTCAGAGGAGGGCGGGAGATGGGAGAGCAGAGCTGCCCCCAGGGAGGTGCCCCAGCTCAGCCCAGCTGGAGCCTATGCACCCAGGGGCCCAGTCGAGGTCAGCCAGGCTCCAGCTTGGCTGCAATATTTGCAAAGAAGTATTCCATGGATAGATTAGATGACTCTTGTTCCTTCTGAAATGGAAATCATGGCTGAAATTCATCTTGAATGGCAGCCTTTTGACCCAGCTCGCTCACCACGGTGATCTGCAGGGAATTTGGCCATGTGATGGGTTTCTTCCATGCCCACAGTGACCATGCATTCAGTGAGGGGAGAATCTGGCAGGACTGCCCACACCCCTGCATGATTTACCTCCGCGTGCCTTGTCAGACTCCCGGGCAGTTTACAAAGTTTCATAAACTGGAAGCTGTTCTTATTTACAGATGGCAGGTCAGGAACAGTGGGGACTGCCCTTGGGTCCCGACACTGGCCAGGGGATTCTCCATCAGCCCCTGCCCCTGCCACTGCCCCTGCCCCTGCCACTGCCCCATCCCCACAGGCCACATGGGCCTTCCAAAATGCTGGATGGATGGGGTGGGCAGGGTCCCGCCTCTGCTCCGTCTCCTGGGCAGTGTCCGGCAATGGCAGGTTGTTGGTCTCCATCAGGAAAGAGCCTGCGGCGACTGCCAAAATTGGGACCAGGCCAAACTCTAAGGACTGCAGCAGTGGGCTGTGGTTGGCTGAGGATGTAGACCAGGGGCGCGAGGCAGAGGTGCGAGGCAGGAGCCCAGGCGAGTGCTGCGAATCCCAATGCTCATCCCCCAACCGCCTGCGGAGAGACAGCCTGCCATAAGAACTGGGAACGCGACTGTATGATGATCAAAATCATAATAAAATAGCCCTGTGCATCTGCTCCTTTGAGATGTGACCACCACAAAGCCCTCTTCTAATGGAAGCTGGTTTCCCCAGAGGCCCAGCTCAGAGCTCTGAGGGACGGAGGCTGCCCTCTAGGTCCTGGAGCTCCATCTGTCTTCTCACCTGACTTCAGTGGGGAAGGGCTCCATGGTGTAGAGGTAAAGACAAGCTAAAGAGCCAGCGAGCCTCCCTTTCCCAAATAAACTGAACGTCATCTGAATGGTCTTCATGTCTGCGAGGAGGACGTGGGTGGGAGGTGGATAACAGGGAGTTAATTCAGTATCAGTGCTGACCTCCTGTTTGGATGCCTCAATGTGTCAGGCTCCTCCCTGCCTCAGGTCCTTTGCACTTGCTCTGTTGCCCAGGCTGGAATGCAGTGGGGTGATCATAGTTCACTGCAGCCTTGATCTCCTGGGCTCAAGCAATCCTCCTGCTTTAGCCTCCCAAGTAGCTGGGACTACTAATTTTTAATTTTTTTTTTTTTTTTTTTGTAGAGACGAGGTTTTACTATGTTGCCCAGGCTGGTCTCAAACTCCTGGCCTCATGTGATCCTCCCATCTCAGCCTTCCAAAAGTGCTGGGATTACAGGCATGAGCCACCGTGCCTGGCCTCAGTTTTAACGAAAGTTAACACAAATTGTGTGCCCCTGGACAAGTCACTAACCTCTCTGCTTCAGTCGCGAAGATACCTTAAGGAGTCCTTGTGAGGAGTAATGAGTTAAACATGCCAAGTGCCAGTGCGGTGTCTGGCAAGTAATAAACACTCAATAAGAGCATCTTGCTTGTTTTCCCCAACAGTGGTGAGGGCAAGTTGAGCCTGAGTGGGTAAACTTGTCCAAGATCACAGTCAGGAACAACTTTTTTTTTTTTTTTTTTTTGAGATGGAGTCTTGCTCTGTCGTCCAGTCTGGAGTGCAGTGGCGTGATCTTGGCTCACTGCAAGCTCCGCCTCCCGGGTTCACACCATTCTCCTGCCTCAGCCTCCGGAGTAGCTGGGACTACAGGCGCCCGCCACCGCGACCGGCTAATTTTTTGTATTTTTAGTAGAGACGGGGTTTCACCGTGGTCTTGATCTCCTGACCTCGAGATCCACCCGCCTCGGCCTCCCAAAGTGCTGGGATTACAGGCGTGAGCCACCGCGCCCGGCCACAGGAACAACTTGAAATCAGGATCTTCTGGCTCTGCAGTTTGCTCCCTGAACAATCAAACCTAATCCCAGCTACTGAGGCTGGGCAGGGAAATCGCTTGAACCCAGGAGGCAGAGGTTGCAGTGAGCTGAGATCACGCCACTGCACTCCAGTCTGGGTGAAAGCCAAGACTCCGTCCCCCAAAAAAAAAAAAAAAAAATGTAACAGGTAAGTGATGGAGCTGGGAATTTGAGCCTAGGGCTAGGGCCCTCAACCCACTACCTTAAAAGAGCTAAGACTTCTTCATGTGTGCCAGGCGTTATTCATAAATAGATGTGAGATGAAGAAGGTACTATCATAATCACCTCCATTTTACCAGTGGAGAAACTGAGGCCCAGAAAGGTTAAGCAACATTCCCCAGGTCACACAGCTGGTTAGTGGAGGAGCTACGGCTGGAACTACAGCCGCCCTGGGGTGCTCCCTGAGGAATAGGCTTGTGAGGATATCTCTGGTGAGCGCCAACCCACTGTGGAAGCAGAGCATGAAGTGGGCTGCAAACATGGGCATGGAGGTGGTATCAGTGTGTTTGAAATGCTTATTCTCCAGTGCCATAAAGAAATAGCACTTGAACATAAATTTATTTAGTAAGGCCATTTTTACTTCCTGGAGAAAGGGTGCACTTGTCAGCAGTTTTGCCACGAGAGTACATCGAACAAAGGAGACAGGGTCATTTATAACCTAACGCGTCCACCCTACTGCTGTGTCCAGTTTCCATTGGCTGAAACGGGACCTCACATTCTGTGTTTGTTCTGATTGGCTAGCAACTTAGAACTTTTTAAAAGAGGCAAAGGTCGAGGAGAACGAAGGAAGGAGGAAGTAACTTGTGGAATGCTGAGAAAGATAAAAACACTTTCAAATAAGGAAGAGGAACAGGCTATGACCTAATGCTTGCTTGGACCAGTATAAGCATACCAGGGCAAATATTTAGGCTAAACTGTGGGAGCTAAGAACATAAAGTACATTGATTTCTTTATTATGGCTAGCAGATATTCAAGAATGTTAGCACAGGTCTTTGAATAAATTTTGCTTTTGAGAGAAGTTACTATTTATTCCTGATTAGACGGGGAGGAAAGTCTTTGAAGAGGAACCTCTATTTTACTTTTTACAGGCGCCTGTGGCAACCACCAGCAGTGCCACTCCATGCAGCGATGTACTGTGGCCACACCTGCAACCGATATGCATCGGCCGCGCTGAGCCTGGGGACTGAACCCAGGACCCGATGCTGCCAGGGCTCTTCCAGCCTTTTGCCTCCTCCTTGGGCCAGGGGCCGCTCTTTGGCTGCCAAGTGTCGCTATCATCTATCTGCATAGGGCTTTTGCCTGGCACTGCTCCCCTCTGCCTGTTCCTAAAGTGTAGATGTCCCCGGTAGGGGGCAGTGATGAGCACGTGGGCACCCCCACCTTGCTACCTCCTGTAAAAATGAGTTGGGCCCCTCCTTTCACTCTGGGCAGGGTGGGGGTGAGCACAGAGTCCAGGGCCCTCCCGTTGGCCTCCATCTTGATGAGTAAGGCCTTTGATTGGCTGGCTCCTCCTGCCTGGAGTACAATGGTTAGGAGGAGGCTAAGTGTCCCTGAGACCCAGCCATGGGGGGCTAGGAAGACTGGGGCAGCTGGGATAGCTGGGGGAGCCCCTCAATCCTGCAGAAATGATCCAAGGAGGCTAAGTTAATTTCCTAAGGTTTCACGGAAGGTTAGCAACAGAGGGACCAGAACCCAGCTCTTCTGATGTCCATTTAAATGCTCTCTCTAGCCCGCCAGGGTGACTCATTTGAGGTGCTGACAAAACCCAAGGAGGTAGAGCCCAGTGCTGGCCTCCTGAGACACGGGCCCTGGCAGCTTCCGCTGTCCCAGCTGCAACCAGGATTAGCAATCTAGATGCGGCACCAAGCACAGAGCTTCCCCCTCACAGCAAATCATCGTTGCTTCCAAGGACGTTGGTTCAGTGTCCCTGTTGAAATCAGCTTTCTCTAAGATGGGCAGTGCTAAACCTCATTTCCTCATAGGTAAAATGGGAACCTACGAGAATGTGGGGTTACTGAGAAGCCTACGAATCAGGCATAGGTGCTCTATAAAGTTGGCCACTCACAATAACCATAACCGTAGTATCTCCCCCTTCCTCAGGAAGCAAACTGTGGAGGCAACACTGCCGGTGAAATCACGCAGGTCATCAGAAAAGTGACTGCACATGGGGCTTCGTGCACCTTCTGCTTGACAAAAGGCATTCTGCCACCTGACCCAGAACTCGGCAGCAAGCAGAAAATAATTAGATATTAGTGATTTAAATTCATTTCACAACAAAAAGGGGAGGTGCCATCACTCTGGCTGCGACAGATGCATGCCTAGTGGACGGGGGGCCACTAGAAAAGCAGGGGGCCCAGGACTCCAGCAGGGTGGGGGGAGCACTCTCCCCTCTGCTTGAAGTGCTGAGCAGGACTAAGGGAAGGGGGATCTTCTCAGGGAGGATCCTGATTCCCTGGGGACAGTGTGAGCAACAGCCCGGTCAGACACTTCCAGGGACCTCCTTGGGCCTCCTTCCCTTACCTGTCAGAACAGATGCCGAAGGCAGTGACCCCCAGCACCTGTCCGGCCATGTATACGGACTGGACAATGGACTTCCGAGACTTGTACGCACACACCAGGTCCCACTGGAGGAGAAGAGGAGGGGATGTCAGCCAGCAGCTGCCACGCTGCACTGTGTGGGTTTATTGATAGTTGTGGGGGTCCAGTGGTCCTGCTGTCATGAACATCAGCCTTTTATTTATTTTTTTGAGAGGGAGTCTGGCTCTGTTGCCCAGGCTGGAGTGCACTGGAGCCATCTCGGCTCACTGCAACCTCCGCCTCCTGGGTTCAAGCGATTCTCATGCCTCAGCCTCCCTAGTGGCTGGGATTACAGGTGCCCGCCACCATGCCCGGCTAATTTTTGTATTTTTAGTAGAGACGGGATTTCACTATGTTGGCCAGGCTGGTCTGAAATTCCTGACCTCAAGTGATCCACCCGCCTTGGACTCCCAAAGTGCTGGGATTACAGGCTTGAGTCACCATGGCCTAGCCAGCCTACTTATTTTAAATGGTACAAACCTTTATAATGTTAGGATGATAAAATTAGCACATTATCTCAGACATTTTACAAAGCACACAGTCCAGTCCCTTGCCTTAGGAGACCTCTAACCTAGATGGATGATCCACACAAATCTAGACCCAGTTTGCTTGAAATGTTTCAATTTTCTTCTTCTTCGTCTTCTTTTTTTTTTTTTTTTTTTCAGATGGAATCTCACTGTCACCCAGGCTGGAGTGCAATAGCATGATCTCGGCTCACTGCAACTTCTGCCTCCTGGGTTCAAGCGAATCTCCTGCCTCAGCCTCCCAAGTAGCTGGGATTACACGTATGCACCACCACACCCATACACTACTTTTTGTATTTTTAGTAGAGATGAGGTTTTGCCATGTTAGTCAGGCTGATCTCAAACTCCTGACCTCAGGTGATCCACCTGCCTCGGCCTCCCAAAGTTCTGGGATTACAGACGTGAGCCACTGCACCTGGTCCAGGATATATTTGGCTGAGGTAGGAGGATCACTTGAGCCCAGGAGTTCAAGACTAGCTTGGGCAACATAATTAGACCCCACATCTTTACAAAAAATTTAAAAAATTAAAATTTGGGAATAACTTTTGAGCCCAGGAGTTCGAGGCTGCAATGAGCTGTGATTGCACCTCTGCACTCCAGCCTGGGCAACAGAGTAAAATCTGTCTCTAAAAAAAAAGGAGGCCGGGCGCGGTGGCTCACACCTGTAATCTCAGCACTTTGGGAGGCCAAGGTGGGCGGATCACAAGGCCAGGAGATTGAGACCATTCTGGCTAACATGGTGAAACCCCATCTCTATTAAAAATACAAAAAATTAGCCAGGCATGGTGGCACGCACCTGTAATCCCAGTTACTTGGGAGGCTGAGGCAGGAGAATCGCTTGAACCTTGGAGGCGGAGGTTGCAGTGAGCCAAGATCATGCCACTGCACTCCAGCCTGGGCAACAGAGCAAGACTCTGTCTAAAAAAAAAAAAAAAAAAAAAATTCTTTTTTTTTTTTGAGGCGGAGTCTCACCCTGTCACCCAGCCACCGTGCCCGGCCTGAGGAATACATTCTATGTGGTTTTGTTTATATGAAATTCAAACATAGGCAAAACAAAATAAAAAAAAGTTATCCAGCAGTACTTAAATTTACATTTAATGTAAAAGGTTATATCTTTTTTTTTTTTTTTGAGACAGAGTTTCACTCTTGTTGCCCAGGCTGGAGTGCAATAGTGCAATCTCAGCTCACTGCAACCTCTGCCTCCCAGGTTCAAGTGATTCTCCTGCTTTAGCCTCCCTAGTAGCTGGGATTACAGGCATGTGCCACCATGCCCGGCTAATTTTGTATTTTTAGTAGAGACGGGGGTTTCTCCATGTTGGCCAGGCTGATCTCGAACTCCTAACCTCAGGTGATCCGCCCGTCTCAGCCTCCCAAAGTGCTGAGATTACAGGCGTGAGCCACCACGCATGAGTCACCACGCCCGGCCGGTTATATCTTGATTAAAAGAAAGTTTAAAAGGTGATTTGAAGGTTCAGCACTCCGCTGTAGCTTTGCCCCTGCTCAGTGATGCTGGAGGAGGCCACAGTGCTCTGGTCATATATCCAGGCAGGCCTCAGTGCCCAGGCCCAAAGAGGAGGAGCTGCTGTGGTTTAAGATCTGCCACTGGGGCTCAGAGACCCTCAAGCATTGCTCAGGCTTTGGGTCCTTGCTCAGCAGAATGGAGATCCCCAGCAGGTCCCTATCCCTGACATGGCTTGGACAGGAGATCTGTTGGTCCAGTTATCACCTGTCCGGCAGTGATGCTCTGGGGTACGGCTGTGAAGTTCTGCAGGAAGTTGCGGCAGGTGAGCAGGCACGCAGGGAATAGCGTGAGTGCAGTTTGGACGATCTGGAAGTTTCCTGTGCCGCCACTGTGGAGCAACTCCAAGAACCCCGTCCTACTGTCTCACTGCTACTGATCACTGAAGCTTCTCCACACACGCCCTTGTGGTCAAAGAAATCTACTCCCTGGCCTCATTCTTCTAGAGGGTTTTTGGGAAAGAGCTTCTGGGTATTTGTCCAGCACACTGGTAACTTACATCTTGTTGGCTCTCCATCAGGAAACAAGGTGTCCTCACACCTGTAATCCCAGCACTTTGGGAGGCTGAGGCGGGTGGATCATCTGAGGTCAGGAGTTCGAGACCAGCCTAGCCAACATGTTGAAATCCCATCTCTACTAAAAATACAAAAATTAGCTGGGTGTGGTGGCAGGTGCCTGTAATCCCAGCTACTCAGGAGTTGGAGGCAGGAGAATCGCTTGAACCTGAGAGGCGGAGGTTGCAGTGAGCCGAGATCATGCCATTGCACTCCAGCCTGGGTGACAAGAGCAAAACTCTGTCTCTCTGTTTCTGTCTCTCTTTCTCTCTCTCTCTCTCTATATATATATTCCTTCAGGGATTAAACCTTTCATGTGACCCATTTAAATGGAAACCTTCCAGATATAATCCCGGTGTCTTAATTTCAAAGCCAGCCACCAATATTTATTGAGGTTCCATAAATCAGTTGTCTCTCCCAAGCTGAGGGGCATTATTAGACCTGTGTGATAGCCACAAATTCTATCCCAAATTCTCTGATTCAGCCTTGGTTAAAACGAGAGGTGGAGCAATAGGCCACTGTCAAGCTCACATCCAACAAGGCCAGGCAGAGGCCAAGTCCTGACTGATTTGACCTGTAAAGTCACGATGAACCACTTTTAGATTTAGGGTTTATTCTCTACATAGACAGTGAAAAGGAGGACAAGCCTAAGGTGCCAGCCCCTGCGGTACTTGTCCTCTACACCAAAAAGGAAGACCCTGAAAGAGAAGGGGCTTGTTACTGCAAGGGGAGTTGGGGGATGCCCCGTAGCTGAGGAGCCTGTTCCAGATGCAGCTGAGTAATTTTATCTTCTGCATCTCTATTCAGAGGAGGGCAGGGCAGAGAGCCTCAGATCCCACAGAACCTGGAGGTGATGCAGAACACCTGCAGAACACCTGTCTCATGACAGCCTCCAGGGGGAGACGGGGAGGCCAATAGGAGGTGGCCCGGTAGTAGCTCCTATAGGCCTTTCACCCTCTGGATGATCGCAAGGTGCCCTGCCAAGACTCAGATGAGCTGCAGCTGAAGCCTTTGCCACCTGGCCTAAGTATTTTGCTCTCTGGCCCGCTTGCCTTTCCTTCCTTCCTTCCGTTCGTTCGTTCTTTCTTTCTTTCTTTCTTTCTTTCTTTCTTTCTTTCTTTCTTTCTTTCTTTCTTTCTTTTTCTTTCGTCTTTCTCTCTCTCTCTCTTTCTTTCTTTCCTTCCTTCCTTCTTTCTTTCTTTTTGGGACAGAGTCTCACTCTGTTGTTCAGGGTGGAGTGCAGTGGCGCTATCTTGGCTCACTGCAACCTCTGCCTCCTGGGTTCAAGTGATTCTCCTGCCTCAGCCTCCCGAGTAGCTGGGATTACAGCCATGCACCACCATACCTGGCTAATTTTTGTATTTTTAGTAGAGACGGGATTTCACCATGTTGGCCAGGCTGGTCTCGAACTCCTGACCTCAGGTGATTCACCTGCCTTGGCCTCCCAAAGTGCTGGGATTACAGGCGTGAGCCCCCACACCTGGCTGGTCTCTGGCCTTTCATGTATCCAGCTAAGGACTCTCAGGGGTATAGCTGCCCCATCAGATACTCTAGTTGTCTGCACTCTGCCTCCCCGGGCTCAAGTGATCCTCCTGCTTCAACTTCCCAAGTAGCTGGGACTACAGACACATGCCACCACCATATATATATATATATATTTTATTTTATATTATATATTTTTTTTTTTTTTTTTTTTTTTTTTTTTTTTTTGAGATAGGGTCTTTCTCAGTTGCCTAGGCTGGAATGCAGTGGCATGATCTCAGCTCATTGCAACCTCCGCCTCCCGGGTTCAAGCGATTCTTGTGTCTCAGCCTCCCAAGTAGCTGGGATTACAGTGTGCGCCATCATGCCCAGCTAATTTTTGTTTTTTTAGTAGAGATGAGATTTCACCACGTTGGCCAGGCTGGTCTCGAACTGCTGACCTCAGGTGATCTGCCTGCCTTGGCCTCCCAAAGTGCTGGGATTACAAGCGTGAGCCACTGCACCCAGCAATACTATAATTAAACAATTATTTAAAAATTTTTGCATTTTTTTGTAGAAACACGGTTTCATCATATTGCTCAGGTTGGTCTCGAACCCGTGAACTCAAGTGATCCACCCACCTCTGCCTCCCAAAGCACCGGGATTACAAGTGTGAGCCACTGCCTGGCCTCAAAATAATTTTTTTCTTTTTGAATTAGAGATAGGGTTTCACCATGTTGCCCAGGCTGGCCTCGAACTCCTGAGCTCAAGTTATCTGCTGGCCTCAGCCTCCCAAAGTGCTGAGATTACAGGTGTGAGCCACCATGCCCAGCCCCAAAACATTTTATTTTATTTTATTTTATTTTATTTTATTTTATTTTATTTTATTTTATTTTTTGAGATGGAGTCTTGCTCTGTCACCCAGGCTGGAGTACAGTGGCACAATCTCTGCTCACTGCAGTCTCTGCCCCCTAGGTTCCAGCAATTCTCCTGCTTCAGCCTCCCGGGTAGCTGGGATTACAGGTGTGTGCCACCATGCCGGGCTAATTTTTGTATTTTTAGTAGAGATGGGGTTTCACCATGTTGGCCAGGCTGGTCTCGAACTCCTGACCTCAGGTGATCCGCCCACCTCAGCCTCCCAAAGTGCTGGGATTACAGGCGTGAACCACTGCGCCCAACCGTTTTATTTTCTTTAGAGAACATGAGATGAGTGTGGCCGTAACTATGACTGCCAGCAGGCTGACCAGGCCTACACAGCCAGGGTCCCAGCCAGAGCCAAGCCACCAAAATGTGCCATTAAACAAATTGTGAGGCAAGAGGTGCTGGCCACCACACATACCCCACCTCGTCTGACTCCAAGGAAGTCCAGGGCAATGTGATTGTCCATGGCCACTTGTGTTGGTGCATTCCGAACAATCAGTCCGTGAAAAACACACAAAACCATCCAAAAACAATGGGATGAAACAAAAGGAATCAAACCAGCTCAGAAAGTGAATCTTGTTCCGTTGTGTTAAGTGCAGGCTGTTCCTTCCTGGCGGAGCCAGTAGCTGTTGGGAAGTTTCATTTATTTATTTATTTATTTATGTATTTATTTATTTATTTATGACAGAGTCTTGCTCTGTCACCCAAGCTGGAGTGCAGTGGCACAATCTTGGCTCCCTGCAACCTCCACCTCTCGGATTTAAGCGATTCTCCTGCCTCAGCCTCCCGAGTAGCTGGAACTACAGGTGTGTGCCACCATGTCCGGCTAATTTTTGTATTTTTAGTAGAGGCGAGGGTTTCACCATGTTGGCTAGGTTGGTCTTGAACTCCTAACCTCAGGTGATCCGCCTGCCTTGGCCTCCCAAAGTGCTGGGATTACAGATGTGAGCCATTGAGCCCAGCCCACTTATTTATTGTTTTGAGATGGAGTCTCGCTCTGTCACCCAGGCTGGATCACAGCTCACTGCAGCCTTGGCCTTCCTGGGCTTGGGTGATCCTCCCACCTCAGCCTCTTAAGTAGCCGGGACTACAGGTATGTGCATCATACATGGCTAGTTTTTGTATTTTTAGTAGAGACGGGGTTTCACCTTGTTACCCGGGCTAGTCTTGAACTCCTGGGCTCAAGCAATCTGCCTGCCTCTGCCTCCGAAAGTGCTGGGATTAGAGGGATAAGCCACGTCCGGCATGTTGGGAAGTTTCTGATTAAGATTCTTCATTGATCAGTGCTCAAGTTGAGGTGGCAGTGGCAGTCTGGGTTGAACTGGCTGAACATCCTATGGACAGGAGCTGAGAGAAAGAGCTCAGTGGCCCCTGTCTCCACCTGACCTCCCAGTTTCCTTCCCTCCAGCTATGGCTCCTGCTCTCCCTCCACAGCCCCAGGGTCCCCATGACCAGTTCCTGCAGTGATGGCTTCACCCTTTTTCTAATCTCCGTCATGTCTTCCCCATACGATTTGCCCAGACTTGTGCCTAGGAGGCCAGGCAGTTTCTCCTTATACACCTTGTTGCGTTTCTTTTCTTTTCTTTTCTTTTCCTTTCTTTTCTTTTCTTTCTTTTCCTTTCTTTTCTTTTTTCTGAGACTGAGTCTCGCTCTATCGCCCAGGCTGGAGTGCAGTGGCACAATCTCAGCTCACTGCAACCTCTGCCTCCCAGATTCAAGCGGTTCTCCAGCGTCAGCCTCCCGAGTAGCTGGGATTACAGGTGCCCACCACCATGCCCAGCTAATTTTTCTATTTTTAGTAGAGACGGGGTTTCCCCATGTTGCCCAGGCTGGTCTTGAGCTCCTGACCTCAGGTGATCTGCCCACCTAGGCCTCCCAAAGTGCTGGGATGACAGGTGTGAGCCACCACGCCCGGCTTCACCTTGTACTATTTTAAAACATCTCCTGCTGCCTGACTGTGGGCCATGCCAGGTTCACGTTGGGAGCTGTCACTTCATGTTCATGATCATTATCATTGGTCTCCATAATTGCCCAAATCCAGTAACCAGAGTGGCTGCAAAAGAAGCACGAGGTTAGAACTCCCCATCCTCAGCACCCACTCTCTTCTTTGCTACTTGCAAAGTCCAGTAGCCTGTTTTCCCAGAGTAGGCGTGGAAAGAAAACAGAAGAGGGAGAAGGGTGAGTTATGTGGTTTGGTCTCATTCAGCCAGTCTGGGCCTCCTTGCTCCTCCCAACCTCGTAATCAAACAATTATTTAAGTTGGTTGGGGGCATTCCTCCGGGGAAACTGCTGCATTTACAACCAAACTTTAAAGGCAAAAGTCCATCTTTTGAACGTACCTGCTGCCTGGCTGCACAGGTCTGACCAGGGTGGTCATGGGTGGATGACAATGTAACAAGGTGAATTCTGGCTGCTGTTTTCTGGGGCAACACCACAGCCCGGATTAAGCAGAGTTCTCTTTTCCACACACAGTTGTCAGCAACTTCCTTGAGGGCTGCACAGCAGCAATGGCCCAGGGCACCTTCAGTCTTTCATTTAGCTGATCTGCCTGTGAACCAGGCCCAGGCAATCACTGGTATCTTGAATCCTCCGGGCACCTTGACCTTGAGCCATCTCCCTGCAGCCACATAGCCACATGGCCCTATAATACTTGGAAACGTATAGAGATTCCAGGAAGAAGGTTGTCATTCATATATATATATATATATATATATATATATATTTATTTATATATGTATATATATATTTATATATGTATATTATGTTTATATATGTATATATATTTATATACGTATATATATTTTATATATATTTATATACGTATATATATTTATATATGTATATATATTTTATATATATATGTGTATATATGTGTATATATATTTATATATATTTATATATATATTTATGTATATATATTTATATATATTTATGTATATATATTTATATATATATATTTTGTTTGTTTTTGAGACAAAGTCTCACTCTGTCACCCAGCCTGGAACCATCATAGCTCACTGCAGCCTCAACCTTCCTGGGCTCAGGTGATCCTCCCACCTAGGGCTCCCAAGTAGCAGGGACTACAGGCACACACTACCATGCCCAGCTAAATTTTTTTTTAGCAGAGATGGAGTCTTCTGATGTTGCCTAGGCTGATCTCTAACTCCTGGTCTCAAGAGATCCTCCCACCTCGGCCTCCCAAAGTGCTGGGATTACAGGCGTGAGCCACCGTGCCCGGCCTGGTATTTTTTTTAAAAAAGCTCACAGGTGATTCCAAGATTGAGAACCACTATTCTAAATTTTCTTCAAAAATAAAAATAAAGGCTGGGTGTGGTGGCTCATGCCTGTAATCCCAGCACTTTGGGAGGCCAAGGCAAAAGGATTACTTGAGTGCAGGAGTTTGAGACCAGCCTGGACAAAAGAGCAAGACCCTGCCGGGCGCGGTGGCTCACGCTTGTAATCCCAGCACTTTGGGAGGCCGAGGTGGGCGGATCACGAGGTCAGGAGATCGAGACCATGGTGAAACCCTGTCTCTACTAAAAAATACAAAAAAAATTAGCCGGGCGTGGTGGCGGGCGCCTGTAGTCCCAGCTACTCGGAGAGGCTGAGGCAGGAGAATGGCGTGAACCCGGGAGGTGAAGCTTGCAGTGAGCCGAGATCGCGCCACTGCACTTCAGCCTGGGTGACAGAGCGAGACTCCGTCTCAAAAAAAAAAAAAAAAAAAAAAGAGCAAGACCCTGTCTCTACAAAAACTTTAAAAATTAGCCAGGCATGGTGGCAGACACCTGTAGTCCTAGCTACTTGGGAGACTGAGGTGGGATAATTGCTTGAGCCAGGGAAGTCGAGGCTGCAGTGAGCCGAGATCATACCACTGCAACTCCACCCTGGGTGACGTAGTGAGACTCTGTCTCAAAAATAAACAAATAAATAAAATAATAGTCATTCACAGCCAGGCACTGTGGCTCAAGCCTGTAATCTCAACACTTTGGGAGGCCGAGGCACGTGGATCACCTGAGGTCAGGAGCTGCAGACCAGTCTGACCAACATGGTGAAACCCTGTCTCTACTAAAAATACAAAAATTAGCTGGGCTTGGTGGTGGACGTCTGTAATCCTAGCTACTCAGGAGGCTGAGGCAGGAGAATCACTTCAACCCAGCAGGCAGAGGCTGCGGTGAGCTGAGATCACGCCATTGACCTCCAGCCTGGGCGACAGAGTGAGACTTCATTTCAAAAAAAAAAAAAAAAGTCATTCACTCTGGCAACATGAACTGAGCACCTGCCATGTGCAGGCCAGGTCAAGAAAAGATGATTTAACTTTGCCTTTGAGGAGCCACTGGAGAGATCAGCACGTAAATGGACCCATCACAACACAATGGGAAAGTGCAATAAGGACACGAGGGCACGGGGCAGCAGGCTGGGGTGTGGGGATGCGGGGGGGGGGATGCGGGGGGTGCGGGGGAGGGGAGCGGCGCGCAGAGGCAGGCAGGTGTGGTCAGTGAAAGCTGCCTGGAAGAGGTAACCCCCAAGGTGAATCTCAAAGCATGGCCAGGCACAGCAGCCCTCTGCCTATTGAAATCACTGATTTGCTGAGGGCTGTGGGTGGTGAGCAACTCAAATGGAAAAGCTCATGTAGCGGATCACACAGGTGTTCCCTGACATGTTCAACAAGAGGTTAAATCCCCGGGGAGGAGCTGAGGCTTCAGTGCATCAATAACAAGGCCTTGGGACAAGTCCTTGGGGGAATCGCATTCCACCTCTGCTCCAAGCTGTTGGAAGACTGACTAATCTTGGCAAAACGGCAAGCTGCCATGCTTCCTGCCCAGACTGTGAGAGTCTTGTTTCTTCCCTATATTGTGCCTTTCTTTGGGCTGTAGAGGACTGAGAATTGATCTTGTTGGGTTATCTGGTAACTCCAGGAAGAAGGGATCAGACAAGAAAATTTGGCCAAGACAACCCAATGGGCCAAGATTCGAATCTCTTATAAATCTAATCTGAATTCCAGTGAAGGTTAAGGTCAGGGATACATGGCCAACACCTGGGCTGGAAATGGATCTGAGGCCAGTGGGATGCTGTGCCAAACTAGGCCTTCTCCTCTCTGTAATCCCAGCACTTTGGGAAGCTGAGGCCAGAGGATTGCTTTAGGCCAAGAATTCAAAGCCAGCCAGGGCGACAAAGCAAGACCCTATTGCTATGAAATTAAAAAAATAGCTGATCATAGTGGCACACACCTGAAGAAGACTTCTGGGGAAAAGAACCATATCCCAGTTCCACAAAGTGATATTGCTAGGAATGCAAACAACGCACAAAGATCTCCATCTATTGCGGGAGTCTGTTTTCATCATTTCTTCATCAACTATTTATTAAACATGCAGCTTCTGGCCAGGCGCGGTGGCTCGCGCCTGTAATCCCAGCACTTTGGGAGGCTGAGGCGGGCAGATCACGAGGTCAGGAGATCGAGACCATCCTGGTTAACATGGTGAAACCCCGTCTCTACTAAAAATACAAAAAATCAGCCGGGCGTGGTGGCGGGCACCTGTAGTCCCAACTACTCGGGAGGCTGAGGCAGGAGAATGGCGGGAACCCGGGAGGCGGAGCTTGCAGTGAGCCGAGATCGCACCACTGCACTCCAGCCTGGGCGACAGAGCAAGACTCCATCTCAAAAAAAAAAAAAAAAAAAAAAACGCAGCTTCTGCAAGGCCACTATGAGAGGCTGCTGGAGCTACAAAGGTAGGCAAGAATGCCTGCTATGGAGACATTTTCCTGTCAAGGTTAGACACACACACACAGGGGAAAGAGCTTTAATCCTATAAGCAGAAGAGTATTCACTCTTTCCAGGCGAGTGGAATAGAATGAGTTCTCCACGTTTCTCAAAGATAAGTGGGGCTATTCCAGGGACAACCCTTTGGCAGAGATATCACCCTAACCCTGCAAAGACACAGCATTCTCAGGTAGAACAAGAATAAACAGTGATATGATTTGGCTCTGTGTCCTCACCCAAATCTCACGTTGAATTGTAATCCCCAGTGTTGGAGGTGGGGCCTAGTGCGAGGTGCTTGGATACTGGGGGTGGTTTCCAGTGGTTTAGCACCACCCCCCTAGTGCTGTCTCGTGATAAAGAGTTCTCACAAGATCTGGCTGTTGTAAAGTGTGCGGCACCTTCCCCTTCACTTTCTCTCTCTCCTGCCAGCCATGTGAAGACGTGCTTGCTTCCCCTTTGCCTTCTGCAATGATTGTAATTTTCCTGAGGCCTCCCAGCCATGCTTCCTGTACAATCTGCAGAACTGTGAGTCAATTAAACCTCTTTTCCTCATAAATGACCCAGTCTCAGGTAGTTCTTTATAGGAGTGCAAGAATGGACTAATACAGAGACATTTTAAGGGGCAGATTGGGGATGGGAAAGGAAAACAGTCTCTCCTTTGGTCCCTGGGACTGGCTTCTCCTGGCTTTTTATGCATTTCTAACGCAGATTGGCTGTTTCTGGTGGGATTTCCCTCCAAGCAGCCCTGGCTTGTGGGTGGCTGTCTATAGGAGCCATGATGTTTTCAGTGACCTTTCCTCCAGCTCAGCACCAGTGTCCCCAGGGGCTCCTGGGAGAAGCCCCCAGGGGGCCGTCTGGACATCGGCTCAGGTGCTGCTAGCAAGCACCAGGTTCCAGGCAGCTTAGACGGTTTCTTTGAGGGGAGATGCTCTCAGCTGCTGAAGAGAAATTTCTTCACTCTTCTCTTCTACATGTTTCTTGGAAGAGCCTTCTTTGACCCTGTAGAAATGAAAAGGCAGAAGGCAGTGGTGAGGGGCAGGTGGTGTGCATGTCATGGGAAGGGTGGTGCCATATGCACGGGGTGCAGCTCCACCCTCCTGAAGCCAGAAGGGAGGTGGATGCTGCAGCGGCCCCTCCTCCAGATTCTCTCGGGCATCCTGGCAGCCACCCTCCTATTGTCCCTCCAGCTCCCTCCTTGCTCTGTCCCTGGGGTCTTGCAGCTGGCAGAGGCTGGCCTGTCTGGAAACAGACTTGGAAGAGCTGCAGAGTCAAGGAGTTCAACAAAGAGTCTTACAGATGAGGACCTAGAGGCTGGACACGTGCCCGAGGTCACTTGGCTGGAGAACAGGGGCCAGCAGACACCCCCAGGGACTGGGCACTATTAGCACCCTTCTTCTCCCACCCCAGGAGGCAGGGAGGGACAAAGATTGGGGCTCTGAGCCACTCCTGCCCTGCCCTGGTTGGCTCTTGAAGAAGTCAGGGGAGGTTGAGGGTGATGGGGGGCTTGCCTGGACTTGGAGGCCCCCTCAGTCCCAAATAGCCCAAGGCTACCCCACTGGCTATCATTTGACCAGATCCAATTTTGCCTTTTTTGATGGGGGTGGGGGGGGGTAGAAATAGGGGTCTTGCTATGTTGCCCAGGCTGATCTTGAACTCCTGGGCGCAAGCAATCCTTCCGCCTCAACCTCTCAAAGTGCTGGGATTACAGGTATGAGCCACCATTCCTGGCCTATCGCCTTAAAAAAGAACCCTCTAGTCTTTGAAATGATTTATAATTCTTCCATTTATTTTTATTTTTGCATTGTGGACACTGATAACTGTTTTCCAACTGAATTATCTTAGTTTTTCTAATCCTCTTTTTTTTGCCTGAGACGAAGTCTTGCTCTGTCGCCCAAGCTGGAGTGCAGTGGTGCGATCTTGGCTCACTGCAACCTCTACCTCCTGGGTTTAAGCGATTCTCCTGCCTCAGCCTCCTGAGTAGCTGGGACTACAGGCACACCACCATGCCCGGCTAATTTTTGTATTTTTAGTACAGACAGGGTTTCACTATGTTGGCCAGGTTGGTCTGGAACTCCTGACCTCATGATCCACCTGCCTCTGCCTCCCAAAGTGCTGGGATTACAGGCAGGAGCCACCGCGCCCAGCCTGTTATCCTCTTGTTCTAATCGTTTCATATCTTGCCCATTTCTCCTGTCTGCTTTTAGCTGGTTCCATTTTTGGATTTTTTTCAGCATTTATACTGTTTTTTCAATGTTTCTATCCTGCTTTTTAACTCTTCTATTTATAATATTTTAGTCGATTGGCTTAATCTTCCCACTCCCCCACCCCAACCCCGCTGAGACGGAGTCTTGCTCTGTTGCCCAGGCTGGAGTGCAGTGGTGCGATCTCGGCTCACTGCAACCTCCACCTCCCAGGTTCAAATGATTCTCCTGCCTCAGCCTCCCAAGTAGCTGGGATTACAGGCACCCACCACCACACCTGGCTAATTTTTGTATTTTTAGTGGAGACAGGGTTTCGCCATGTTGGCCAGGCTGGTCTCAAACTCCTGACCTTAGGTGATCCACCCACCTCAGTCTCCCAAAGTGCTGGGATTACAGGTGTGAGCCACTGCACCTGGCCCATACATGCACTTTAATGCTCCGCCTCCCATACCCTCATCCTCTCCAAGCCCTGCTCAGCACCCAGATGAAGCCTGTCCTCCCCCACTTGGCCTGCAGGGAATAAAGTGGACAGGGACAGGGGAGGATATGAGACTCTGGTAGTTGTCCAGACAAGAGACAATGGTGGCTTGATGTAGGGCCATGGACACAGGGCTGGAGAGAGGATGACAGATTTAAGTCTATTCTGGAGGCAGAAATGATAGGACTTGGGCTGGGCACAGTGGCTCACGCCTGTAATCCCAGCACTTTGGGGGGCCGAGGCAGGTGGATCACAAGGGCAGGAGTTCAAGACCAGCCTGGCCAAGATGGTGAAACCCCATCTCTACTAAAAATACAAAAATTAGCTGGGCATGGTGGCAGGTGCCTGTAATCCCTGCTACTCGGGAGGCTGAGGCAGGAGAATCACTTGAACCCAGGAGGCGGAGGTTGCAGTGAGTCACGATCGCGCCACCGCACTCCAGCCTGGGTGACAGAGTGAGACTCTGTCTCAAAAAAAAAGAAAAGAAATGATAGGACTTGCCAAAGAACATATCCTTGATCTGTTGCAGTGCAGCCTTGGCCCATGGCTCAGGTTAGAGATGGGATGTTTATGGGAGTTATTTCAGGGTTGCAAACACAGCACCTATACAGGCCACTGGGTACAGATGGGTCCACCTTTGGGATCAAGCTGACCTTCAAAGAGGGTTACAGACGGGCCCTGCTACTGTCCCTGTCACCATTCCCGCAAACTAAGGGTCTTCCCTGAGCCCACTGTTGCTGAGAAATGCTGCAAGAAGCAGCCACATCAAGCCTCCTCTTGAGTTTGTTTTAGAAACGTTGTCCAGGGCATTGCTGTCACCTTAGTGACCTTTCTAATGAGACCCACACTTGAAGCCAAGATGATCTTAAAAAAAAAGCGGGGGGGGGGGGGTGGCCAAGAAGTGAAGAAGTCAAGAGAAACCTCTCCTAGTGCTAAATGCTAAGGAAAGCTTCACTCTCCTGAGGGACTGGTATTTGTTTTCCTTTCCAAGAGCAGTCATGAATGGGGTCTCCCTTTCTGTTGTGAGGAAGCCCAGAACCAAATCTGAAGCCTGCACAGCAACTACGGGGGCCTGTCTTTACTTCAGTTTCCCCGGCTCTCCTCTCCCCACTTCTCTGCCAGGTCTCACTTCCAACCCATGTGTTTCCTGGTTCACGGTTTATTCTTTTTTACCTTCGTGATTGGGTCTGTTCTTGGGGAAAGCTAAGCCACTGTAGATGGAGGTGGGGGAGGCATCTCACAGCTCTGGTGCATCCAGCCAGGACATTTCCGATGCGCAGGAGTGGGTAGGGCACCCCATTTGCCCCCCAGTTATTTCCTGTAACTTTCGGCCTCTTGGTGCTGGAGGCCCCTCACCTCCTCTCCATGGCCACGATGGTCTCCACCAGGTGTGCATTGCGGGTCTCAGTCAGGAAGCAGACGGCCAGCCCAGCCAGGACTGCGGTGGCCCCAAAGATCACAGGTGGCAGGATGGTGCTGTACTCCCCAAGTGTGGTAACCAGGGGTGCCGCCAGGCCCCCGAGGCGGGCGTGGACCGAGGCAAAGCCCATCCCCATCTGCCCGTGGGAGGTGTGTGGATGGGTCAGTGCAGCGACCTGCACCCCTACGGGCCCAAGAGGGCCACGCCCTGAGTGTCAGAGGACAGGGCAGGAGGGACCGGGGGTCCTGCCTCGGTGAGCCCAGCAGGTCTTAACTTGCAGCGTCTCCCCACATGCACCCACCTGATCTCCGTGGGGTACAGCTCGCTGGTAAACAGGTACACACAGATGAAGGAGCTGGCCAGGCAGCCTTTCCCCAGCGCTGCCTGGGCTGTGCGCAGGATCTGCATGCCTAGACAAGGGAGTAGGGTGCAGCTGAGGAGGAGGGGAGGAGAGGGAGGCCCAGGGTGTAGTGGAGAGGGGTGGAGCCTCAGGAGGGGATAGGGTTTGGGGGGGGAAGAGGCGGAGCCCACTCAGAACCCAGAGGAGAACCAGGATTTCCACCACCTCCCCTTCCCAACTGTTCCTGGGACCCAGAAGTCCCCTGACTGCCCTTCTCTGACTTCTCCCTCTTTGCTCCCTTATTTGCATCTGTCACCAAGTCCTGCTGGGTAGGCAGGTGCTTTACAGTCAGGCCTGGGTTCAAATAGCAGCTCTCACCCCGCTGGCTGACCTAGGTCAGTGTTTCTGTACCTCCCTGTCCTCATCTGTAAAATGAGGAAAATAGCGGCACCTGCTTCATGGGGTTGGCGTAAGCTGGACACGATGCCAGGGGTGCAAAGTGCCCATTAAATGTTTGCCATATTTTCTTTCTTTCTTTTTTTTTTTTTTTTTTGAGACAGAGTCTTTCTGTCACTGAGGCTGGAGTGCAGTGGCACAATCTTGGCTCACTGCAACCTCTGCCTCCTGGGTTCAAGCAATTCTCCTGCCTCAGCCTCCTGAGTAGCTGGGATTACAGGTGCGCACCTCCACACCCAGCTAATGTTTGTATTTTTAGTAGAGACGGGGTTTCACCATGTTGGCCAGGCTGGTCTCAAACTCCTGACCTTGGGTGATCCACCCGCCTTGGCTTCCCAAAGTACTGGGATTACAGGCATGAGCCACCGCGCCCAGCCCATTGCCCTCATTTTCAATATGCTTCTCCTGCTGTTGTTTATAAATAGCAAAACCCCTATTCAAACATCCAACATTAGGACAGCAGTCAAAGAAATGATGGTGCCGTCTCTGGCTGGGCAGCAGCCCTGGCTGCACACTGGAATCAGGTGGGGAGATTTTATAAAACACTCACACCTGGGTCTTAATACCCACTCTAGCAAGACCTATTGGGGATAGGCTCAAATTTGGGTATTTTTTAAAGGTCCCCAAGAGATTCTATTGTGAAGCCAGAGTTAGAAACGCCAATCTAGATGAAATATTATCTAGGGTGGGTGCAGTGGCTCTCGTCTATAACCCCAGCACTTTGGGAGACCAGGGCAGGCAGATCGCTTGAGCCCAGGAGTTTGAGACCAGCCTATGGCAGTCTCAATATGGCAAAACCCTGTCTCTACACAAAAATACAAAAAATTAGCCAGGTGTGGTGGAATGCACCTGTAGTCCCAGCTACTCAGGAGGCTAAGGTGGGAGGATTGCTTGAGCCTGGGAGGTTGAGGCTGCAGTGAGCCATGATTGTGCCACTGTACTGAGCCACAGAGTGAGACTCTGTCTTAAAAAAGAAAGAAAAGAAAGAAAAAGAAAGGAAGGAAGAAAAGGAGGGAGGGAGGAAAGGAGGAAGGGAGGACGGGAAGAAGGGAGGGAGAGAGGGAGGAAGGAGGGAAGAAGGGAGGGAGGGAGGGAGGAGGGAAGAAGGGAGGGAGGGAGGGAGGGAGGAAGGAAGGAAGGAAGGGAGGGAGGAAGGGAGGGAGGGAGGGAGGGAGAGAAGGATCATATAGTAATAAAAAATCGGGTCCATGAGGCCAGGCACAGTGGCTCATGCCTGTAATCCCAGCACTTTAGGAGGCCGAGGTGGGCAGATCACTTGAGGTCACGAGTTTGAGACCACCCTGGCCAAAATGATGAAACCCCATCTCTACTAAAAATACAAAAATTAGCCGGGCATGGTGGCACACGTCTCTAATCCCAGCTACTCTGCAGGCTAAGGCAGGGGAATCACTTGAACCTAGGAGGCAGAGGTTGCAGTGAGCACCACAGCACTCCAAGCCTGGGAGACGAGTGAGACTTCATCTCAAAAAAAAAAAAAAAAAAAAAAAATCAGGTCCATGAAACATTTGTGCTAACATGGGAAAGAACGTGTATGTTTCAACATATAATGAAATAAGAGCATATTATATATATGTACACATGCACATATATACATATATATGTATGTATCCTATTTACATTTTTGTATGTATAAACATATAAAATATCTCAACTATGCTAAATACAAATCTATAAATAGGGAAAAAGATTGGAATGAAATAGGTCAAGATACCAATAATAATGTTTATCCATTTTACAGGTGAAGAAGAAGTTGTCCACAGAGAAGTTGGACAACCTGCCCACGGCCAAGGCTGCAGTCACAATGGGCACATGGTTTGGCCCATGCTCTATGTCGCTGCTCTTCAACCCTGGCATCCTGCTGGACTCACTGGACAGTTTGTAAAATACTGAGGGTTGAGTCCAACTCCTTGAGATTCCCAGGGCGCTGGCATGGAGCACCTGGGCCCTGGGAGTTTTCAAAGCGCTCCAGGTGAAGGTCATTTTAGCCAGGTTTGCAAACCACTGTTCCAGGGCCAGTCCAGCTGAGGTTTGAATCCTAACTTCTCAACCCTTGGACATGCTGCCTGCTCAGACTTCGGGGGGCCGCACACACTGCTGGCTATACCGAGCCAGCCCCTGTGCTCTCCAGCTGCTTAGATGCACCTGTCTAACCTCCATGGCCACCCAGTAGAAGCTCTGAGGGCTAAGGCTCAAGGCCTCCACCTGCCACTAATTGCCACTGGGCACTAAGTGCTTAATACAAACTCTAGTAATCAACAGTCACTTTCTTCTTTTTCCTTTTTTTTTTTTTGAGTCTCGCTCTGTCTCCCAGGCTGGAGTGCAGTGGCATGATCTTGGCTCACTGCAACCTCCACCTCCCAGGTTCAAGTGATTCTCCTGCCTCAGCCTCCCAAGTAGCTGGGATTACAGGTGCACACCACCACACCCAGCTAATTTTTTTGTATTTTTAGTAGAGACGGGGTTTCACCATGTTTGCCAGGCTGGTCTCGAACTCCTAACCTCAAGTGATCTGCCTGCCTTGGCCTCCCAAAGTGCTGGGATTACAGGTGTGAGCCACCGTGCCCAGCCTAACAGTTGCTTTCTTTTCAGATCCGGACACATAACCCTCAGCCTTGTTGCCATGTGAAATTTGCTGTCTACCAGACCCCAGAGGCTCCCAGTTCTTGGTGGGCAGCAAGGGCAGAAGTGGGTGATTACCTTCTGGCACAAACATGTTGGCGACCACCATGAGCCCGGCCAGGATGAGGAAGGAGGCCACCGTGGCCCTGCGGCCCACGTAAATCATGGTGGTGGTGGCCACCAGCATGGCCGGGATGTCGATGATTCCAAACAGGGCCTGCACCAGGTATAGGCTGAGCCCAAACTTCTGCAGGTCCATAGCCAGGCCATAGTAAGCCACAGAGTTGGAGAACCTGGGAGAGGCAGTGGAATGGTCTTTGTTCACCCCGTGGTTCACTGTTCTGAGCCCAGGGGAGGGGACACAAAGGTAGATGACACAGGATTCCTCTCCTCGGGGAGGTAAAATTCCCTGACTTTCCATAAACACCCCTTCCCGGTCTCCTAAGTCTCTGTCTTTAGCATTAGAGCTCAGAGCCCTCCCTCCACATCCCTTTCCACCACCCACTCCTGGATCCAGTGCATGGGTTCTGGAGTGTGTTTGCTTTTCTCTGCAGTACCCACCTCAGCGCTGAAATTAAGGCAGTGCTAAAAAATAAGAAGAGAAGAAGATGGAGGAAGGTCAAAGGACACAGGAGCCAATGTGGAAGAGCTCCTGATGGCCAAAGCTGGAGCAATTTGGGAAATAAGGTAAAGAATGTAGTATCTACTAAATAAAGGAAAAACATTGTTGAATTATAACCCAAAGTATAAACTACATGGTTATACATGAGCCTATATAAATAAATGATTTCATAAATAAGTCTTTCTTAAAGAAGAACTCCAAACAATATGTGTAAATACTCCACTCCTAGGCTGGGCGCCGTGACTCATGCCTGTAATCCAAGCACTTTTGGGAGGCCAAGGCGGGTGGATCATTAGGTCAGGAGTTCAAGACCAGCCTGGCCAAGATGGTGAAACCCGGTCTCTACTAAAAATACAAAAATTAGCCAGGCGCCTGTAATCTCAGCTACTCAGGAGGCTGAGGCAGAGAATTGCTTGAACCCGGGAGGTGGAGGTTGCAGTGAGCCGAGATCGCGCCACTGCACTCCAGCCTGGGCAATAGAGGGAGACTCTATCTCAAACAAAACAAAACAAAATAAACAAAAAAATCCATTCCTTCAGGAGATGAAACTTAGGTTCCCTTCCCTTGAGTGCGGACTGGACTCACTTTCAAATAATAGTATATGGAAAGAGGCTGCTCATGGTGGCTCATACTTTTAATCCCAGCACTTTGGGAGGCTGAGGTGGGTGGATTGCTTCAGCCCAGGAGTTCAAGACTAGCCTTGGCAACATGGTGAAACCCCATTTCTACCAAAAGTACAAAAATTCGCCAGTCTCATAACCTGGTCTCAAAATAAATAAATAGATTAAAATTTAAAAGTAAAACAAGAATATGGAAAGAGAACATTATTAACTTTACAGTGGAGAAACCTTAACCAAGGGATTAACTTCAAAATCACCAGTAATCAGTCATGCTGACATCACATATGCCCTCATATGATATGATATGATGAGAAGGTCATATCACCTCCATGGTTCTCTTTCCCCAAATCCACAATCCCAGTTTAATCATGAGAAAACCATCAGACAAATCCAAATTGAGGCCGGGCGCAGTGGCTCACGCCTGTAATCCCAGAGCTTTGGGAGGCCAGGCTGGTGGATCACCCGAGGTTAGGAATTCAAAACCAGCCTGACCAACATGGTGAAACCCCATCTCTACTAAAAATGCAAAAATTAGCCAGGTATGGTGGCATATACCTGTAATCCCAGTTACTTGGGAGGCTGAGGCAGGAGAATCCCTTGAACCCGGGACGCGGAGGTTGCAGTGAGCCAAGATCTTGCCATTGCACTCCAATGTGGCCAAAAAAGAAAAAACCATTCAAATTGAGGGACATTCTACAAAATACCCGACCAATACTTTTCAAAACTGTTTTTCAACCTTCTCCTAGTTATTCAGATACAAATCTAGGTGTTGTGAAAGGATTTTGCAGATGTAATTAAGGTCCCAAATCACTTGACTTTAAAACAGAGATTTTTCTGGGACGGCCTGATCTAATAACATGAGATTTAAATCTGGGTCTAGAGGTCAAAGACTGGGAGTTGGAGATTCAAAGCATGGGAGAGATTCAATATGAAGAAGATGTTCCTTTGAGATGGAGGAGGCCACTTAGCCAGGACTGTAGATGGCTTCTATGAACAGCCTGTAAGGAAATGGAGACACAAATCCTACAGCTGAAAGCAGTTAAATCGAACCGACAATTGAAATGAACTTGGCTGTGAATTCTTCCCCAGAGCCTCCAGAAAGGAGGCTTCGTTTCAGCCTCCTAAGAGCCTGAGCAGAGAACCCAGCGGGCACTTCTGGGCCTGCAGAATTGTAAGCTCATAAATGGGTATTTTAAGCCACTAAATTATGGTGATTTGTTATAAGCAATATAAGACTAAAACATTACACAAAAAATAAAGTGGCCATTGAGAAATTTGAGGGACACTCAGTCAAAAACCACCAGGTTTACATTCAGTTCTTTTGCTTGTTAACGTGTCTGCTCACCTAGGAGGAAAGAAGGGCAAAAGGCTCCTGAGAATGTGAGCTCTAGAAACGGAGTCTTCCCAGAGAGATTGGACCACGACCAGCCAGCCTTGCCACTCAGGCGAGATTGGCAGTGGCAGGGACAATGGACCAGACATTCTCTAAGATTCCTTTTCATCTTATAATTCTGTGGCTCACAATATTCTAAAATTCATTCATTTATTCATTGGTTCATTCACTCATCAAATATTTATTGCAAAGCTATCACATGCCAGAAGCTGGTTACATGTAATGTTGTAAAAGTTTTTACAGATGTGATTAAGTTATTAAAAAAACAAAAGCAGAAAAGGTAGAGTATTAATCCTTTTTTTTTTTTTTTTTCCCTCTTGAGACACTCTGTCTTGCTCTGTTGCCCAGGCTGGAGTACAGTGGCAAGATCTTGGCTCACTGCAGCCTCCGTCTCCCGGGTTCAAGTGATTCTCCTGCCTCAGCCTCCTGAGTAGCTGGGACTACAGGTGCGTGCCACCACACCTGGCTAATTTTTATATTTTCAGTAGAGATGGAGTTTCACCATGTTGGACAGGCTGGTCTCGAACTCCCGACTCAGGTGATTCCCCCATCTCGGCCTCCCAAAGTGCTGGGATTACAGGCATGAGCCACCACACCCAGCCCCTATTAAATCCATTTCTATAAGAACATGTGTGTGTGTAAGTATGTGGGTGTCATGTAGATACTAAGATCTGCAAGGATACAAATTCATGCCTGACAGAAATGGGAGATGGGAGATGTTCAGAGGTGGAAGGCAGAGTAGGTTGAGAGGAACATGCACTTATGTATCTGATAACAGAAAACAACTCGTATTCAGGCACTGTTCTACCTGCTTTACAGACTAATTTTCACAATAGCCTTATGTGGTAGGTTCTATTATGATGCCCATGTTACAAATGGAGAAACTGAGGCACAGAGCAGTTAAGTAACTTGTCAAGGATCACAAAGCCAGTAAATAGCAGAGCTGAGATTCAAACTGAAGGAGCACGTTCGAGTCCGGCTTCTTTTTTTTTTTTTTTGAGATGGAGTCTCGCTCTCCCCCAGGCTGGAGTGCAGTGGCACGATCTCGGCTCACTGCAAGCTCCACCTCCTGGGTTCACGCCATTCTCCTGCCTCCGCCTCCCAAGTAGCTGGGACTACAGGCACCCGCTACCATGCCCGGCTAATTTTTCTGTATTTTTAGTAGAGACGGGGTTTCACCATGTTAGCCAGGATGGTCTCGATCTCCCGACCTCGTGATCCACCTGCCTCGGCCTCCCAAAGTGCTGGGATTACAGGCGTGAGCCACCGCACCCGGCCAAGTCCTGCTTCTTAACCAATACACTACACTGCCTGTTGCTGGATTGTTTGGGGGAAAAAATGTTTTTAACAATGAGTATGTATGCTTTTCAGAATTTAGAAAAAAAACACAAGGTGGCTCAAGCCTGTTATTCCAGCACTTTGGGAGACCAAGGGGGAGGATCGCTTCAGTCCAGGAGTTCTAGACCAGCCTGGGCGACATTGCAAGCCCTCCACCCCATCTCTATTTTTAAAAATTAGCCCGGGCTTGGTGGCAGGCACCTGTAGTCCTAGCTACTACAGCGGCTGAGGTGGGAGGATCGTTTGAGCCTGTGAGGTCGAGGCTGCAGTGAGCTATGATTGTGCCACTGCCCTCTAGCCTGGGTGCCAGAGCAAGACCTTGTCTTAATCAAATCAATCAACCAGTAAAGAAAAAAATCCCAGTTAATTGAAGGCATTTACAATAGGGTTTGTGGAAGTTTGTGAAAGTTCACCAGTTCCTAACACTTCCTCTTTCTCCTCCTCTATCCTTTTTCAAACCCCAGGACTCCCCATCCCCACCTCACCCCAGACACACTAGTGAGGAAGGGGTGGGGGGGCACGCTCGCCGCCTCCCGCTCCCCAAAGCCAGGACTGTGCAATTGATCCCAGGCGCGAGCCTGGCGCGGCTCCCGGCCGGCAGCGAAGCGAAACATTTGGTCATGGCCCCGATTTTCCCGGTGCGGTTGGTGAGTCCCGGCGTGCGCGAACCAAACCTGGGGTGCCCGGGGCAGCTTTGAGCGGGTCGGGTCGGCTCCATGGGAGAATGGCCCCACCTGCAGGCAGAGAGCTCCGGATGGCTGCCGAGTCACTTTCTCAACAAAAACGGGCTTTTGCTTACTCTTTCCAGAAGGATCCAAGAGAGGACTTGCAGCTCTGGAATTTTGAACTCAGGATCTGTTTCTCCCTCGCGGAGAGAGGAAGGTGGACGAAGGGCAAACCGAGGCCGGCGGGGCTACCGCAGGAAGACGCCCCTTCCTGGACTCGGGTTCGCAGGAGGCCCCTTGCTCCCCAGAGCCGGAACTGCGCTGCCTGCCACTCTGTTGGGGACAGAAGCCCTCACAGCCTCCCAGAGTCGGGGGCCGTCCCATCTTCCCAGTACACAGGGGTCACAGCCCCAAATCCAAACCGGAGGAAAGACTCTATACCCCAGAGCTTCCCAGGGGGCAACCTGTGGTTTAAGTGTTTTATGTGCCTTAACTGATTTTTTTTTTTTTTTTTTTTTTGAGATGAGATCTCACTCTGTCACCTAGGCTGGAGTGCAGTGGTGCAATCACAGATCACCGCAGCCTCAAACTCCTGGGCTCAAGCAATTCTCCCACCTCAGCATCCCAAGTAGCTGGAACCACGGGTATGCCCCTCCATGCCTGGGCTACCCTGTGTTGGCCAGGCTGGTCTGGAACTCCTGGGCTCAAACAATCCTCCTGCCTCTGCTTCCCATAGTGCTGGGATTACACACATGAGTCACCGGGGCTGGCCTCATGTCTTAACTCTGGATCCTCACAAGGAAAGAGGCCCCAGGAGGCTGGGCTCCCTGACTTGCTCAGGTCACATGGATAGTCTGGCCTCAGAGCCCAGCTGATAGCTACTAAAAGGGACTCCCCAGTCTGCTACAGAAAACAGTTCCCCGTCTCTACTAAAAATACAAAAATTAGCTGGGTTTGGTGGCATGTGCCTGTAGTCCTAGCTACTTGGGAGACTGACGCAGGAGAATCGCCTGAGCCCGGGAGGCGGAGGTTGCAGTGAGCGGAGATGGCACCATTGCACTCCAGCCTGGAGACAGAGGGAGACTCTGTGGAAAGAAAGGAGAGGAGAGAGGAGGGGAGGGGAGGGGGGAAGGAAGGAGAGAAGGAGAGAAGAAAAAGAGGGAGGAAGGAAGGAGATAGTAATTCATTGCCTGCACTCCCTGCTTCTTAAGTATCAGTACCAATTATTTAAATGTGCAGGAAATCCAGTGGAATGAAATCACCACGGTTGTTTTTTATCAGCCCTTCCCCTTAGGATTTGTCAGCTTCCAGTTGGTGGTGCTACTGCATATGGGCTGCCTTTGTATTTTTGTCCATTTCACATCTTCATGCCTGTGAACCTGTTAGGTATTCCTTCCTGCCCACCTTGCAAACTTGATTGACCATCTTTTTTTTTTTTTTTTTTTTTTTTTCGAGACAGAGTCTTGCTCTGTCGCCCAGCCTGGAGTGCAGTGGCATGATCTTGGCTCACTGCAAGCTCCGCCTCCCGGGTTCACGCCATTTTCCTGCCTCAGACTCCCAAGTAACTAGGACTACAGGTGCCTGCCACCACACCCCGCTAATTTTTTGTATTTTTAGTAGAGACGGGGTTTCACCATGTTAGCCAGGTTGGTCTTGATCTCCTGACCTCGTGATCTGCCCACCTCAGCCTCCCAAAGTGCTGGGATTACAGGTGTGAGCCACCGCACCCAGCCGATTAACCATCTTTTAAAACCAGTCTAAATGCTATCTCCTGCCTGAAGCCCTCAGCAGCCCCAACTAGCAGAAATGCTGTTAGGATACTTGTCTCACTGCATGGAAATTACAATTTTCTTGTCTATCCCCTTCTGGATCCAGAAGTGTTTTTTCCAGAGTGCGACACTTCCCAGAATCCACTGGAGAGCCAGCCCAAAGGGCATATCAGGATGGGACAAATTACATTCTGGAAAAGCTAGCTGCCTTGGTGATTCCAACAGTCCTCCCACCCAGGTGAGACCCACTGCCCAGAAGTGGGGTTCCTGCGTTAGCATGATATCTCATCTGTCACCACATCTCAGCATCCAGCAGAGGCCGAGTGCTGGAAAAAGGGTGTGGGAAGAGATTGAGTTCACACGGCTCACCTGTTCATTGCATTAAGAGTATTTCAGAACAGAGGTTTTCAGTGGGGGCAGAGAGCATGCCCCTGCCTCGGGTGAAAGACTTGGGCATGAGCCTGTCACCTACCAAATCACCATGAGACAGCATGTGACCTTGCGGATGGCCGGGGTTCGGAAGAGGTCCAAGATTGAGTTGGAGGTGCGGACACTTGCAAACTCGCTTTGGATATAGGAGCTCACCGCCTAGGTGAGAAGAGTCTGCTCAGGGGAAGCGAGGGAGCTCGGACTCCACATCCCTGCTGGGAACCCCTTCATCGTGTGGAGGAGAGCTGGGGTTGAGGCCTTTGGTGAGGTGGCTGGCCCTTGTCTCCGCTCTATCCAAGGACTGATGGCACTTGAGGGGCTGTTTCCAGGGTGTTGAGAAGCTCCAACACGAACTCCAACACTACTGAGGTTCTGCGGTTCTGGAGGGCCTCCCACCCCATTCCTGGTATAGACTCAGAGATTGAGTCAGATAAGAGCAGGGGTTCCAAGTGGTTCTGCCACTTCCTACTGTGTGTTCTCAGGCAAGTTACCTGACCTGTCCCCACTTCAATTTCCTCTTTGGCAAAAATGAGACATGAAATGAGATTACATATATAAAGCTCTTAGCCTAGTGCCTGGCATGGGGCTTGAGAAATGATGCTTATTGATAATAAATGGTGACTATCTTATAATAAATGGTATTTATAATGGTGCTTTTGTTATTGATTCTCCAGTAATTTTACTGTGTGGTTGCTATTTTAATAATTTTAGTTTATTATTTTATTAAAATTTCAACTGGTTGTCAAAGTTAATAGGGTTATTTCCTCATTACAAAGATGGATCGACTGATGAGCAAAGCAGTTAAATTATTTATCCCAAATCACACAATCATTCAATACCTAAACAACATCTTTCACACATCAGAACTCTGCCTGTCCTGTTTATTCCCAATGTCTACACCTGGATGGCACTTGAGTCCTGGGAAGTTGCTAAATTCTGGCACAACTGGAGGTTGCCAGCAAGACTGAAGACTGTTCCCACCCTTCCTTCCTCCCAGCTCGCTTACCTCCTTGGTCAGCCTTTCCCCTTCCTCCTTCCTCCCGTTCATTGCAGCCACCTTCTGCAGATTCTGTACAGCTAACTGGGACTTGCCATGCAGGAGGAGCCAGCGGGATGACTCTGGAAGCCACCTGGGATCGAGAGGAGGAAGAAGGTTCTGGGGCTGGGTAGAGCTCATTCTATTCCCCAAACCCAATACCCCCTTGTCCACCTTCTTTCAGACCCAAAAAAGATGACCTGTCCTCCTGTCTGTAGCATCAGGAAGTCTGGGGGCCATGCCAGCTTCCCTTTTTTTGCAGTACATCATACAGAGACTCACTGAACAGTATTTAAAGACTACAGAGGACTTGGCCAGGCACGGTGGCTCACACCTGTAATCCCAGCACTTTGGGAGGCCCAGGAGGGTGGATCACCTGAGGTCAGGAGTTCGAGACCAGCCTGGCCAACATAATGAAACCCCGTCTCTACTAAAAATACAAAACAACTAGCCGGGCGTGGTGGTGTGTGTCTGTAATCAGCTACTTGGGAAGAGGCCTAGACAGGAGAATCGCTTGAACCTGGGAGGTGGAGGTTGCAGAGCCAAGATCACGCCACTGCACTCCAGCCTGGGCAACAGAGAGAGACTCCGTCTCAAAACAAAACAAAAAACAAACAAACAAAAAAACTACAGAGGACTTAGGATTACAACAGACCCATGGCTTTTTTTTTTTAGACCGAGTCTCACTCTGTCACCCAGGCTGGAGTACAGTGGCGCAATCTTGGCTCACTGCAACTTCCACCTCCCAGATTTAAGAGATTCGCCTTCCTCAGCCTCCCAAGTAGCTGGGATTACAAGCACCCACCACCATGCCTGGCTAATTTTATTTTATTTATTTAATTATTTTTTTGTAGAGACGGGGTGTCACCATGTTGGCCAGGCTGGTCTCGAACTCCTGACCTCAAGTGATCTGCCTACCTCAGCCTCCCAAAGTGCTGGGATTACAGATGTGAGCCACCACACCTGTCCCAGACCCGGTTTTGAATCTGGTTCTGACCCCAGCTCTGTGGCCTGGTGTGAGTCATGGACCCTCTCTGGGCTGTGCTTCATTACCCTCTTATATATGCCCCAGTTATATTCTTAGAACTTTATAAGCACTTAGAGTACTTATGAAGTGTTGAGGGATGCGAAGGAGTTGATGAAGGCAAAAGCTCTTGGGATGTTCCAGGACCCCACACTAATGCAAGGGATTTTACCAGAGCGTCCCAGTAGCCATTCGTGAGGACTTGAGAGCTTGCAGCCTCCATGAACACCTGCCATCCTTTGTGTCCCCTGTCAAGTCCAGCAAGCCCCGGTCACTGCACACCCCAACCTCTCACAGGGCCAGGTGAAGACTCGGCCACACAGGTGCACCCTCCCCCACCCCACTCTGTTCAGGACATACCAAGAATAGAGGAAAAAGATCAGGAAAGGAGCAGAGACGGCAAACTGCAGGCACCGCCAGGGGCGAATCAGGTAGGCTGCCCCAGCCAGGATGAGCTGGCCCAGGGTGAAGGAATACCCCAAGAAGATACCCACCACAGTCCGGCCCCGGGTGGGCATCCACTCCACAACTGGGGAGAAAACAGTGACATGCAGTGGCATTCAGCTACCCATGTGGTTAATTCACCACACCCCCCTTATGATTCTGACCGCTTAAACTCATTCCAGAGACCCACTGAGACACAGGCAAAGGTGTCCCTACTGCACTCCAGATAAATTCTAAGTGGATCAAAGAACTCAAACAATAACACCACCACAATGCCGGAAGAAATCATGGTAGATTATTTTACAATCTTAGAGTAGGGAAAGGCTTTTCCAAGAAAGTCACAAAACCCAGAGGCAATAAAAGGGGAGGTTGACAAACTTGGAGTTGTAAAAATAAAAAACGTCTGCATTGGAATAAAACAAAACAAAACACCGTAAGTCAAGCCATAACGTCAATAAAAAATGTAAAAATATAGTTGTAACCCAAATAGCAGATAAAGGACTAATTTTGGGCTGGGCACGGTGGCTCACTCCTGTAATCCCAGCACTCTGGGAGGCTGAGGCGGGCGGATCACTTGAGGTCAGGTGTTTTGAGACAAGGCTGGACAACATGGCGAAACCCCGTCTCTACTAAAAATACAAAAATTAGCGGGGCGTGGTGGTGTGCCTGTAATCCCAGCTACTCGAGTGGCTGAGGCACGAGAATCGCTTGAACCTGGGAGGCGAAGGTTGCAGGGAGCTGAAATTAATTGGACCACTACACTCCAGCCTGGGCGACAGAGCCAAAGACTCTGTCTCAAAAAATAAAAAAAAGAAAGAAAGAAGAAAGAAAGACTAATTTCCCTAACACTGAAAGAGTTTTCACAAATCAATTAGAAAACAGCCAACAAGCTAAAAGGAAAATGGGCAGAGGTGCTCAACCCCATGCAAAGACAGAAAATACTAATTTTTATAAATAGCAAAACTTGGAACAACCTGAATGTCCACCTATAGGGGACTGGTTAAGTAATGATGATACACCCTTACGAGGCAGCTGTAACAAATTAATGAGGAAGCTTCTTCCCAATGGGCAAGAAGCCTGTGCGTCCAGTCCTTCAGCAAATCCTTCAGAATTATGCCAGAATCTGAGCTCTCCTCACTGCCTCTGCTGCTGCCACCATGGCCCAGTTCAATCTGGTCTCTTGCTTGATGACAGCAGCAGCCCCTTAACCGGCCTCCCTGCTTCTGTCCTGGTGTCACATGGCAGCCAGATAGATCTTATCAGATCTCAAATCCTAAATCAGATCGGGTCTCTCCCTGGTCAAAATCCTCCGGTGGCTCTTGTCTCATTCAGAGACAAAGCTGAAGTCCTAGAACGCTGGCCACAAGGTCCTGCAGAACTGCCCTCCCCTGACCTCACCTGTCGCCCACCTCCCAACTCTGCTTCAGCCACAGGGCCCTCCTTGCTCTTCACCCTGGGCACACTTTCCCCTGCAGGGCCTCTGCCTGGCAGTTCCCTCTGCCTGGAATGTTCTACCCCAGAAACCTGCAAGGCTCATTCCCTCAACTCCTTCCAGTTTTGCTCAAAATGACCCCTTTTCAGTGAGTCTTTCCCAAACGATGCTAATTAAAACTGCAGACCCCTCCCCTCCAACCTGGCCATTCTTTGTGGGATTTTTTGTTTGTTTTGTTGAGGCAGAGTCTCACTCCGTCACCCAGGCTGGAATGCAGTGGTGCGATCTCGGCTCACAGCAACCTCCACCTCCCGGGTCAAGCAATTCTCCTGCCTCAGCCTCCCGAGTAGCTGGGATTACAGGCGCCCGCCACCACGCCCGGGCTAATTGTTTGTATTTGTAGTAGAGACAGGGTTTCACCATGTTGGCCAGGCTGGTCTCAAACTCCTGACCTCAGGCGATGTGCCCGCCTTGGCCTCCCAAAGTGCTGGGATTACAGGCATGAGCCACTGCGCCTGGCCAACCCGGCCATTCTTATCCCCTTTCCAGGCTTTGCACTTACTGTCTTTGAACATACCATATAATTCGTTATGCAGGCTGGTGATATCTCCCCTCGCTAGAATATGGACTCCAAGGACCAGGGCTTTGCTGTGTTCACCGCAACCTCTGGAGCCTCTCCTGGCACTAAGAGGCCCTCTATCAGGCAGTGGACCAGTGACAGCTTGGTTAAGTGAAAGAATCAAGATACAGAACAGTGTGCACAGGAACAAACATGAGGGGAGGCATATATATGTGGGGGGGTCACTACACTTGTGCGGTGTGACCCGAGGCAGGGCATGGCCTGTGGTGGGAGCTCCAGGGCACTCGCTCACTCACTCGCCCACCCACTCACTCGCTCGCTCAGCCGCTCACTCGCTCGGTCACTCGCTCACTCGTCCACTGACTCATCTGCCCACTTACTCGCTCACCCACTCACTCGCTCACCCGCTCACTCGCCTGCTCACTCGCCCACTCACTCACCCGCTTGCCCGCTCGCCCGCTCACCCTCTCACTCGCTCACCTGCTCACCCGCTCGCCCACTCGCTCGCTCACTCATTTCTTCATGCATTCTTTCATTCACTCATTCATTGTGACACAATGTTCATTGATCATTAATCACCTCTAAGTGACAGGCCTGAGTTGAGGGCTGGTGACAAGACACTCTGGATAAGACAAAAGCTCACATGTAGAAAGACCAGGATATATCATGACACGGTGTGATGAGGGCCTGAGGCGTGTAGCACAGGGCACAGGGAGCCATCTACACTCCAGAGTGTGGGGTGGAGTCCGGGAGGGCCCCCCAAACCTGAACTGAGAGAAGAAGGGCAGAGGAGAAGAGAGAGAGGAGAGAGAGCGAAGAGGATGAAGGGGAAAGAGGTGCAGAGAGAGAGACGTGGGAGCCAACTTCAGAGCCATGAGCTGGCTGCACGTTGCCATCTGTCAATAGGGGTCAGTTAGGCGCAGCGCTCACACCTGTAATCCCAGCACTTTAGGAGGTAGAGGCAGGAGGATTGCTTGAGCCCAATAGTTCAAGACCAGCCTGGGCAACATAGTGAGACCCCCCCCCATCTCTACTAAAAAAAAAAATTTTTTTTTCTTTATTAGCTGGGTGTGGTGCTGCGTGCCTGTAGTCCCAGCTACTGGGGAGGCTGAAGCAGGAGGATCATTGAGCCCAGAAGGTCGAGGCTGCAGACAGCTATGTTCGTACCACTGCACTACAGCCTGGGTGACAGAGCGAGACCTCACCTCTAAAAAATAACGAGGAACAAGTTAGGGTTCGTACTGGCTCATTCATACAGTGGGATGTAGTGTAAAGACTAGGAGGAATGGGACAGCTCCTTCTGAAGGAATAGAAGAGGCCTCCAAAGTGAAGAAAAAGCTGGGTGCAGGACCACGTGGGGTGTATGCCAGTATTTGCATAAAAAAAGGATGACCAGGCCTGTCACCTCAGCTACTTGGGAGACAGAGGCAGGAGAACTGCTTGACCCTAGAAGTTTGAGACCAGCCTGGCCAACAAAGTGAGACCTCATCTCAAATAAAAAAATGGGGGCACATGAAGAAGAAAACAAATACAAAACAGGAAAAGAAAAATGGGGGAATGGAACATACACACCCACTTGCTTGACTGCATAGAATTATAAAATGTTTCTGGTAAAAGGCATAGAAAGCAGGCTGCCCTCTGGGGATTACTGCAAGGTGGGGCAGAGGCGGGAAAGTGGTGATCCCCGGCAGGCTCTTCTGTGCCTTTTGGGATTTGAAAACATGTGAATGTACTATATGTATTATCTGTTTACAATGCACAAATCAACTGTAACAAAGAAAAATGAATGCAGAGGCCTAGGCTTTCTGGCCCGCACTGGGTGGCTGGGGCCCTTATCCCCACGGGCTCACCTGTCTGCCAGGCTGCCAAACACGGCAGCCCCCACCAGCACCCCGGCCATGTAGACCGACTGCGCCAGGTCTCGCAGAGTGCGGGCCTCACACACCAGATCCCACTGCAGGGAAGACGTGGGCGCTTCAGACTGGGCCTCGGCAGCAGCACCCCCCCCGCGCCCAGCCCCTTCTGACCTCCATCACGATGGTGGACGGGAAAACACTGCGGTTATAGACCCAGCCGTCCTTGCAGCCCTCCGTGGCCGCGCCCGGGACGGAGGAGTTGGGGCTCAGCAGGGCCCACTGAGGCTTGGTGAAGCGCCGGCAGGGCTCAGGGGCCCCAAGCTGGTCCAGGGGTATGGTGGCCCTCAGCCAGGCCCCCGAGTCGTTGGTGGAGGCCTCAGTGTGGTTGGCAGGGCCCTGGCAGTGGTGGGGGGGGACGGCGGCCGTGAAGTTCTGCAGGAAGTTGTGGCAGGCCAGCAGGCCGCAGGGCAGCAGCAGCAGGGCCGTGTGGATGAGCTGGAAGCGGCCTATGCCGCCCAGAGCATCCAGCAGGTCTGTGAAGGCCATGGCCATAGGCCTGACCTGAGGCCCAGCCTGCCTGGCTTTATGTAGAGAGGCCGGGAGGGGCTCTGGGAGGGGGAGGAACAGGCCAGGGGTGAGGACTGCAGACATTCTGTTCACTCTGTGTCGGAGGGCTCAGGTGTCCCCACATCTGCAGGGCTCCCCTCCCCCATGCCCTTTCTCTAGCTCTCTCCATCTCTCACCCCGAGGGCTGAGTCACAGCCTACCACCCATATCCGCATGTCCAGCCGCCCTGCCCACTGCCCTCACCGGCAGGACCCCAGCAGTGAACGGAGCACCATCAACTTCCCTTTCCTCCGGAGGACACCGCGGCATGTTTGGGAGCCCCGATTCCGGCCTTGGCACATGGGACACAGTCCCTGTCTCTGGGCTCCAAATCGCAGCTGGAGCCTTAAGTGCTGAGAGTTCAGAATAATGAGGTGCAGTGTTTACAGCTGCTTACCCTTCCCCCACTTCCCAAGAAAGCAGGGACTTGGCTGCACAGGTGACACTTGGGAAAAAGCCCTTTTAAAATGCCCAAATAGGCCAGGTGCAGTGGCTCGTGCCTGTAATCCCAGCACTTTGGGAGGCCAAGGCAGGCGGATCACCTGAGGTCAGTTCTAGACCAGCCTGGCCAACATGGTGAAACCCTCTCTCTACTAAAAATACAAAAGTTAGCCAGGCGTGGTGGCGGGCACCTGTAATCCCAGCTGCTTGGGAGGCTGAGGCAGGAGACTTGCTTGAACCTGGGAGGCAGAGGTTGCAGTGAGCCGAGATCATGCTACTGCACTCCAGCGTGGGCAACAAGAGAGAAACTCCATCAGAAAGAAAGAAAGGAAGGAAAGAAAGAAAGAAAGAAAGGAAGGAAAAAAAGCAAGAAAGCCCAAATAGGGCAGTCAGGAGGAAGCCCTGCTCTTCCCACCCCTACCTCAGTGACTCAGTTTATGAGAGGTTAGGGCCCCAGGTCATCCAGACGTGGTGTTCCCATCCCCACATCAAATAAAACCCAATCCAGAGAGCAAGTAAGGGTTTGAGCAAGATGGTGGGGCCCTGCAGACGCTCCCGCCCTCCAGCCCCTCACACACCAGCCCAGGCTCCAGGAGAGCTGAGCCACTGCCCTCACTGCTGAAGACCCTGAGCCCAACAGGACCTGGACTCCCAGTGAGGAGGTGACAAGGGCAAAACGCAAGCTCAAGATAGCAGTGTGTGGGCAGCCTTCCCCATGGGGCACACAGGGGCCTCCACCTCCATCTCCGCCCCAACGCTGGGGCCCACAGCAGCTGACAGCAGCCAACCCCCACCCTCCCCACCTTGGCCTCTGCTCTGCATTTGCAGCTTTGCCCCATCCCCTCTTCCTTCCCCCAAACCACTCTTATCTCTGGTAAGAAAACCAGATCCCAGAAGGCCCTGGAGGGGCTTATGTAAGTGCAGGTGTCGGGGTCACAGGGGCTCCCCACAGAATGACCTGAAGGCGGCTCTGTGCTCTGGGGAGCTCCCTGGGGGGCCGGGTGTGTGCTAAGTAGAGGTTTGAGTTTCAGACACAGCCTCACCTCAACGGGCTGAACGAAGTGTGCAACAAAGGTAGGGGTCAGGCCTCCTGGGCAGCGGGGAGGGCATGTAGGATCAGCAGAGCCATGTGGGACCTCAGCTGTGTGGCCCTGTCCCTGCAGCTAGGACCCCTCCTTCCCAACCTCCCAGGGCCAGGGGTGGCCTTGCCCAGATACCCAGTACTCCAGTAGGGGTTCAAGCTTCAGGGTCAAGGGGAAGGAGATGGAGGGGTTGGAGGGGAGAGGTGAGCTGAGGCCACAAGCTGCCCCCATGGGCCAGGGCAGGTGCCCTCCAGGCAGTAGGCTGGGGAGAAACACATCACAGACAGATGTAGGGCCTTTTATTATTTGGGGTTCCTCTATATGGAACATGGGACCTCCCCACCCCAAGCCTAGTGCCTCTGGCACCCCCATAACCAGTACACAAGTCCCTGAAGAGTCCCCTTTAAAATCACTAATATAAAAAAGGAGCGAAGGAGGGAAGGCCGACTGCCCACAGGTTGGGCAGCTCCTGGGCGGCAGCAGGGCCAGGGAAGGACACAGGGGGCGTTGGCTTCGGTGCAGGAAGGCACAGGCGTTCCCAGCCCCGGGGCCTCCCCGAGCCGGGAGGCGGCTCCACACACCTGGACTGCAGACTGTGTAGAGCTAGTGGTTATAGTTTATAGTCTGCAGGCAAGGCCAGGCCGGTGGTGCTGAATGGGTGGCCTCTGAAGTGAGGAGAGGGGACACATCAGGATGCTGGGGAAACCTGGGGCTGTCCCGAGGCAGGAACAAGCGAAAGCTGCCTTCCTGGCTTGGCAATGGGAGGGGCCCAGGGAGTCCATCCCGAGCCCATGGCTGGCGCAGGCAGGGGCCACACAGCTCTGCCCGGAGCAGATGAACGATGGTGGCCGGGAGGAGAGGGGACAGGAGGACGAGGCTGCCTCTCTGCTCCAAGGAAGGCACTTGCAGCTGGGGTGGCCTGGTGTGGTGTGGTAGGAGGCGTGGCTTGGCAGATGAGGAGGGAGGGGAGCACGGCAAGGGGGACCGAGTTCCTGCCTCATGCAAACATGGTCAGCTGCAACCACTGCGGGAGAGCAGGCAGGTCAGCCGGGGCCGCAGAAATGGCTCCCTGGCTTCTTCCCCACCCGAACCCCAGGTCCAGCCCCCAGCTCCACGGCTCAGGAGCCACCTCAGGGACCTCATGGAGGGGTTACTTTCTTACCTCCCCCACCCCTGGGAAACCGGAGTGTGGCTCCCATAGAGGCCTCCAAGGGCCTGGGCCTCCCCTCCTGCTCCTTTCCCAGAATCCAGACACCCCCACCCCAGCCTTATTTCCAGGAAAGGACAGGGAACACTGGCCAGATGAGAAAACTCGATCGCCTGGAACTCTTCCCCCACCATGGGCCCAGGGAGGTTCCCACCTTAAACAAGTCAAAGGTCACGACTCCATCCAGATCTGTGTCCAGAGTTTTGAAAAATCCTGTGTGTTCAAGAAAAGGTGATATAGGGCTGAAAACTCAGGGGGATATTCACGCAGGGCCAGGCCTGGCCCCCTTCCTGCCTGGTCCCTCTCTACCTCCCCACAGTGCCGCAAGCTGACAGCCCTTGAAGCTGGGAAGCTTCACCCCTTCCTGCTGCCTGAGAAGCCACTGTCAACTCCCTCCCTCCCCAACTCTCCTGGCACTCAGCCAGGGCCACCCAAACCCAGACCCAGGCCTCTCTGGCACACACTCACAGCACTGGCCTGTATCTGCTAATTCACCCATCTGTCATTCCCCCCAGCTCCTGGGGGATGCGTTTGGGATGGAGCTGGAGGGTGGGAGGCGGTTGGGGACACTCACGGAACATGGTCTCTAGCCGCACCAGGCAGCACACGAAATTGTCAAAGTCGACCGCCAGGTCGGGCTCCGAGTAGCGGGTGATGATGAGCTCGTAAAGTTTCTTGTTGAGCTTGAAGCCTGGTGCAGGAGAGTGAGTGAAGGTCAGGGAGGCGCAGCCCCTGCCCAACAGGATGGGGGAGGGGTTGGGTCCCCAGGAAGGGGGCTGGGGCTAGGCAGGGTGCTAGTAACCTCGGGGAAAAGGACAAGATGGCTGTTACCACGTCACCACTAGCACCCCAGGGACAAGGGCCTGGGGCATAGGAGCAGTGGGGCTACCTGCCCCAGTCCCCACAGGTGCCATCAGCCTTGGGGTCTCACCTGCCGACTCAATGGCCATCCGCATCTCGTAGGCACTCATGCTGCCCGACTTGTCCAGGTCAAACTTCCGGAAGATGGACTGGGGTGGGGGCAGAGGGTGAGGGCCAGGCTGAGTCACCCGGCCCTTCCCACCTGCCCAGCCGGCACCTGCATGACTGAGGTGAGTGGGGACAACCTACCAGGTAATTCCGGATGCGGTTCCACAGGATGTTGAACTCCACCAGGCCCAGCTTCCCATTGCCATCACGCTGGGTGGCCGTTAAGAAGGAAATTCCATCACTTAGACCAGGCATGGGAGAGTGGGCAACTGTGCAGAAGTGGAGACGGCCGCCAAGCCAGCAAGCCGACTTGGGGTTGGGTGAGGAGAAGCAGCAAAAGCCACGTGCAGTCAACCCACAGCCGGGCTTGCCTCGTTCTCTGAGCTGGGCTGCAGTGGAGTGGGCTGGGGAGGGGTCAGAAACAGCACCAGCCTCCGGGTCAATGGGGACCCAGGTCTTGCTCCACCTTTCACTTGACACAGGTCTGTGCCTCAGTCTCTCCCTCCCAACCAACAGGAAGACATCCAGGGAGGCATCTGAGCATGGCGCACTGTGTGTCCACACTCCACATGGCTCTGTCCCGTTCTCTCCGCTGTCCTGGGACAGTTCTCCCAACACCGATACCTCCACCCAAAACCCCATTCAGGAGACAAAAGCAAACGGAAGGATACATCCATGAGGTTCACCATGCTGCGGCATGACTCTAGGCTGAAGCCCTTGGTCCGCAGGTCTTTGTCTGCAAGAAAAACCAATTCCAACATCTCCACCTAGCGAGCTTCCTGCACCTGCCCCTGCTGGGAGCACTGGGTGGGGCAGAGTCAAGGACGCACAAATCCTGATGAGTGGGTGCACTATCTGGCAGAGGAAGTGGGCAGGATTGTTTGTATCATCAGGAAGTACAGGTAAAGTATTTTAGCAATCAAGCCAAAGTCCCAACAGCCACAATTAGTCCAAAGTAAAAAGAAACGAGTGTGAAACAGAAGAGCGCGAAATTGGGTAGAAAGATGGGGCAGGGCAGGGCTTGCTGCAGGCTAGGAGGGTAAGCAGTGCTTCACTAGCAGAGGAGAGGAGGAGAGAGGCTCTGGTTAAGGAAACCGTGTGGATGGAGGTCAGTGGCAGCAAAGGGGAGGGGAGGGGAGGGGAGGGGAGGCCAGCAGTTGTCTGCCCTGGGGAGTGAAGCCAGTCACGTGGTGTTCCCCAAGCCACTCAGCCTGGCCCAGGAGGCTTTGGGAGGAAAGGTAGACTTTTCCTTGGCACTAAGGTGCTGCTCCTGCTTTTTTTTCTTTTTTTGAGACAGGGTCTTGCTCTGTTGCCCAGGCTGGAGTGCACTGATGTGATCACAGCTCACTGCAGCCTCAACCTCCCTGGGCTCAAGCCATCCTCCCAACTCAGCCTCCTGAGTAGCTGGGACTACAGGTGCATGCCACCACGCCTGGCTAATTTTTGTACTTTTTTGTAGAGACAGGGTCTCTCCATATCGTCCAGGCTGGTCTTGAACTCCTGGGCTGAAGCGACTCCTGCCTCGGCCTCCCAGAGTGTTGGGACTACAGGTGTGAGCCACTGTGCCTGGCCAGGCTGTGCTTCTAATCCCACAAAAGCACAGCACCCGAGCACAGGGATTATCAGGACGGCAGGTCAGGAGGAGGAGTATGGGATGGAAATGGCAGGGAACTGGGCTCAGAAAAACTGGAGGATTCCCTGACTCGTGCAGACCAAGGGATGGGGTTCAGCTCAATGTGTGAGCAGGAGCCTGGATTCTGATGTGGAAGAAATGGTGCGGTGGGGCAGCCCCACGGGGACTCACGCTTGCTGATGATCCTATTGAGGATTGTCCGCAGCTCCTTCACGCTGATCTCCATGTCCTGGGGAGAGAGAGGAGGTGGCACCTGCCCCAGGAGAGGGCTGCCCCTCACAGGCCCCTCCCAACGCGCCATGCCCCAACCTACCTCCCCTGCCAGCTGCCTGAAGAGGGCCTTGAAGTTCTCGTCAATCTCCTCTTCTGAGAGCACTTGCTGGACCGAGAAGGGGAGAAAGCAGGTAAGAGAGGCCCCGGCCCTGCCCATGTGGAGGCAGCTGGAGGGAGGGCTGAGGCCGCATATCTGCTACAAGTCACTTCACTTCTCTGAGCCTCAGTTTTCTTTTCTTTTCTTTTTGAGATGGAGTCTCACTCTGTCACCCAGGCTGGAGTGCAGTGGCGGGATCTCAGCTCACTGCAACCTCCGCCTCCTGGGCTCAAGCCATTCTCCCTGCCGCAGCCTCCTGAGTAGCTGGGATTAAAGGTGCCCACCACCATGCCTGGCTAATTTCTGTATTTTTAGTAGAGACGGGGTTTTGCCATGTTGGCCAGGCTGGTCTCAAACTCCCAACCTCAGGTTATCCACCCGCCTCAACCTCCCAAAGTGCTAGGATTACAGGCATGAGCCACCGCGCCTGGCTTGAGTCTCACTTTTCTAATCTGAAAAGGGAATCTCGTTCCTGCCCTGCCCTGCCCCATACCCAGGACTCATGTGACCTAAATGAAGGGGATGCTGTTCTGCTCAGTGAGTAAAAGGCAAGAGTTTGGGCCAGGTGCAGTGGCTCACACCTGTAATCCTAGCACTTTGGGAGGCCGAGGTGGGTGGATCACCTGAAGTCAGGAGTTCGAGACCAGCCTGTCCAAAATGGCAAAACCTCGTCTCTACTAAAAATACAAAAATTAGCCAGGTGTGGCAACGTGCACCTGTAATCCCATCTACTCGGGAGGCTGAGGCAGGAGAATCACCTGCACCCAGGAGACGGAGGTTGCAGTGAGCCGAGATCACGCCATTGCACTCCAGCCTGGGTGACAGAGTGAGACTGTGTCTCAAAAAAAAAAAAAAAAGGGCAAGAGTTTGGATCCCTACTGTACAGCCTCAGGCAAGTTCCCTAACCTCTGTGAACCTGAATTTCCCATTCAGAGGAGGTATGGCAACAAGACCCAGACAGGGTTGATGTAGGGAGGAAATGAGGTAACACAGGTGAAGTGCTCAGCACAAACCCGCCACCAGGTGAGAGCTCAGGGCCTGTGCCATTAGTATCACAGGTCGTCTGCAAACTGTAAAGTGCTGGGCCAATGAGGGATTAGCACTACTCCTATGGCTCCTGCCAGGAGGGGATCTTCCCCGTTAGCAGGAACTCAGGGGACAGGACACCTGGATCCCCATCACACACCCAGGGGTGAGGAAGAGAGGAGGACGGGGCCTGGTGGGGTGGGACCACGCACCTCATCGGGGAGATTGGCCTGGATCTGGTCATCCAGCTCCCTGCAGAGAGTGGGGAGGAAAGGAGCCAGTCAGAGGGGGACAGCAGAGAGGGCCTGAGGGGGTTGGCTGGGAGAGGGGAGGGTGGCAGGGGCCGGTCCATGACTCACGCGGTCCCAGCACTCTTCTCCGAGAAGAAGCGCAGCACGAAGTCGCCCTCCTTGTTGGGCTCAAAGGTGGAGGGCACCACCACATACTCCCCGGGTGGCAGGCGGAAGCGGGTGCTGACCTCTCGCAGGTTGATGAACTGCTCTGAGCGCGCCCGAGACGCATTGGCCAGGAAGAAGTCACGCTTCAAGTGTACAGCCGGCTGGCCCACCAGCTGGTGAGAGGGAGGAGGGAGCAGGGCTGCAGCTGCCCACTCAGCCCACCCTCAGGGGCCGCCCCCAGACCCAGACTCCAGGCTCCTTGTCCTGGCCAAGGGGCTGGAGAGCTGGGGCATGGCTCACTCACAGCCTGTGTGACCCTAACAAGACATTTTGCCTCAGTTTCCTCATCTGTAAAATGTAACAACCCTACTCACTGCAGAGAGTAGAGGAGAGGAGCACCGGATTGCAGATTAGGCATGTGTTTCAATAACACTGTCATTATTATCACTGGGAGCTTTCCCCAGGTCCAGCACTGCAGGGTACTCGGCACCTCATTTGCTGTTCTGCTATTACACCCATTTTACAGACACAAACACAGGCTCGGAGCTTAAGCAACTGCTCAAGGGTACAGAACTCTCAGCCTGTCTAATGTGCTGCTCCTGACATTGCTGGACCGCCCTAGTTGGCACTTACTTGGTGTAGATGGCAAGGCAGGAAGAGCCTCGTGTGTACATGTCAGACAGGGGCTCTGAGGACCAGGGCTCAAATCCAGCTCCCTCACTGACTACCTGTGCTGACCGTCAGGAGAGCAATGTTTGCTCTGCCCACTGAACAGGTGGGGAGAAGCATTTTTCAAGCAGTGAAACAAGGTGACTTCTTAGCTCTCCAGGCCAGGGTGGGTTTGCCACTGGGCTGCTCCCCTCTGGCACCATCAGGGGTGTGTGACTGCAGGTGGGTCATGTGCCACACCTACCTCCGGAGGGACCTGCAATAGAGAGACAGGGGAAGTCAGAGATGTGTGTTTGTCCCAGGGCGGGGTCACACTGCATGATGGGCAGAGGACCTGAGTTCTTAGACCGGACTGATGGGATAAGGAGGCAGAAGGCAGGGCCCTGGGGACCCAGATCTTGTCCCTGCACCAGAGCAGGGCCCCAGGAGGGAGGGCTCAGGCAGGGTCCTCTTGGTCCTGGGAATGCCTGCCCTAGGACTCCACTCTGAGTCAGAGGCTCCAGGCCAGCCCCCGGGGTGGCCAACTGCAATGTTCCAAAGCCCAGGGACAGGAAAGGGCCACTGCAGGCTGCTACCAGGGGGTCTGGGTGTGGGCCAAGACTGCGACCAGGGAGGTCCAGAAGTTTCTGTCCCTGTCTTAAGGGCAGTGTGTGAAGCAGGGCAAATATAGGGCAAGAGCAAGGAGTTCTAATCCCAGAGCGACTGGCACAGCCTCACCTTGGCCAACAGGCCCTCCCTATCCCCTAGCTTTCCCTGCCAGCTTCTGCTCACAGCCTCCAAGACAGAGAGCTCAGTACTCCCAGGCATCAGCTGAGCCAGCTCCCTCCTCCAAGAGCAGCAGGCTGCCCTCTAAGCGTGAGGTGAATCCCAGAATCTCCCTTCCTTGAGCCAACCCCCTTACTCTCTTTCGGCCAGAGGGCCTCAGCAGGTGCCTCCTGGAGGTTGAGATTTCCCAGCCCTCAGGATGGTGGGGGGAGTGGAGAGGAATTTGTGGGGAAGGGCATGGCCCCTGGCACCCCCTGGCGGAAGCCCGCCTGCACTGCGGGTCGGGGGCGCCAGGTCCTCTGCCTGCTCAGTGGGATCCACCCTGCTCACCTCGTAGACCGCGAAGCCAATAGTCTCCATGTCGCGGCCGAAGCGGCGCTCGCGGCGGCGGTGCTTCTGCATAAGGGCGAGCACGAAGCTGCAGCCTGACTCGCGGTCCCCGTAGTCGTCCGGGTCATCCGTCTCATCCAGCCGGATCTTGAACTGGGGGTTCACCCAGAAGGTGGCTGAGGGCAGGTGAGGAGGCGGGGATCAGAGGCAGGGCAGGGCAGAGCCAAGTGGCCCCCAAGCCTCCTCAGCACGTGCCTGTACACGCATTCATTCATTCAACAAATATTACTGAGCACCTGCAGCATGCAGGGTGATGGGCAGGCTGGGCCAGGCTCGGTCCATGCCCTCACAGCCTGCATTTGCAAACTAGAGGCTTCAGTCTGAGCAAGTCTGTTAAGTTAGTGAGCAGAGCAACTGCAAAGAAAAGCAAGCAGGAGCCGGGCGCGGTGGCTCAAGCCTGTAATCCCAGCACTTTGGGAGGCCGAGGCGGGCGGATCACGAAGTCAGGACATGGAGACCATCCTGGCTAACACGGTGAAACCGCGTTTCTACTAAAAATACAAAAAATTATCCGGGTGTGGTGGCGGGCGCCTGTAGTCCCAGCTACTCGGGAGGCTGAGGCAGGAGAATGGCGTGAACCCGGGAGGCGGAGCTTGCAGTGAGCCGAGATTGCGCCACTGCACTCCAGCCTGGGCGGCAGAGTGAGACTCCGTCTCAAAAAAAAAAAAAAAAAAAGAAAGTGACAGCCAATAGTTACAGGATTTTCGGGGGAGGGGGTGAAGAAATGCTCTGGATAACGGTAATGCTTACACAACACTGTGGGTACACGAAAAACCACTAAATTTCACACATCAAAAGTGCAAATTTTCTGGTGTGTGAATTATATTCATTCACAGTTTTCAAAAACACTACGTATCAAAATTGTGTAACTTAATTAAGGATGTACTTAAAAGGAAATTTATCACTTTAGTTGCTTAAATTTTAAAAATCTAAATTAACGAAATAGGCATCTAATTTAAGAAGTCATAACATAAAGTCAAAAAATCAATCCAGGCCGAGTGTGGTGGCTCACGCCTGCAATCCTAGCACTTTGGGAGCCCAGAGCAGGCGGATCAGTTGAGGTCAGGAGTTCAAGACCAGCCTGGCCAACATGGTGAAACCTGGTATCTACTAAAAATACAAAAAAAAAATTAGTCGGGCATGGTGGTGCATGCCTGTAATTCCAGTTACTTGGGAGGCTGAGGCAAGAGAATCACTTAAACCCAGGAGGTGGAGGTTGCAGTGAGCCGAGATCGCACCGCTCCAGCCTAGGTGACAGAGTGAGACTCTGTCTCAAAAAAAATAAAAAATAAAAAATAAATAAATCCAAAGAAGAAGGAATGAGATAATAAACAGTAAAGATTAATGATATAGGAAAAAAAAAATACTACCAGGCACTGTGGCACACACATATAATCCCAGCTACTTGGGAGGCTGAAGTGAGAGGATCACCTGAGCCCAGGAATTTAGGCTGCAGTGACCTAGGATCACAGAGGACTAGGATTGTGCCACTGTACTCCAGTCTGGGCAATAGAGCAAGACCCCATCTCTAAATAAATAAGTAAAAATAATAAAAGAAAAAGAAATACTATACAAAGGACCAACAAAGTCAAAAGTCATTTCTTTTTTTTTTTTTTTTTGAGACGGAGTCTCACTCTGTTGCCCGGGCTGGAGCGCAGTGGCGCGATCTCGGCTCACTGCAAGCTCTGCCTCCCAGGTTCACGCCATTCTCCTGCCTCAGCCTCCCGAGCAGCTGGGACCACAGATACCTGCCCCCACGCCCGGCTAATTTTTTGTATTTTTAGTAAAGACAGGGTTTCACTGTGTTAGCCAGGATGGTCTCCATCTCCTGAGCGTGCCTGGCCAAAAGTCATTTCTTTGTAAAGATTTATATTGACAAACTTCTTGCAGGATTAATAAAGACAAAAGAGACAATGCAAATGAGCAATCCCATGCATAAAAAGGGGACATTGTTATACACGAGACATAAGAGTATATTGGGGGGGCTGGGTGCAGTGGCTCACGCCTGTAATCCCAGCAATTTGGGAGGCCGAGGCAGGAGGATCATAAGGTCAGATGATCAAGACCATGGTGAAACCCCATCTCTACTAAAAATACAAAAAAAAAAAAAAATTAGCCAGGAGTGGTGGCAGGCGCCTGTAGTCCCAGCTACTTGGGATGCTGAGGCAGGAGAATGGCGTGAACTCAGGAGGCAGAGTTTGCAGTGAGCTGAGATGGCACCACTGCACTCCAGCCTGGGCAACAGAGCGAGACTCTGTCTCAAAAAAAATAAAAATAAAAAGAGCCGGGCACGGTGGCTCACGCCTGTAATCCCAGCACTTTGGGAGGCCGAGGCGGGCAGATCACGAGGTCAGGAGATCGAGACCATCCTGGCTAACACGGTGAAACCCCATCCCTACAAAAATACAAAAAATTAGCCGGGCGAGGTGGCGGATGCCTGTAGTCCCAGCTACTCGGGAGGCTGAGGCAGGAAAATGGTGTGAACCCCCGGGGGCAGAGCCTGCAGTGAGCCAAGATCTCACCACTGCACTCCAGCCTGGGCGACAGCGAGACTCTGTCTTAAAAAAAAAAAAAAAAAAGAGTATATTAAGGATAACTTTGTGCTAATAACTTTGAAAACAGATGCAAAGAATAAATTATTAGAAAATACAACTCAGGGCTGGGCACAGTGGCTCATGCCTGTAATCTCAGCACTTTGGGAGGCCAAGGTGGGAGGATCACTTGAGCCCAGGAAGTCGAGATAAGCCTGGGCAACATAGTGAGGCCCCCATCTCTATAAAAATAAAAAATTAGCCAATCATAGAGGCTCACACCTGTGTAGTCCCAGTTACTCAGGAGGCTGAGGCAGGATTTGAGCTCAGGAGTTCAAGGTTGCAGTGAGTAACCTGTCTCTAAAAAAACCCTGTCTCTCTTAAAAAAAAAAAAAAAGAAAAGAAAAAGAAAAAACAAAAGAAAATACAACTTATCAAAATCGGCTCAAGAAACAGAAAATCTGAACAATTCTATAACCTTTAACTTTCAATACTGAATATCATTAATCTTCATACAAAGAAAAAAGCAAGCCTGACAGCTTTACAGACAAGTTCTACCAACCATTCAAGCAACAAATCACTCCCATCTTAGGTAAACTCTTCTAGGAAACAGAAAAAGAGAGGACACTTCCCATCTCACTGTACAGGACGAACATAGCACTGATACCAGTATGGTCAGTATGAGAAAGGAAAATAACAGGCAAATGTCACTCATGACCATGTTGTTTTTATCTCAAGAATGTAAAGTTGATTTAACATTAGAAAAGCAACAAATGCAATTTACCATTTTATTTTTTTTTAAACGGGGTCATGTTCTGTTGCCCAGGGTAGAGTGCAGTGGCACAAACATGGCTCACTGTAGCCTCTACCTCCCTGGCTCAAATGATCCTCCCTCCTCAGCCTCCTGAGGGGCTGGGACTACAAGCGTGTACCACCATACCAGGCTAATTTTTAAAATTTTTTGTAGAGATGAGGTCTCACTGTATTGCCCAAGCTGTTCACAAACTCCTGGGACCATTTTAATAAATAAAAGAAAAAAGCATACTATCATCATAATGTAGACAATTAAAAGTATTTAACAATATTAAACTTCATTAGTCTGATAAAAGGTATCCACAAAAAACCTAGATTAGAAAGGTACTTAGTGGTGAAAACTTCCCCTTTAAGAGTGAGGCTTAGTTAATAGGGTTGCTCCTAAAAATAAAAATTAAAAAAGGGAGGAACAAGAGCAGGAAGCTCTACAGTTCTAGGCAGCATATTAGACAAGAAAAAGTAACAAAAGTTGTAAGAATTAGAAAAGAAACAATCTGTCATTATTTGCAGATGCTATATTCCTAATTAGAAAACCAAAAAGGGCTGGATGCAGTGGCTCACTGTAATCCCAGCACTTTGGGAGGCCAAGGCAGGCAGATCACCTGAGGTCAGGAGTTCGAGACCACCCTGGCCAACATGGTGAAACCCCGTCTCTAATAAAAATACAAAAATTAGCCAGGTGTGGTGCCGCACGCCTGTAATCCCAGCTACTCGGGAAGCTGAGGCACGAGAATCACTTGAACCAGGGAAACAAGTTGCAGTGAGCTAAGATCGTGCCAAAAAATACATACAGATGAATCAGTAAGATTAATTACAGTTTTAAAAAATTTGCTGGATATAAAAAATACATCTAAAAGGTCAAATGCATGTTATCGTATGAGCAACAAGATCACTTGGGAGATGTAATTTTAAAGAACATACTATTTATAATAGAAACAAAATTATAGTGTACCTAGCATTAAATCTCAAGAGATGTATAAATTCTTTATGATAAAAAATACAACATTCTATTGAAAGACATTAAAGTCCAAAATAAATGAAGAGATACACCACATCCTTGGATGAGACTTAAAATTATAAAAATGTCAATTCTCCCCAAATTGGTCTATAGGTTTCATGTAATTCCAAATTAAAATCTCAAAATGATTTTTCAAAAGACTTGGTAAACTGATTCTAAAATTCATTTGGAAAAACAAAGGTCAAGAACAGCTAAGACAGATGCAGTGGCTCACGCCTGTAATCCCAGCAATTTGGGAGGCCAAGCCAGGCGGATCAGTTGAGTTTGAGACCAGCCTGGCCAACGTGGTGAAACCCCGTCTCTACTAAAAATACAAACATTAGCTGGGTGTGGTGGCAGGCACCTGTAATCACAGCTACTCAGGAGGCTGAGGCAGAAGAATCATTTGAACCCAGGAGGTGGAGGTTGCAATGAGCCAAGATCGCGCCACTGCACTTTAGCCTGGGCAAGAGAGCAAGACTCCGTCTCAAAAAAAAAAAAAAAAAAAAAACGACAAAAAAAAAAAACAGCTAAGAGACTCTTGAAGAAGGAATTTGCCCTGTGCAACAGCAGGACTTACATATCTATAGTAATGGATTCAATGTGTTATTGGCAGAGGGATAGACCCAGGGACAGAATGGTGAGTCCAGAAACAGACCAACACATACCTCGGGACTAGGTGAGGGCGCTAGTGCTGCTGGGGAGAGACGAGATGATGTATTTCTCAATAAATGGCACAGGGAACGGTGGTTATCTATTTGGGGAAAGACTGAAATTGGATCCCTACAAGGGAGAAGAATGCTTCAAAACAGAGGGCAGGGAGCCGTGCTGAGGATGTAGCACAGGAGAACAGGGCAGCGGCGGATCTGGCAAGGCCAAAGCTGTAAGTGACCTTTGAAAGGGTGGTTTTAGCAGCATGGTAGGGATGAAGCTGGACTGGGAAGGGTTAAGCAATGAAGCAGAAGTGAGAAAGGAAACAGGGAGTATGAAAATTCCTGAGAAATTGTGCTTTGAAGGAGGGCGGAGAAATGAACAGGGAAGTGGGGTTGAGAGGGTTGCTTTATGTTAAGACAGAGAACTCTCCATAATAACACTGGAGAGAGAGGTGACAGATGAAGGAGCAAATGCTTTCAGAGGTGAGGGAGAATGGGATCTGGTGCAGACGTGGGGGTCCCCATGAGCAGGGACTGTTCTGCCACTGTCGCAGGTGGGGAGGCAATGAGAACACAGGCATAGATGCAGAAGGCTGGGGGATTTGGAGGTGGGAACACAAGGTGTCCTGCAGGATGAAGTCTATCTTTTCAATGAAGTGCAAGGCCAGGCCCGAAGGTGACAGTAACAGTGGGGAGAGGTCAAGGTGAGAGTGGAAACGTTACTAACCAATAGTGGAATTGCTGGGGATCATGGAAAATGCTCATTTGAGATTTGTGGCTGTGAATTTACAGAGAAAATATGGCATCAGTTATGTGATTTCTCTCCTGCCACACTCAATGGTTCTCAAGCCAGTGGAGAGCTAGGTTCCACTAGGATGGGTTTTGTGCCAGATGATGGGAGACAGGGGCCAGGGGACTGAAAGTGTTTGTAGGAACAAGATTAAAATGATAGCTCTAACCTAGGTAAGGAGAGAAGGCAAGATGGGAGAGGCAGGATGGTACACCTGGTGGGTTCAACGGACTGGCTTGGTCCAAGGGTTGAAGACTAAGGGAGTGGAAAGAGTCGAAGGTGGAGGTCAGAGAGCGGGTGTTTGCAAGGCAAGGCAGCTCTGGTGCCCTCGTGGTGGGGGCTGAGCTAAGGTAGAGAAAAAGGGTGCTGCAGGTGAGAGTGACAAGGAACTGAGAGGCCAGGCTGTGGCCCGCGTCAGCCACATGGATCTAGAAGCCCAGAGAAAGATGGCAAGAGAAGGCAAAAGGGACCTGGCGCAGTGGCACACGCCTGTAATTCCAGCACTTTGGGAGGCCAAGGTGGTCGGACCACCTGAGGTCAGGAATTCGAGACCAGACTGGCCAACATGGAGAAACCCTGCCTCTACTAAAAATACAAAAATTAGCTGGATGTGGTAGGTGCCTGTAATCCCAGCTACTCGAGAGGCTAAGGCAGGAGAATTGCTTGAATCTGGGAGATGGAGGTTGTAGTGAGCCGAGGTCACACTACTGCACTCCAGCCTGGGCGACAGAGTGAGACTCTGTCTCAAAAAAAAAAAGCGAAAGCAGGAGGGAAGGGCCCAGGAAAGGAGTGACAGGCAGGTGGCTGGATGGCCACAAGATCTTTGCCCCTCATGAGCACCCTAGGCTCAGGCCCCAGGACGGTGAGTCAAGCATGCCTCTTTAAAATTTACGAGGACATTTAATATTTTACTCCTCAAAGCAAATTCAAGAGATCAGCCTATATCTTGCAAGTGAGGAAACGGAGGCTCAGTGAGATGACGTGCCTTCTGGAGCCCCTAAGCCAGGAAGCAGCAAGACCCAGAGCCCGCCCCCATGCACCTGGGTAGTTCCGGCAGCCCCCCGCGGTGCTCCCCCGCCGCCAGGTGCCTTCGTAGAGTGTGGTGTTCCATTTGCGGATGGTCCGGCTCTTGAGGGCGTCGGGTGTGAGGTTGCAGATCTCCAGGCGGGTGAACTCCCGCATGAAGTCTCGGAATGACATCCTGAGCGGGGAGGTGCACAGGTGAGGCACAGCCCGTCAGGGCACAGAGCTGATGTATAGCGGTGGAGAGGTGGAGTAGAAGGGGAAGGGGCGCTCACCAGAACTCCCCGTCCTCCATCTTGACCCGGAGCTGCTCCCGTTCATACGGGTCCACGTTGTTCCATTCTGAGGAGCTGTGAGGAGCAGGGCTCTGCCAGGGCTGGTGGGCAATGACCTGCCTGGCCTCTGTCCCTAGGGCCTGTCTACCCTGGCCTGTCTTCCCCCGGCCCAGCCCAGGTGGCCTCCTCAAGGTCAAGCCCCAAGGTTCCGCTTCTAGGAGGTGGTCTCATCAGGGCCAGTCTAACACCCTGCACACACCTGATGGCTGGGCACAGGGGCCCGCACGGCCTGAGCTTTGTCAGAGCAGTCCCCCAGACCCAGTCTTGTGAAGATAGGCCCCTCTGCTCAATCCTGGGTCCAGTCTGGCCTGGAAGAGCCCCGAGCAGAAATGTCGGGGCACCTAACAGCTTCCCCAAGGCACCCCAGACAGTGCCCACTGCCCCTCACCTGTCACTCCAGGCTCCCGTCCACTCCACCTCGCCCCAGGGGTTCCGCATCCGGATCAGGCTCACCATCTGGCCTCGGTAGTTCACCTATTTGCCAGAGCTCCTGTTAGTGCTAGCTTCCAGCAGGCACTTTTTTTTTGAGACAGAGTCTTGCTCTGTCACCCAGGCTGGAGTGCAGTGGTGTGATCTCAGCTCACTGCAACCTCCGCCTCCTGGGTTCAAGCAATTCAATTCTCTTGCCTCAGCCTCCCAAATAGCTGGAATTACAGGCACCTGCCACCATGCCTGGCTAGTTTTTGTATTTTTAGTAGAGACAGAGTTTCACCACGTTGGCCAGGCTGGTCTCGAACTCCTTACCTCAGGTGATCTGCCCACCTCAGCCTCCCAAAGTGTTGGGATTACAGGTGTGAGCCACTGCACCTGGCCCATGCACGCACTTTAACACTCCACCTCCCATACTCTCATCCTCTCCAAGCCCTGCTCAGCACCCAGATGAAGCCTGTCCTCCTGAAATTCACAGCCCAGGCAGGCAGCTGTGCACATGAACTATAGTCAGTGAGGGCAGCACATGATAGGCATCTCAGATGGGTGTCCCCAGAAGAGAGATAAGGTGCTGCAGGAGGGGAAAGGAGGAGCCAGCACCTTCCACAGCCCTGGTCAGGTGCCAGAGAGGCAAGAACAGGCCAGGGGGCAGGAACTGCCCTGCAGGGAAGGCCCCACCCAGGGCAGTACCTGCTTGGCCCCGGTCACAGAGTAGGCGTGGCCCTTCACCAACTTCTTGAAGGTGATGGCCTCCATGTCTAGGACGCTGGAGATCTGCAGAAAGAGGCACACACTGTGGTCAGTGGCTAGGTCCCCCCGGCCTATCAGATGAGCCCCCAGCACTCAGGGTCTTGGATGTTCCCACTTGCACATACAATAGTTGCCAGGAGAAGCAAGCAGGGACCCCGATCCCACCTGGTTCATCACCCCCACCTATGGATACCCCCACATATAGATGCTGCTCTTTTGGAGAGGGGTAGCCTGGGTACCCCACCAATGCTGCCACTGGGACGGGGGAGCTCAGCCACCCGGCTGACACTGCTACTGGCCAGGGCTGACCAGAACCTGTGCGAACATGCATGTGCACACACACAGCCGTGCACAGCCCACCAGAGCCACACGGCCCTCAGTGGGCCTCATGGAGAAGGACGTGAGGACAGGAGAGTCGGTTAGAAATGGGGATGGGAGCTGGGGTTAGAGCTGCGGGTGGCAGTGATACTGGGGTCAAGTCTGGCGTTGAGGACTGGGGAGCAGAGTTGAGTGTGGAAACAGAGGAGCAGGGAAGGGTGGGAATGGAGTGAGTGTGGGATTGAGGCTAGGATTGGGTGGGAACTGAGACCAGGAGATGAAATCTGAGGCTGGTGAACTGGACAGAGGATGGCATGGATCGAGATGACAGGAGTGAGGGAAAACAGCATTGTGGACGGTCGGGAAAACAAGCACAGGAAAGAGCTGAGGTGTGAAGTTTTGGGGGAGGAGTGGGGAGGTGAGGACAGGAGCGACACCAGGCATGGGGGGTGGAAGTGATGGATAAGGCTGGGTATGCATCCAGAGGTGGAGCTTAGGTGCAGGACAGGGGTCTGGAGCGAAGCCCAGGTGGGGATTTTAGAAAATGCGACAGGTCAGGATACCAGGGTACCAGGGTTCCAGGGTACCAAAGCATCGGGGCCGGGCGCACTCACGTCTATGGAGCAGCCCAGCAGGGAGCCCCGCTCCAGCGCCTTGAGGATGATCTGGTAGAGGTCACTGGGAGCCTTGCGCAACTCGTACCACTCGGTGACCCCGCCTGTGAAGTCCTCAAAGCCCTCCGAGGTGCTGCCCCCTGACAGGGCCTCGTAGCTGCCATTTACCCTGTGGGCAGCTCCAGGTCAGTGCTCTGGCATCAAGCAGGACCCTCTGGGAAGACAGTGAGGAGCCCCCACCCCTCAGCTGGAGTTGTCCCCTCAGCCGCTACTCACTTGGCATAGGCCTTCTCAAGCAGGGCGCTCCAGAACTCGTTGCCTTCGGCAGAGTGCACGAACACTAGCTTCCCGTCCTTGATGGGCAGCAGGTCATCCACGACCACGTCCACCCACTCCCCAAATTGCCACAGCTGTGGGGGAGGGGCACGGTGAGTACCTGCTTTGGAATTCCCAGACCTGAGCTCCATCCTTACCTCTACCTTCCTAGATGAGGATTCTAGATCCCAGATACATACCAGATACACGTAGACTAAATCATGTAAATTAGATACATACTAGATGTATACTAGGTCAGGTATACCAGGTACATAGTAGATGCATGTATACTAGATCACATATACTAGATACACACTACATGCATGTATACCTCTAGATACATGTATGCTACAGATATGCTAGATACATGAATCTAGGTATTGAAGGAAATCAAAGTATTTCACCCTGAAATATACTTCTTCAACATATTTTGAGATAGCTGTTCAGAGGGTCTGCAAACAGAAGTAGCCCTGTAATACTGTCTTTCGTGGGGGAGATTTGCATCTGTAGAGAAAATCTGCATTGATGTAGCCAGGCTTTCTCTAAGGCCTTCCCTTGTCAGACTGAGAGCCTGACACCCTTTAAAGGTCTGAACGAAACAATTACCATATATTCCCTCTGAGGGCTGCTACCTGTGAGGTTTCATCTACATAACAAGACTGCCTTTGCTACCCAGGCCCCCTTTTCTTCCCCTTCCATAGTCTGTCTTGCCACTATAACCTGATTTATCACCAGAACCTGGTTTTGGCCATGTTCGAGCCCCCATTCTTCCTGTAACCTCAGGATGCTTCTGTACCCATTGTGGGGCTGGGGTGGTCACTCTGTGGTTCCCGACCCCACGCTGCAGGCTAATCAATTTGTATGCCATTTCTCCTACTAACCTCCTTTTGTGAGTTGATTTTTCCGTGAACCTTCAGAGGGCGAAGGGGATGCTTTCCTTTGCCTGTACAATATATACTAGATACCTTCATATTTGATGTATGCTAACACATGCATACCACATAGAGACATGTGTATACTTGATATGTACATGTATGCTCGAGACATACTAGCTACATGATCCTGGGAAACTTATCGCCTCTGAGCCTCAGTTTCCCTATCCATAAAAAGGAGCAGCGGTGCCTTCTTCACGGAAGACATTTTTAAATAAGAGCACAGGCAAAGCCTTTAGGGAGTCACTGAACAAACAGGGTTCCTCCTCAGGCACGGAGAGGTGGAAAAGCTCTGGGGCCTGGGCTTTCTGGAACTAGCCCCCTTTTAGGCCATGGCCCCCTGACTCTTCCCTCCCTATTCTAGGGGGTTAGGGGCACCTGTGTCATTGGATGAGCAGTGAAAATGTGGCATCCAGATCCTACAACCACAAGATGGGCAGGACTGGTTCTCACAATCACAGGCTTTGTTTCAGAGATGCCACAAGGGGCAGGTTTCCCAGGGCAGGGTCGGGGCCCAAGGCGTCTGGGGTCAGAAGCGACCAAGGACTCCAGGTACTATCTGAGGGGTCGGGGCCAGGACAACGGGGGTGGGGGGGGGGGGGGCGGAGGGAGGGGGCCCTAGGAGCCCAAGTTGCGGAGAGTGTGGGTGGCGGGTACTGAACTAGCCAATCAGAGGCCAGGGAGGAGCGGATTGGAGGAGCGAGGGAAGGGGGCGAGCCTGCACCCCTGCAGACTAGAGCGGGTGAGTGTGGCGCTGGGCCAAACTGGATCCGCACTGTGAGTTCCGCACCCTGGGTTCCGAGGGCCACCTCCACCCGCGCAAGGTGGGCAAGGTCAGAGTAGGGTAAGGGGCTCTCTAACCAGGCAGAAGGAGGGAACACCCAAGAGTCCTTCGGGCAGGGCTTGGGCCTCCAAGGCTGGAGAGTCTCATCCAGGGTTGCTGGGCATGTCCCTCCCAAAGGCAGCTCATTGAGAATTGATTGGTGTGACTTGAAAAATGGGCCGTGGGCACACTGTCAGGAAAAGCTGGTTTACATAGACTTAATCTCGAGTCTTTCTTTTCTGCTGGGCTCAGTCAGACCTTGCCAAAGCACAGGAGGAGTTGGGGGATAGGAGGCTTGACAGGTGGAGAAGGCCACACGTGCTGATCTATTTTCCCCAGCGAACACTCCTTTCTCAGATGGGGCAACTGAGACCGACCTCCGGGAGGAGCGGAATTTGTCCCACAGGATATAACACAAAAGTCTTTCTGTTCTTTCAAGCACTTTCCACCTGATACATACAACCACCTAGAAAAACTGCCAGCCGAAATACCTGCCCAGCCCAGTCACTTCACACATGACAGACCCGAGATGGCACTGAGAGGTCAAATACCTGCTAGAGGGAGGGCTGGCCCCACAGGGTGTGGCCCTAACTGCAGGTACTGTGGGTCATCCTTCCACATCTCCCCCAGTGCCTGCTGCACCTCCTCCCCAGGGGGGCCCTCACCTGGAAATGGAAGATGCCAGCATAGCCATTCTGGAAGCTCTGGCCGTGCGGAACCACTCGGTGCAGGAGGGTGTCGTTGAGAGTGAGGGAGGCGATGGCTGCCAAGAGCCAGCAGTCCCCTGGGGCAGGAGGGATGCACATCAGCCTGCTCTACCAACCTGCCCCGGGGGGAAGCGGGTGCTAGGGAGAATCTGGGGTTCCTTGGCCAGGGTGCCACTTAACTCCCCTCAGCTTGCAGAAAAGACCCAGGAATCTAGGCAAACCAGCCCCAGCGCTGATAGCCAGAGCCTGCCTGGGCTTGCAAGAGGGAGGGGTTGGGGCAGAGCCTGAAGGAGCGGGAATGGGGAACTACTGTGGAAAAAATAGGCGGGACCCCACGCCCTGGGGGCCTACCCAGTGCTCCCTGGCAGATGTCTGTGCGGGTGGCTCCATCCACGATGAACTGGGGGTTTGACAGCAGCTCCTACGAGAGACCCAGAGTCCTGTTCCTGGGCCAGCCCCTCCCAGAAATTGGCACCAGGCCACCCCAGACCCCATTCCCCACCAGGGACATGGAGTCCCATCCCTACTCCTCATCCAGGATCTGGGCTCAGCCGAGTCCCACCCAGGATGGCCCCTCTCACCGTGGGACGCTTCCACTTGATGCCATAGGTCTTGGAGGAATTGGGACCCAGGTCCTTGTAACCCAGGCTCTGGGGCACCGGGGGGAAGGCCTCATCACGGAAGAGGGTCCCACTCTGCAGGCATTGCACCCTCAGCTGCTCATAATCCTGGCCCAGGTACTTGATGGCATTCTCATGGCGGCCCAGGCCCAGCTCCTTGGCCCGCTGCTTCTGCACTTGGGCTGACACCCCTGTGCAGTACACCGGCGTAATGATCTCCTCCGACATCCTGCCGGACAGATGGGCCTGCTCAGAACCCAGGCCTTCCCAAGACTAGAACCTGGGCTCCTCCCTGCAAGCTCTGCTCTCCTGCCCCTGCTTATCCATCCCCAAACCTAGGGTTTCCCTGCCTCACTGCTCCCCTCACAGAAGTAGCGTTCTCAGCCACCCCCCGGTGCTCCCAGTGAATCTAGGAAAGGGGTTTCCCAGTTCCCAGGCGTGCCGGCCACCTCTCCTTTCCCGGATCCCATTGTCAGGGGCTTGCAGCTCTGTAGTGAGCCAGCAGGTCAGGTGGGGCAGGGCGGAGCCTCCAGACAGCACAAGGAACTGGGCAGGTGGGACACAGCAGGGAAGGCCTCTTTGATCCTGTTCACGGGCTGCAACCCCCTCCCCAAACTAACCAAGCTCCTTGTGCACCGGCCCCTTGCCGTGGGCTGAAAACCCCAGACAGTCGGGGTCTCCCTCCTCAGGCCCCCGCAGCAGGCTCGATATCAGCGCTGGCGGGCCCTAGCCCAGCCCCTGGGGACATCCCGCAGCAGGCTCGATATCAGCGCTGGTGGGCCCTAGCCCAGCCCATGGGGACAGCGGTGAGCCAGGCTCGGACAGGCGCCTGGGCTGTGCCGCTCCGCCAGCCCCCGCCCCTGCCCCAGGCACGCAGAGGCCCCCGAGAAGGGGCCGAGCTGGGGCAGCCCCTCAGCCTAGGAGCAGTGGCCAGGGTCAAGGAATCCCGGCTCGGCTACCCAGCTTCTTACCTGGGGGAGGGGTGTTTGGGGGTCGCTGCGGTCCCTGAGGCTGGCTTCCCGGTGGCAGCTCAGGGCAGGGCCCAACCAGGAAGAGCGCTCCTCCCCGCCCTCCTCCCGCCGCCCCTCCGCCTTTCGCCCTCCCTTTCTCCTTCTCCTCCTCCTCCTCCTGGGGCTCCTACCCCGCTTCCTCTCGGCTCTCCCTTATCTCTCCGGCACGGTCTCTGACTATCTCTTACTCACGGTGTCTCCCCGCCCCTCCCTCCGCAGGCCAGGGGCCAATTCCGCGAGAGGACAAATTAGTAAAAGGCAGAGCAGTCCCCGGGGAGGGGCCAGCGCGGGGGGGGGGCGGGGGGGGGGCCGGGGCGCGGCGGAAGGGCACCGCTGGGAGCGGAGGGGGAGGGCCGGGCAGGGGGTATTTTTAACCAGGGGCAGTAGCTCGAGTTGCAGGGCCGGACGGCCGCACCCCACGCGCGCCCCGGCGGGCATTCCCGGGCGATCGGGCGGCGGCGCCGCCTTCCGCAGCCCCGGGCCCGCCCGGTCCCCAGCTCCCCTCGCTCCGCACGGCCGCAGCTGCTCCCGCCGCTCCCAGCCCGCCCCGGCGCGGGGCCGAGATTACCTCGGGCTGCGGCAGCTGCTCTGAGGAGGGGCCCGGCTGGCAGCGAGCAGACCCCTGCCGAACACTCAGCAAACCGCAGCCTCACCCCGCAGGGCCAAGCCGCTCCCCGCCCCCACCCAACCGCCGCGCCCCAGCTTGGCGCTCCCCGGGGGAACCCAGGGGGACCGGGCTCGCTGCGTGACCTTGGGTAAGTCCCTGCCCCGCTCGGCCCGGCTTTCCGCATGCGTGCAGCCTATGGGATGGGGTTGGGCAATTGTGGGAGCCCATCTTTCTCTAACTTTCTGGGGTTTCTTGAACCTGGAAACTTCGAGAGGTGGACATCCCTGTCCTCTCCCCCAGGCTCTCAGCCCACCCACCTGGAAGCGCCCATGTGTCACCTTACCCAGGAGAGGGCGGCAGAGGCTGCGAGCAGGACGGCAGCCCCCTCTCCCCACCCCCAGAACCTTGAGATCCTGCTTCACGGGCTGCAAGAAGTTGGGGGGCCAGGATTCGGCGCGGAGGCCGGGAGTGTGGGTGGGGAGACTGCACAGACTCCTGAGACCCCGCCCCCAAGTCAGGGCTTTTCGCTGGTCTCGCAGCCCCAGCCCAGCAGCTGCTGCAGCCTCGCAGGTTGTGGATGCAAGCATTTTGCTGAGGAAACTGCATAGCGTTCCTAGGACTCTAGGGCCCACGACCCCTCAAAAATTAAGAGCCGCTGATCTAATCTAACCCCACTTTCACCCTCAGTTAACAAAAGAGAATAACTGAGGCCTGAGAGGGTGTGACTTGCCTGAACTCCCTAACCTGGTGAGTGATGGGTGGAACCAGCTCCTAGGCTTTCTGCGCAGGTGTCCAGGGGCAGAGAACGGTGGCTTAAACTAGGCAGGTGGCAGGCAGAAGTAGATGGATTCGATAACTATTTAGGATACACCATCAAAATTTAACTCAAACTGGATTACATACCTAAATATAAATGGCCAAACCATAAAACTTTTTTTAAAAATGGAGACAATCTTAACAATATTGGGTTTAGAAAAGATTTCTTTTCTAAAGGCAGGTCTTGCCTTCATTGACCAGGCAGGAGTGCAGTGCCCTGATCACAGCTCACTGTAACCTTAAACTCCTGGGCTCAAGCGATCCTCTCACCTCAGCCTCCTGAGTAGCTGAGACTACAGGCACGTGCCACGACACCCAGCTAATTTTTAAATTTTTTGTAGAAATGGGGTCCTGCTGCGTTATTCAGGCTGGTCAGGAACTCCTGGGCTCAAGCAGTCCTCCTGCCTGAGCCTCCCAAAGTGCTGGGATTACAGGTGTGAGCTTTGGCACCTGGCCAGATTTCTTAAATATGACACAAAAAGTGTAAATGATAGAGGAAATCAATAAATTGAACTTCATCAAAATAAACCCTTTTGTTCCTCAAAATGCATGAAACTATTAAAAATGAAAAGATAAGCCATAGACTAGGACGAATATTTGTAAAAATTCTATCTGATATAGGACTTGTATAAAGAACTTTTACAATTGAATAAAAATCCAATAAAAATGGACAAAACATTTGTTTGTTTTCTGGTGTTTGTTTTTGTTTTTGAGATGGAGTCCCGCTCCATCACCCAGGTTGGAGTGCAGTGGCGCGATCTTGGCTCACTGCAACCTCCGCCTCCCGGGTTCAAGCAATTCTCCTGCCTCAGCCTCCCCAGTAGCTGGGATTACAGGCGCCTGCCACCATACCAAGCTAATTTTTGTATTTTTAGTACAGACAGGGTTTCACCATGTTAGCCAAGCTGGTCTCAAACTCCCGACCTCAAGTGATCTGCCCGCCTCTGCCTCCCAAGGTGCTGGGATTACAGGGTGAGCCACCGCGCCTGTCAAAAAACGGACAAAACATTTGAACAGACCCTTCATCCAAAAAGATCTCTGGATGGCAAATAGGCACATGAAAAAACACTGAGTGCATTACTCTTAGGGAAATGCAAACTAAAGCCACTAGAAGGACTGCTTCTAAAAGAACACCTACTAGAATGGCTAAAATTTAAGATTGACCATACCAAGTGTTGACATGTTATCAAGGATATAGAAGAACTGGAGCTCTCAAACACCAAGAGGGGTAAAATGATCACCACCACTTTGGAAGACAGTTTGGCAATTTCTTTAAAATTTAGCGATACAAAGAAATCAGCCATCAAGCTACAAAAAGACATAGCATAACCTTAAATGCATATTGCTAAGTAAAAGAGGCCGGTATTAAAAAGCCACATACTGGCCGGGCACGGTGGCTCACGCTTGTAATCCCAGCACTTTGGGAGGCCGAGGCGGGAGGATCACGAGGTCAGGAGATCGAGACCATCCTGACTAACACGGTGAAACCCCGTCTCTACTAAAAATACAAAAAAATTAGCCGGCCGTGGTGGCGGGCGCCTGTAGTCCCAGCAACTCGGAGAGGCTGAGGCAGGAGAACGGCCTGAACCCGGGAGGCGGAGCTTGCAGTGAGCCGAGATCGCGCCACTGCACTCCAGCCTGGGTGACAGAGCAAGACTCCGTCTCAAAAAAAAAAAAACAAACAAAAAAATAAAATATAAAAATAAAAAGCCACATACTGTATGATTCCAATAACTCTATATGACATTCTAGAAAAGGCAAAACTAGCACTAGTAAAAAGATCAGCAGTTGCTAGGGATTCAGAGGGCTAGGAGAGGGATGGAGCACAGGGCATTTTTAGCATAGCGAAACTATTCTGTATGATACTGTAATGACGGATGCATGACATGCATTTATCCAAACCTGCAGAATGTACAACACTAAGAGTGAACCTTAATGTAAACTATGGACTTGAATTAATAATATTGTGTCAATATTGGTTCATCAGTGATTACAAATATACCACAGGCTGAGCGCAGTGGCTCACCCCTGTAATCCCAGCACTTTAGGAGGCTGAGGTGGGCGGATCACATAAGGTCAGGAGTTCGAGAGATGAGCCTGGCCAACATGGCGAAACCCCGTCTCTACTAAAAAATACAAAAATTAGCTGGGCGTGGTGGTGGGCTCCTGTAGTCCCCACTACTAGGGAGGCTGAGGTAGGAGAATCACTTGAACCCAGGAGGTGGAGGTTGCAGTGAGCCAAGATCACACCATGGCACTCCAGCCTAGGCGACAAGAACAAAACTCTGTCTCAAAAAAAAAAAAAAAAAAAAAATAGAACTTAGTCACTGGTTAGATACGGCTCTTGGACACCAGGAGAGACCAAAGACAACTTCAGACCCTGGATCTGGCTTGAGCACCTGAGTAGATTAAAAAGAAGGGGGAATGCACTAAGCTGGGGGGACAGTATGGGATCAGGGTATGGGGTATCTTTGGGATCCCCCTATCCAAGAGGAGATTCCTAGGGGTGAGGAACAGACCTTGTGCTCCAAATAGAGGTACAAATTTGGGGGTCACTGGCCACCAAAAAGCAGAGGCAAGGGGGCTGACACCTTGGTCTGCATATGAAGATGCTTCATATAGATGTCAATTCTCCTTAAATTAATCTCTTAAGTGTATCACAATGAAAAATAAGAGTTTTCTGGTGAGAGATAAGGAGGGACTAGAAAAGCTGATTTAAAGGTCATATAGCAAATTAAACAAGTAGGAAACTTCTGAAAACAAAAGACACAATGAGTATAGACTAATCCTACCAGATATTAAAACACAACAAATCTATGATTAAGAGGTAATAATTAAAGAGGGTTACTGACACATAGAGATCAATGGAAGACAGAAATTTAGAAACATTCAAATACAGGCAGGAATGTAGTACATGATAAAAGTGCCATTTCTAATCTGTTGAGAAAAGATGAGTTAATAAAAGACATTAAGAAGAAAAGGGAGCAATCTGGAAAAAAAGTAAGTTGGATTCATAATTTGTATCTTAGAAAAAATTACAGATGAACTAAATTTATAGGTTTGGAATATGTTGTTCCTAATGAAAAAAACATTTAAAAAGCCTGGGTGTGGTGGCTCACACCTGTAATCCTAGCACTTTGGGAGGCCAAGGTAGATGGATCACCTGAGGTCAGGAGTTCACGACCAGCCTGGCCAATATGGTGAAACCCCGTCTCCACTAAAAATACAAAAAAAAAAAAAAATAGCCGGGCATGGTGGGTGGCAGGCGTTTGTAATCCCAACTACTCGGGAGGCTGAGGCAGGAGAATTGTTTGAACCCGGGGGGCGGAGGTTGCAGTGAGCCAAGATTGCACCACTTCACTCCAGCCTGAGCAAAAGAGTGAGACTCTGTCTCAAAAAAATAAATAAATAAAAATTAAAAAAAAATTAAAACTCAAGGTCTGGTGTGGTACCTCACACCACCTATAATCCCAGCATTTTGGGACCCTGAGGTGGGAGGCTCTCTTGAGCCTAGGGGTTCAAGGCCTCAGTGAGCTATGCTTGCACCACTGCACTCTAGCCTGGGCAACAAAGCAAGACTCCATCTCTAAAAAAAACAATAAAAAATAGGCCAGGCACGGTGGCTCATGCTTGTAATCTCAGCACTTTGGGAGGCCAAGGCGGGCGGATCATGAGGTCAGGAGATCGAGACCACCCTGGCTAACACGGTGAAACTCCATCTCTACTAAAAATACAAAAATAATTAGCCGGGCGTGGTGGCGGGCGCCTGTAGTCCCAGCTACTTGGGAGGCTGAGGCAGGAGAATGGCATGAACCCAGGAGGCGGAGCTTGCAGTGAGCCAAGATTGCACCACTGCACTCCAGCCTGGGCCACAGAGCGAGACTCCATCTCAAAAAAATAATAATAATAATAAATAAAAAATAAATGTTAACCCTCAATATTTAAACGTACAAAAATGAAAACAAAACTATAGCCAGAAGCTGGCTGGGCACGGTGGCTCATGCCTGTAATCCTGGCACTTTGGGAGGCTGAGGTGGGTGGATCACTTGAGGTCAGGTGTTCAAGACCAGCCTGGCCAACATCGTGAAACCCTGTTTCTATTAAAAATACAAAAATCAGCTGGGCATGGTGGCACACGCCAGCAATCCCAGCTACTTGGGAGACTGAGGCATGAGAATTGCTTGAACCTGGGAGATGGAGGCGGGGGATGCGGTGGGCGGAGATCGCACCATTGCACTCTAGCCTGGGCAACAAGAGCAAAACTCCATCTCAAAAAAAATAAAATAAATACAGCCAGGAGCTAAAGGAGAAACTTTTTGTATCATCTCAGTGTGGAAACAGTCTTTTTAACTATGACACAAAACCCAAAACTCGTAAAATTGCACTTTTTACTACATTAAAAATCCATACAGTTATGTCAAAATGATGGACTGAAGAAAACATTTACAATTAACATCTTAAAGGAGTATTTTTCTCCATATACATATACAAAAAGTCATGGTCTGGGTGTGGTCGCTCATTCCTATAATCCTAACACTTTGGGAGGCCTAGACAGGAGGATTGATTGAGGCTAGGAGTTTGAGACTAGCCTGGGCAACATAATGAGACCCCATCTATAAAAAAATTAGAAAATTAGCCAGGCGTGGTGGTGCATGCCTGTCATCCCAGCTACTCCAGAGGCTGAGATGGGAGGGTGGCTTGAGCCCAGGAGTTGGAGGCTGCAGTGAGCTATGATTGTGCCACTTCCCTCCAGCCTGGGCAACACAGCAAGACGCTGTCTCTAAGAATAAAATAAAAGTAAATCCCAGCACTTTGAGAGGCCAAAGTGGGTGGATCGCTTAAGCCCAGGAGTTCAAGATCAGCCTGGACAATATGGTGAGACCTTGTCTGTACCAAAAATACAAAAAGTTAGCTGGGCATGGTGGCCTGTAGTCCCAGCTATCCCAGAGGTTGAGGCTGCAGTGAGCTGTGATCGCGCCACTGTATTCCAGCTTGGATGACAAAGCAAGACCCTGTCTCAAAAAAAAAAAGTTCACAAATAAAAGAAGACAAATAGCTCTTAAACATGTGACAAGATGTTGAGCTCACTGAAAAGCAAATATGAATTAAAATTTCACCAAGTGACTGTTTCCCACTTAGCAGTTTGGCAAAGATAAAAATCTGGCACCTCACGGCCGGGCGTAGTGGCTCACGCCTGTAATCCCAGCACTTTGGGAGGCCAAGGCAGGTAGATCACAAGGTCAGGAGGTTGAGATCAGCCTGACCAACATGATGAAACCCCGTCTCTACTAAAAACACACAAAAAAATTAGCCGGATGTGGTGATGCGCATCTGTAATCCCAGCTACTCAGGAGGCTGAGGCAGGAGAATCGCTTGAACCAGGGAGGCGGAGGTTGCTGCAAAGCATGGTGAGGCCCAGGTGAAGATCTGGAGGCGCTCCTATGATGTCCCACCACCTCCGATGGAGTCCGACCATCCTTTCTACAGCAACATCAGTAAGGATCGCAGGTATGCAGACCTCACAGAAGATCAGCTACCCTCTTGTGAGAGTCTGAAGGACACTCTTGTCAGAGCTCTGCCCTTCTGGAATGAAGAAATAGTTCCCCAGATCAAGGAGGGGAAACGTGTACTGATTGCAGCCCATAGCAACAGCCTCCGGGGCATTGTCAAGCATCTGGAGGGTCTCTCTGAAGAGGCTATCATGGAGCTGAACCTGCCGACTGGTATTGTCTATGAATTGGACAAGAACTTGAAGCCTATCAAGCCCATGCAGTTTTTGGGGGATGAAGAGATGGTGCGCAAAGCCATAGAAGCTGTGGCTGCCCAGGGCAAGGCCAAGAAGTGAATGCCAGCGGGGAGGATAGTGTCCCCAGGAGCACCCTCCCTGCGTGTCTTGTCCCTCTGCCCCTCCCATCTGCACATGTCACACTGACCACATCTGTAGACATCTTGAGTTGTAGCTGCAGATGGGGACCAGTGACTCCCATTTTCATTTTAGCCATTTTGTCTCCTGCACCCACTCCCTTCATACAATCTAGTCAGAATAGCACTTCTAGAGCACAGATTCTCAGTCCAAGCTGTGGAAAAGCTCCCCTTATCCAACAGAGTTTAAAAGTAGTGACTTGGATTTTTGTGAGTTGCTTTGTTTACTAAGGACTTGTGGGGAGGAACCATGCTAAGCCATGACCAATGAGGAGAAGCAACAGAGTTTGTCTGTCCCCAAGAGCCAGTCCTCTGCTCTTCTGCAGTCAGGCCACTGCCTGGGGGCTCTAGTCATTCCAGTGGAAGATGAATGTAACCTGCATGGTGATGTGACAACTGTTTCCTCCCTGACCCCAGAGGAGCTGGCTCTAGAAGGTTGGGATCAATCCTGAATTTAGTTATGTGTTACATTTAATTTAAAAAGTATAGTATATATAAATAATACAAAACAATAACCCTTCTGGGGTTTCTTGTGGCGGTTGAAATAGTCCCACATGTGGTCATCAGAAAATAAGCCATTCCTCATACCAATATAGCAAGATCAGCTCCTTGACCTCTGAGGGGAGGGAGTGCTTCCTGGTGTGTTTATTAGAATCCCTTCCTGCCTTGTTTCGTGGCAGTGAAATGCCTCTTGGTCCTGTCCAAGTGTGTCTTTCACTGATTTCTGAATCATGTTCTACTTGCTTGGCCCTGCCACATGGGTCCAATGTTCATCTGAGCATAATTGTAATAAATCCTTTTTCCAGATCAGTATAATAAAAGGAGTGATGTGAAAAAAAAAAAAAAGAAAGAAAAAAAGAAATTAACCCTTTTGAGTCCTCATGTCTCTTGGGTGAGAGGGGGTTATTATAATTACAATATTATATTTGACTGCAGCTCAAGGAAGGGATCAAGTCTTATTCCTAAGTAAACCTGGCCCTGAAGGCATTTCTAGACTAAATAAAGAACTGTTTTCCATTCAAGTTTTGTTTCCCAATATGTTCCTGGCCTTTTTTTTTTTTTTTTTTTTTTGAGACGGAGTCTCACTCTGTCGTCCAGGCTGGAGTGCAGTGGCATGATCTCAACTCGCTATAACTTCTGCCTCCGCAGTTCAAGCAATTCTCCCACCTTGGCGTCCCGAGTAGCTGGGATTATAGGCACCTGCCATCATGCCTGGCTAATTTCTGTATTTTTAGTAGCAAAGGGGTTTCACCATGTTGGCCAGGCTGTTTTTGAACTCCTGACCTCAAGTGATCCACCCGGCTCAGCCCCCCAAAGTGCTGGGATTACAGGTGTGAACCACCACGTTCGGCTCCCTGGCCCTCTTCTAAGGGCTGCAGATACCTCATCTCATTTAATCCCATCTAGACTGTGTAGATCTCATCACCCATAGGCATGGATAGCACAGAGAGGAAACGGAGGCTCAGAATAACTGGCCACCAATGGGAAGGGGCCAAGCTGTTACAGAGCCTATGCTCACATGTTGTAATCCTGGTAGATACCGCCTCCCCACCCCAACCCTGGGTCAAGGAACCAGGCCAGGACCTAAGCACAGTTGGTGTCCTGTGGACATGAATTTATTAGAGGGGACCGGGACCAGAGTGGGCACAAGCTGCAGGCTGGGAGGAAGGGGCAAGAGTGGGAGCACAGCCAATGGTGTGTCAGTCAGTGGGCCAGCAGGCGTGCTGTTCTTCACCCTGCAGAGTTTCAGTGCCCAGGGCGTGCCGGAGGCTTTGGGAAGACTGGGGAGAGGAAAGAGTGAGGCTGAGAGAGGAAACCTGCCAAGCTCACACCGGAGGGGCAGCACGTTGATCCCAGGCCCATGGCCCTCTCTCTCATATTGTTGGTCCGCACTCCTGCCTCCCAAGCTCCCACACCAGCCCCGCAGCTCCTGTCCCGTCCTGCACTCACTGCGGAGGGAGTAGGTGCCTGGTTCCAGTTGCATCTGGGGAGGCAAGACGATGAGAAAGTCCCCACCCCAGGCGTTTTTGACCCTTGAGAGATAATTTTGGGAGGGAGAGCGGTGACACTCTGAGGTCAGAGAAGCGCACTTGGATGACACAGGCTTAAGCAGGTGGCTGCTGCAGTGCTGGGGCAAGCCACAGGGGGAACAGTGGGGCGGCGAGAGGCCAGGGCCCCGGGGAAGGCGAACAGGGACCTGTGGACAGACCCTCTGAACCCCACCATGGTGGGGACGCCGGTCCCGAGTCCAAGCCCAGTGGAATGGTTCCTTTGCCATGACCTGGGAGGAACAGAGTGGACAGTAAATGGGGTGGGAACCCCAGTCTTCCCCACAGCCCAGGTTGCCTCCCAGCCTTACCTCCTCACAGCACTGGCGGCTCACAACAGCCCGGAAACCCATCCGTGCCCAAAGCTTATCCCTCTGGTGCAGGAATTTCCCCACTCGTAAACACCAATCTTTTCCCAGGGCCCATGGAAAAATCTCACATTTGGGGCCCTCCAGGTCCTCCTCCATGTCGTTTGCAAGGTACCTAGCCACAGAGGCACAGGGTCAGGGAGCAGAGGCCACACATCTGCCCTGTCCCATCTGACACCTCCAGCAAATGCCTCCACTGCCTGCCCCCACCACTCACAGGGCCAAGAACAGGCTGCTGTGGGTGTACTCGCTGAGCTTCAGGTGGGCGCGCTGGAAGTAGACCAGCACCATGGCCAGGAGATACTGCAGAGACAGATCGGGGTGGGCGGTTAGTTATTCTCTGAGAAGGAGGGGCTTGTACCCAGGTTCATTTGCACCCAGGGAGGTTTTGCTGCAGGGAAAGAAAGTCAGTAAAATGGTGGGAAGGGGTGTACAAAGATAAGGGGGTAAGGGTGGAAGGTGAGTGGCTCTCCCTACCAGACCAGGGCACTCAATTCCCACCAACTCAACCTGACCCTCAAGAGACCCCCAGCCTGTGCTCCCTCACCTTATCTGAAATCTGGAAGCAGGGGTCTTTGGAGAGGAATTCCTGGACAAAACTGTCCTCTGAGGGTAGAGAAGAGAAGACAGGATGCAGGTTACCACCGCCTCCATGGAGAAGAGTGGCATCAGAAGCTCCAAAGCCCAAGCCACCACTGAACCCTCTCTCTCTTTCTTTCTCTTTCTCTCTCTTTTTCTCTTTCTCTCTCTCTTTCTTAATATAGAGATGGAGTCTCACTATGTTGACCAGGCTGGTCTTGAACTCCTGGCCTGAAGTGATACTCCCATCTCAGCCTCCCAAAGTGTTGGGATTATAGGTAGGAGTCACAGCGCCTGGCCCTGAATCCAGTTTCTGAGAAGACCCCCAATCCCACCTGCCTAAGCTGGGATACCTGAGAGGGAGAGGGTCAGAGGCCTCAGATGTCTGTACAGGCAGGTGAGACCCCACACTTCACATCTGCTTTCCCACTTGGCCTCACAGCCCTTCCCGTGCCAGCCCTCCAAACTCACCCAGAAGGCTGAGGAAGGCCTGGACCTCCTGGTGCTGGTGAAAACGGAGTAACCCATTGCCCCCACGTTGCCGGCTGCAGCCCCCCAGCTCTACCTGGGTGGTAACTACAGGGGAAGTGGTGGGGTCTTGGGAGTCACTCATCTCATAGGAGATGGAGATGGGGCAGGGTGACCTGTAGAGAAAGGAGGCTCAGGACTTAGCATGTACCCCCGTGACGCCCACAAATCAAGAGGGTGGTGACAGGGGCCAGGACAGTGGAGGGGTGGGTGCAGAGACTTGGGGGCTCAGAACAGAAGGCAGCCAGGATGCAACAAGAGTGGGGAGGCCAGAAAAGAAGCAAAGAGTTCCTATAGGCTGCGGCACCCTCACCCTCCTCCTGGCACCCCAGGACAGGCCAGAGTAACAGCAGCAACAAACACCGCTGAGGGCTTCCTAAGTGCCTCGGGCTGTGCTTAAGGGCCTTATCTTATTCCATCCTGGTAAGGAGGTAAGTTTAACTCGGACCCATTTTCAACCGAGGAAACTGAAGCTGAGGCCTAACAGCCGATTAAAAATAAAGCCCTTGGTCTCCAAAACCCCAAGAAGTTTTTTGGTTTTTGTTTGTTTGTTTTGAGACAGAGTCTCTCTCTCTCGCCCAGGCACTGCAACCTCCGCCTCCCGGGTTCAAGTGATTCTCCAGCCTGAGCCTCTCGAGTAGCTGGGATTACAGGCATGCGCCATGCCACCACGCCCGGCTAATTTTTTGTATTTTTTGGTACAGACGGGGTTTCACCGTGTTGACCAGGCTGGTCTCACACTCCTGACCTCCCAAAGTGCTAGGATGGCAGGCGTGAGCCACTGCGCCTGGCCAAAAAAAAAGAAAAAAACCCCAAGAATTTAACTGCTCCTCCAGGCCCCAACTCACAACCACTCCCGACCCCTCACCAAAGCAGAGTTGAAAGGGCCACTGATCCCTTACACCGAGGGGAAACTGAGGCCCTCAGGGAGGAATGAAATTAGAGAAATACCTGGATTTAGAGCAAGTTGATGGGGCCACTGCAAACATTTCAAGCTCCTGTCCTAAACCCACCCTCATCCCCGAGAGAGAAGCCAACCACGGGGCTGAGGAGAACGTGCGGTCGACCACCCCGGGGCCAATCTGGGTCCCTCCATCTAGGCGCCCACAAGCAACCCAGCCTCCTCCTGAAAAGAGCCTTACCGGAGCTCAGAAATAGCCCAGAGCATAACGCCCACGCAGCGGCGAGTGTGGTTATATAGCCTGAGGGCTGCCCTGCCCAACGCAGCCCGTCCACCAATCAGGGCCTTCCTGGGGGGCGGGGCTTGGCCTTCACCGCCTGCCTCTCTGCCTGTGAGCCCAGTCGGCACCCAGCTGTGGCTCCCCAGGGTGAAAGCTTCTCCAAAGCTTCATCAACTACAAGAGGGGTGAAGGCAGGCCAGCTGGACCCCAGGGCCTGAGGCCCCATAGGACGGGCAGGGAGCTAGGATCCCTGTTCCCCTCTTGACAAATGCAGCGCCAAGGTGCTGAGCCGGGATATGAGGCCTGGACTGCGAGGGCCTGGTGGGCGAGTTTTTTTCACTGATTGTGCCTTGCTAGGGCAGGGTCTCTGGCTCTCTATGGGTGTCTCAGAATCTCCTGGCCTCCCTGAGTCTCTAGGTTTCACTGAGGCCCCCTGAGTCTCTCTTTTGTTTCTTATTTTATTTTTCCCCTCGTAACACAAAACAAGCTGCCAGGGTCTCAGCGGGCCTCTGAATCTCTGAGTTTCTTGTTGCCTCTGGTGTCTGGATGTCTGTGGATCTCTGGGTCCTTTGTTCTCTCTGATCTCTGGGTCTCTGGTCTATCTGCGTTTCCTGGTCTCCCCCAGACCGCCTCCCAGGCTCCCTGAGGCCGTGAAGGCCTTTCTAGACCAGCTGGTCTGCATCAGGCCACCCTGTTTGTGTGTGTGCACGCATTTGAAGTCGGCCTCCCCTAGAAAGGAAGTAGGGAGCGGGGCAGCCTCCAAAGCCGGTTCCCTAAACACCTACTGCTGCCTACTGAGGAGTCTGTGATGGAATCAGCTCACATCAGCAAGCCCATGAAGTTAATGAGAATGATGAGAAGCCTCATTTTATCAGCGAACAAACAACTAACACACAGAGTTTGGGTTGCTCACCGACAGGCTGAGTAACTTCCTGCCAGCCACTCAGCTGGTAAGTGGAGATAGAGTTCCAGCCTGGCTGCTGGGCCCCCACGCTGGGTAGCCTGGCTGTGTAGTCTACGGCTGCTCCTGGACACAGCCTGCACAGAGAAGGTGTTCCATGAAACCGAATGAATCTCCTAGACCAGCTGTGTTTTCAACTGTTCTCCTCTCCCCCCAATAATTAAGGTTAGAGATCAGGAAGGGGTACCAAAAAGAAGCCTGGGAGCGGGCTCTTCACTTTAACCTTGGGAGGGTGTTCAGGCTCATTTCCTTCAGTGCCACCCCTGGAGATCTGACACCACTCTCCCACACTGGGGAGAATATCTATTTTTAATTTTTTTTTTTTTTTTGAGACGGAGTCTCGCTCTGTTGTCCAGGCTGGAGTGCAGTGGCACAATCCTGGCTCCCTGCAACTTCCGCCTCCAGGATTCAAGCAATTCTCCTGCCTCAGCCTCCCTAGTAGCTGGGACTACAGGCATGTGCCGCCATGCCTGGCTATTTTTTTGCTTTGTTTTGTTCTCCTGACCTCGTGATCCACCCACCTTGGCCTTACAGGCATGAGCCACCATGCCCAGCCTCTCTCTTTCACTTTTAAGAATCCTGTGATTCACTGGGCTCTTCAATCTGCCCAGATAATCTCCCCATCTCAAGATCCTTAACCTGGCTGGGAGAGGTGGCTCACCCCTGTAATCCCAGCATTGTGGGAGGCAGAGGCGAGCAGATCACCTGAGGTCAGGAGTTCAAGACCAGCCTGGTAAACATGGCAAAACCCCTCCTCTACTAAAAATACAAAAATTAGCGGGGCATGGTGGCGCATGCCTGTAATCCTAACTACTCGGGAGGCTGAGGCAGGAGAATTGCTTGAGCCTGGGGGGTGGAGGTTGCAGTGAGCTGAGATCATGCCATTGCACTCCAGTCTGTGCGATAGAGCAAGACTAGGTCTCAAAAAAGATCCTTAACTTAATCACGTCTGCAAAGTCTTTTTTGCTATGTGAGATAACATATTCTCGGGTCTGGGAAGTGAAATGTAGCCATCTTTGGGAGTCCATTATTCTGCCTGCTACAATTATCACAGCAAAACTTATGCTAACTAATATATTATTTATAAAATTTATATTCATGTAAATGTATATATAATTTATAAAATCATATATTAACATTGCATGCTATAAAGGATACACATAAAAGGATATAAAAGAATACACATAAAACATAATAACATACTGCCAGCTCAAAAAAAATATATATGGCCAGGTCCATTGGCTCATGCCTATAATCTCAGCACTTTTTGGAGGCCGAGACAGGAGGATCATTTGAGTTCAGGAGTTAGAGACTAACCTGGGCAATACATCAAGGCCCCATCTCTACCAAAAATAAACTAGCCTGGCTTGGTGGCACGTGCCTGCAGTCCTAACTACTCAAGAGGCTGAGGTGGGAGGATCACTTGAGCCCAGGAGTTCAAGGCTGCAGTGAGCTATATTATCATGCCACTCTACCCAGCCTGGGTGACACAGCAAGACCCTGTCTCTAAAACATGAGTAAATAAATAAGAATATTAAAATTTCGAAAATATAAAGATAGAAAAAATAATATGCAATTACTAAAAGAAAGCTGGGATAACTACACTAATATATTAAAACAACTTTAGGCCGGGCGCGGTGGCTTACACCTGTAATCCCAGCACGTTGGGAGGCTGAGGCAGGTAGATCATTTGAGGTCAGGAGTTCAAGACCAGCCTGGCCAACATGGTGAAATCCCATTTCTACTAAAAATACAAAAATTAGGTGGGTGGTAGTGGCGAATGCCTGTAATCCCAGCTACTTGGGAGGCTGTGGCAGGAGAATCACTTGAGCCTGGAAGGCAGAGGTTGCGGTGAGCCAAGATTTCACCACTGCACTCCAGCCTGGGTGACAAGTGAGACCTTGTCTCAAAAAAAACAAAAAACAAACAAAACAAAACAAAAAAACCCCACAACTTTGGGCAAAAAGCATAACTAGAGAGAAAGAGAGTTTACGTAGTGATTTTAAAAATATATAGCCGGATGTGGTGGTGTGCACCAGTAGTGCCGGCCTGGACAACACAGGGAGACCCTGTCGGAAAGAAGAAGAGGGGAAGGAGGGGAGGGAAAATAAAGGAAAGGAAAGAGGAAGGAAAAGAAAAATAAAAGGAAAAAGGAAGGAGAAGAAAGAAGGGAGGGAGGGAAGGAAGGAAGAAAAAAAATGTATATAATTACCTAACCAGAATCCAAGTAAAGAAAAAAATATATACAGTAATTTGTTTACTCCTAAAAATAAAGTCAATAAGCAAGAAACCGCGTTTGTGTGTGTCTGTGTGTGTGTGTAAAATCAACAGAACCACACGGAAAAACAAATCACAATCATAACTGTAGATCTGATGGCACATGCAAGGCAAAAAAGTTAGCAAAGCAGTAAAAGATATGAAGAATATGATGAACAAATTTGACCTAGTGGACAAATAAGATAGCACTGCACCCAACAAAGGCAGAAAAGCACGCACAGAACATCTTCCTAAAAATTAATCAAATGTACCCGGGCGAGGTGGTTCACGCGCATAATCCCAGCACTTTGGGAGGCCGAGGCAGGCGGATCACAAGGTCAGGAGTTAGCGACCAGTCTGGCCAACATAGTGAAACCCCGTTTCTACTAAAAATACAAAAAGCCAGGCGTGGTGGCGGGCGCCTGTAGTCCCAACTACTCAGGTGGCTGAGGCAGGAGAATGGCGCGAACCCGGGAGATGGAGGTTGCAGTGAGCCGAGGTCGCGCCACTGCTCCAGCCTGGGTAATAGAGCAAGACTCCGTCTCAGAAAAAAAAAAAGAAAAAGAGAAAGAAAGAAAATATTGTCTGCCAAAGTTGGAGGACACAACTAGTAATTCTTAGAGAGGAATTTATGACCTCAAACGCGCGTTTTAGAAAATAAGAAAAGCTGTAACGGTGACGAACTGAACTCCGTCTTAAAAAGTCACAAGCGAGCCAGGGGGACTTCCGGGTCCTGAGGCCCAAGGGGCTGCCTGGGTCCCCATCCGCCAACTTTTGCTCTCCACACAGCCCCAGGCAACAAGAAAGGAAAAATAAAACGCTGCCAAAACCACAGCGTCGGCATAACTTGAAAGCAGAGAAGGTCCAAACTTCAAGATAACTGTAAATAAAAAGAAAGCGACCAAATCCCCGCACGCCGTCGTGCGCTGCCGCCTCTCCCAGGCACGAGGCTTTGTGCCAAGAAAAGCTGGGAAAGGAGGGGAGAAAGGAGTGTCCGAGCTGGGGTTGGTCAAGAGCTACCATCAGGAAGACTGCAACATTCTAAAATCTGGAAATACCATGAAGACATCCTGGGAAGTCAGAGCTCAGATCTCAGGGAAGGGGCTTGCGAGTATGTGCGATAGGAAGGGGAGGTCGCTGAAGTCCATTGATTCCGCGGGAGGGGTTAAAAAAAAAAAAAAAGGGCTAAAACGGGCCAGAAGCATACGTGGGCAATTGAGTAAGTGAAGTAGGAAAATGCAGAAGGGAGAAATTGAGGGTCCGAAGAGAACCAAGCAATCGGAGAACACAAAACCCTACCCACCCCCACACCGAAACAAATAAATAAAAAGCTTCTAAAGCATCTGAACTTTGCTATATTGACCTAACAGTGTGCTGTTTAGCTAGGAATCTTGTAAACCATCCAATACCACAAAAACGAATAGAAAGAAGATGAATAGATCTGTATGGAGCTGATATTTTAAAAAATCTGAAAACAAAATTCAACATACATCAACTAAGAAAAATTCCCCTGGAAAAAAAAAAAAACCATATTTCCAAAGAAACAAAATATTTACAAAAAATGACCATATCTTAGGTCACAAAGAAATCATCAGTACATTAAAAAAAAGTAGAAATATACAAACAATATTCTCTGAGCACAGTATAATAAAATGAGACATCATCATTATTATTATTTTTGAGACAGAGTCTCTCTGTCGCCAGGCTGGAGTGCAGTGGTGCAATCTTGGCTCACTACAACATCCACCTCCGGGATTCAAGTGATCCTCCTGCCTCAGCCTCCTGAGTAGCTGGGACTACAGGCGCGTGCCACCACGCCCAGCTAATTTTTTGTATTTTTCGTAGAGATGGGGTTTCACCATGTTGGCCAGGATGGTCTCGATCTCTTGATCTTGTGATCCACCTGCCTCGGCCTCCCAAAGTGCTGGCTTTACAAGCATGAGCCACCATGCCTGGCGAAAATTATTATTATTAACAAAGACAAACACAGCCTGGCACAGTAGCTCACACCTGCAATCCCAGCACTTTGAGATGCCAAGGTCGGAGAATTGCTTGAGCCCAGAAGTTCAAGACCAGCCCAGGCAACATAGAGAGACCCTGTCTCTATAAAACAAAACAAAACACACACACACACACACACACACATACACACACCCCAAAAAACCTAGCTGGGCATGGTGGATCACTTGAGCCTGAGAGGCAGAGGTTGCAGTGAGCCACGTTTGGGACACTGCACTCCAGCCTGGGCAACAGAGCACGAATCTGTCTTAAAAAAAAGACAAACCACTAGTTACCTTGTTTCAGGGGGAAAAAAAAAGGAGAAAGACAAATATAACAAATACATGACAAAGGGGAGGGAACCATAGGAACAAGATATTTAAAAAAATTTTAATACCAGTTTCCAGAATGGTGGTGTAAGGAGCTCAGCAGACCTGTTCCCCAACAAAACAAGCATTTAACTGGAAAATTTTATTTGTTTATTTATGCTTGAGACGGAGTCTCGCTCTGTCGCCAGGCTGGAGTGCAGTGGCGCAATCTCGGCTCACTGCAACCTCCGACTCCCACGTTCAATCGAGTCTCCTGCCTCAGCCTCCGGAGTGGCTGGGAATACAGGCATGTGCCACCACACCCAGCTAATTTTTGTATTTTTTTAGTAGAGACAGGGTTTCACCATACTGGCCAGGCTGGTCTCGAACTCCTGACCTCGTGATCCGCCTGCCTTGGCCTCCCAAAGTGCTGGGATTACAGGTGTGAGCCACCCCGCGCCCGGCCCGAAAAATTTATTTTAAGAACCCAATCATTTCAAATCTGTAAATTATCCTAAAGGCGCATACAGCAAATGGGGAAGCATATTCTCTGACTGAACATGAGCAAAAACATAAACTCACTGAAGTGCAGTAGCCAGTCTGCAGGCCACACACGTATCTACTAGTAAAGAGAAAAATCTGGAACTTAAGCACAAACTTTGACCAATAAGTGGTTTATGGTCACTTTGACCATAAGTGAGTTGTGCTGACCGGAGGTGACCCCTAGAGAGCCAAGCTAAAAAAAATTTTTTTTTTTTTTTTGAGACAGGGTATTGCTATGTCACCCAGGCTGGAGTGCAATGACATGATTATAGCTCTCTGCTACCTTGAACTCTTGGGCTCAAGCTATCCTCCTGCTTCAACCCCAAAAGTGCTGGGATTACAAACATGAGCCACCAGGCCCAGTTGCTAGATTTTTTTTAAAAGAAAAAAAATCAGAAAACAGACATTCTAGGCTACACACAGCAAGGAAAATACACTTCACAAAGTTAATTCAGTCAAGTCACTAAACAAAAAAAGAAACGGCCAACCAAACAGTAACAACACTGACTCCTAAGAGAGGGCTGGCATCCAGAGTTTCTACAGTGTATTATCTAAAATGTACATTTTGGCCCGGAGCGGTGGCTCTCGCCTGTAATCCCAGCACTTTGAGAGGCCAAGGGAGGCAGATCACCTAAGGTCAGGAGTTTGAGACCAGCCTGGCCAATATGGTGAAACTCTGTCTCTACTAAAAATACAACAATTAGCTGGGCGTGGTGGTGCACGCCTGTAATCCCAGCTACTTGGGAGGCTGAGGCAGGACAGTCCCTTGACCCCGGGAGGCAGAGGTTGCAGTGAGCCAAGATCATGCTACAGCACTCTAGCCTGGTGACAGAGAGACTCTGTCTCAAAAAACAAACAAAAAAAGCATATTGTAATAAAAACATTAGATTCATTTAAGTATATATTTTAAATGCACTCCCATGTTTATTGCACTACTATTCACAATAGCCAAAATATGAAATCAACCTAAGTGTCCATCAATGGATAAATGGGCAAAGAAAATGTGGTACATATACACAATGGAATATTGTTCAGCCATAAAAGGAACAAAATTCTGTCATTCTCAACAACATGGATGAAACTGGATAAAAGTACATATTATTTGTTTATTTATTTATTTATTTTTTGAGAGGGGGGTCTCATTCTGTTGCCCAGGCTGGAGTGCAGTGGCACGATCTCAGCTCACTGCAACCTCCGCCTCCCAGGTTCAAGCGATTCTCCTGCCTCAGCCTCCTGAGTAGCTGGGATTACAGGCATGTGCCACCACACCTGGCTAATTTTTTTGTATTTTTACTAGAAACAGGGTTTCACCATATTGACCAGGCTGGTCTCGAACTCCTGACCTCAGGTGATCTGCCTGCCTCGGCCTCCCAAAGTGCTGTGATTACAGGCGTGTGCCACCGCGCCCGGCCTAAAAGTACATTTTTTCAACAAAAATTATGACATGCAAACAAAAAGGAAAGTCTGGTCCATCCACAGGAAAAGAAAAAGCAGCCATAGACATTGCTTTCGAACAGGCCCAGATATTGGACTTAGCACACAATGCCTTCACAGCAGCCATTATAAATATGTTCACAGAAAAGTGACAAGAGGAAATAAGTAAAAAAATAAATACATTATTCTAAGAGTTTTATAGTTTTAGTTCTTACATTTTAGGTCTATGGTCTATTTTGAGATTGGTTGGGTTGTGTTTTTTGCATAGTGTGAGGTAGGTGGTTAACTTCATTCTTTTGCCTGTGGATATCCAGTTGTCCTACTATTCTTTCCCCATTAAAAGGTCTTGGCACCCTTACAGAAAATCAGTTAACCAGAAATGTATAGGTTTGGCCGGGCGCGGTGGCTCATGCCTGTAATCCCAGCACTTTGGGAGGCCGAGGCGGGCAGATCACGAGGTCAGGAGATCGAGGCCATCCCTGGGCTAACACCAGGTGAAACCCCCGTCTCTACTAAAAAATACAAAAAATTAGCCAGGCATGGTGGCGGGCGACGGGGGGGCGGTGGCGGGCACCTGTAGTCCCAGCTACTCGGGAGGCTGAGGCAGGAGAATGGCATGAACCCAGGAGGCGGAGCTTCCAGTGAGCGGAGATAGCGGCACTGCACTCCAGCCTGAGCAACAGAGCAAGACTCCGTCTCAAAAAAAAAAAAAAAAAAAGAAAAGAAAAAAAGAAATGTATAGGTTTATTTCTGGACTCTCAATTCTATTCTATTCATCTGTTTGTCTATCATGCCAGTAGCACATAGTCTTAATTATTGTAGCTTTGTAGTAAGTTTAAAATTGGAGGCCACGCGTGGTGGTTCACACCTGTAATTCCAGCACTTTAGGAGGCTGAGGCAGGACTTGAGGTCAGGCATTTGAGCAGGAGAATCTCTTGAACCCAGGAGGCAGAGGCTGCAGTGAACGGAGATCACGCCACTGCACTCCAGCCTGGGTGACAGAGTGAGGCTCTATCTCAAATAAAGAAAAAATAAATAAATAAAATAAGGAAATGTGAAGGCTGTCAGACTGAAGACCCTGATGATGTTACAGTTCAAGTTCAAAGGCCTCTGCTAGCAGAATTCTCTCTTGCTTGGAGGAGGTCTTTTTTTTTTTTTCTTTTCTTTTTTGACACGGAGTCTCGCTCTGTCGCCAGGCTGGAGTGCAGTGGTGCAATCTCGGCTCACTGCAACCTTCGACTCCCAGGTTCAAGCGGTTCTCCTGCTTCAGCTTCCGGAGTAGCTGGGATTACAGGTACGCGCCACCATGCCCAGCTAATTTTTGTATTTTTTTAGTAGAGACGGGGTTTCACTGTGTTGGCCAGGATGGTCTGGATCTCCTGACCTCATGATCTGCCCGCCTTGGCCTCCCAAAGTGCTGGGATTACAGGCGTGATCCACCGCGCCCGGCTGTGGTCAGTCTTTTGTTCTATTCAGAACCTCAATTGATTGAACAGGGTCCTCCAACATTATGGAAGGCAATCTGCTTTACTTAAAGTTGACCAATTTAAATGTCACTCTTATCCAAAACCGCCATCACCAAAGCATCCAGAATAATGTTTGACCACAAATGTGGGCACTGTGGCCCAGCCAAATAAACTCATAAAATTAATCATCAAAATAACTTATGATTTTCACCACTGAATAATATCCTATTGTATGGATACACCATAGTTTTATTATCCATTCTTCTATTGAAGGGGATTTTGGTTGCTTCCTGTTTGGGGAGAGTATGAAAAAGCTATTATACATATTTGTGCAGGGGTTTGGAGGTAGACGTAAGTTTTCAACTCAGTTAGATAAATACCTATGAATTTTCAACTCAATTGGGTAAATATCTACGATCTAGTAATTGCTAGATCATATGGTTATAATCTATTTCACTTCGTATGAAGCTGCCAAACCGTCTTGCAAAGTGATTATACAATTTTGCATTTTCACCAGCAATGAATGAAGGTTGCTGTTGCTCCACATCCTCACCAGCCCTTGGTGTTGCCAGTATTTTGCATTTTAACTGTTTTGATAGATGTGCAGTGGTACCTCACTGTTGCTTTAATTTGCAATTCCCTAATGGCATATGACATTGAGCATCTTTTCATATGCTTTCTCATTTTTATTTCATATTTCTCCAAATACTTCTCTGCCTTCCTCTCTCTCTTCATACCTTCTGTTACTCCAACAGCCAACAGCCACGTAAATGAGCTGCCTGGGAAGGGGATCTTCCAGCCCCACACAAGCCCTCAGAAGACGGTAGCCCTGGCCAGAGACAAAAGGCAAACACCCTGGAAGATTGATCGTGTGTCTCCTTGGATGATATTGGAACTGTTGATAACATCCAGCCCAGGAGTTTACCTGAAGGCTGGACCAGGTGACGTCAGACAGATAAAACTCTTGTTTTGTAAATCGGGAAAATTCTCATTCATACCCTTACTGTTGTGTGGAGTGAAAACATATGAAGATATAAATTTGGAAGAGCTGGAGGATCATGTAGACGAATTTAATGAGGAGGATGAACATGCCATTGAAATGTACAGACAGCAGAGACTGGCTGAGTGGAAAGCAACTAAACTGAATAATAAATTTGGAGAAGTTTTGGTGATCTCAGGAAAGGATTATGTTCAAGAAGTTACCTACCAGCTGGGCACAGTGGCTCACACGTGTAATCCTAGCATTTTAGGAAGCTGAGGCAGGTGGATCACCTGAGGTCAGGAGTTCGAGACTAGCCTGGCCAACATGGCAAAACCCCATCTCTACTAAAAATACAAAAATTAGACGGGCATGGTGGCGCATGCCTGTAAGCCCTGCTACTCGGGAGGCTGAAGCAGGAGAATCACTTGAACCCGGGAGGCGGAGGTTGTGGTGAGCTGAGATCACGCCGTCGCACTGCAGCCTGGGCAACAAGAGCGAAACTCCGTCTCAAAACAAACAAACAAACAAACAAACAAAAAATTAGCCAGGCGTGGTGGTGCTCGCCTGTAATCCTAGCTACTGGGGAAGCTGAGGCATGAGAATTGCTTGAACCTGGGAGGCGGAGGTTGCAGTGAGCCGAGATTGCACCACTGCACCCCAGCCTGGGTAACAGAGCGAGACTCAGTCAAAAAAAAAAAAAATTCCATTCTGTAATAAAAGGAATCCAGACTCTTTGGAGAAATAGTTCAGTTCAGGGCTGGGGCAGAGATAATACAAGATGAGTCTGGAACATCATGCAGTGACAGAAAGTAAGGAAGTACTCACAAAGTCATGGGGACACTTCAAAAGGACACAAGAGTCAACTTGAAGGAGCTCCCAAGGGCCAAATCTGGGATAATTTGAGCAACAAAATAAGTAAGGATAGCAATAAATTATTACCCATAGGATAAAATAACTATCCATGAGTTTATACTGATATACGTAAATAACTGAGAGAGAAGTGATAACTCCTCTGTACAGTAGAATTCCAATAAATAAATGTAGGAGAAGTGATGGAAATAGAAAATCACCACTAGACAAACACCGCAGTAATAATTGTTGAAGGCGCCAATCATTCCTTGGTGGATGCTAAAATTAGTGGGTGAAAGTATGATGCGAAAGAAGCTATTTGCATATACTCAAGGTGCACCTCACAACGTTTACTAATCACAAAGGGTGCTATAGTTTGAATGTTTATGTTTCTGTCCCCTCCAAAATTCATGTTGGAATTAATTGCCAATGTGATAGTATCAAGATATGGGGCCTTTTTTTTTTTTTTTTTTTTTGAGACAGGGTCTTGCTCTGTCATCCAGGCTGGAGTGAAGTGGAGCAATCTCGGCTTACTGCAACCTCCGCATTCCGGGATCAAGAGATCCTCCCATCTCAGCCTCCCAAGTAGCTAGGACTACAGGCTCGTGCCACCATGCACGGCTAATGGGATAAACCTCTTATAAAAGAGGCTTCATGCATTGTTCTGCCCCTTTTTTTGCCCTTCTGTTCCTCTGCTTTGTGAGGACACAGAATTTGTCCCCTTTGGAGGTTGCAGCAACAAGGTGCCATCGTAGAAGCAGAGAGCAGCCCTCACCAGAAACCAAACATGCCAGCACCTTGATCATGGACCTCCAGCCTCCAGAACTATGACAAATAGGTTTCTATTGCTGCTGGGAGCAGTGGCTCACGCCTGTAATCCCAGCACTTTGGGAGGCTGAGGGGGGCGGTTTATGAGGTCAGGAGTTCAAGAGCAGACTGGCCAACATGGTGAAACCCCGTCTCTACTAAAAATACAAAAATTAGCCAGGTGTGGTGGCACGTGCCTGTAATCCCAGCTACTTGGGAGGCTGAGGCAGGAGAATCGCTTGAACCCGGGAGGTGGAGATTGCAGTGAGCTGAGATTGTGCCATTGCACTCCAGCCTGGGCAACAGGAGCAAAACTCCATCTCAAAAAAAAAAAGCTTCTGTTGTTTATAAATGACCCAACCTTGGGTATTTTGTTATAGCAGCAGAAACAGACCAAAATAAAGGGGAAAAGAGTAAATTGACAGTGGAGAAGCCTGGGAGACACCACATGATCAAAGTTAGTATCACCAGTATTATAAGGCATGTCAACATCATGTGCCATGTACTATGAGGCTCTGAGAAGGGCACAATTCACTGCTCTAGTATGCTTGTCGAAAATGAATAACTTCAGACTGAACATTACAAACCTCACATAAACACAAAATAATTCAGGGATGTTCCATGAAATAATTGGCTGGTACTCTTCAAAAGTGTCAAATTCATGGAAGAAGAAGAAACCAGAGGCTGGGTGCAGGGGCTCACGCCTCTAATCCCAGGAGTTTGGGAGGGCAAGGCAGGCGGATCGCTTGAACTCAGGAGTTTGAGACCAGCCTGGACTCCTGGACAACATGGCGAAACCCCATCTCTACAAAAAATTAAAAAATTAGCCAAGTGTGGTGGCACGTGCCTGTAGTTCCAGTTACTTGGGAGGCTGAGGTAGGAGGATCGCCTGAGCCCAGGGAGGTTGAGGCTGCAGTGAGCTGTGATCAGGCCACTGCACTCCAGGCTGGGCGACAGAGTGAGACCCTGTCTCAGAAAAAAGAAAGAAAGAAACCTGAGAAGTTGTCCCAGAGTGGAAGAGACTAAGGAGACACGATGCCTGTGGCAGACAGCCTCCAAGGTGGCCCCTGAATCAGCCTGGGGTTCATGTAATTGGGTTGACCTGTACACCAATAGGATATGGTGGAAACACTGCAGTGTGGTTTCTCAGGCTAGGCCATCAAAAACTTTGCAGCTTCCTTACTTTCTCTGAGAAATCTGTTACGTTCTCTGGGAAAAGCCAGCTTCCTGTCATAAGGCCATTTAGGCAACACTGTGGAGAAGCCCGCCTGGCAAGACACTGAAGCTCCTGCTGCTGTGTGGGGCACCATTTTGCATTTTTTCTTTTTTTTTTGAGACAGAGTCTCTGCTGCCCTGGCTGGAGTGCAGTGGCACAATCTCAGCCCACTGTAACCTCCACCTCCCAGGTGCAAGCAATTCTCCTGCCTCAGCCTCCTCAGTAGCTGGGATTACAGGTGTGCACCACCATGCCTGGATAACTTTTGTATTTTTAGCAGAGACAGGGTTTCACAATGTTGGCCGGGCTGATCTCAAACTCCTGGCCTCAAGTGATCTGCCCACTTAGGCCTCCAGAAGTGCTGGAATTTCAGGCGTGAACCACTGCGCCCAGCCTTGGGGCACCATCTTGAAAGCGGACCTAGTCCTAGTGAAGCCTTCAGATGACCCCAGCTGGGCTGGCCTCATGACTGCTACCTAGTCAGAGACCCTGACAGACCCAGCTAAGCAGCTCCCAAATTCCCGACCCACAGAAACCAGGAGATAAGAAATGTTTGTTGTTTGAAGCTACTACATTTTGGGGTAATTGTTACACCAGAATGAATGACCAATAGAGCAATTACACAAAATCCAGAATCTTGGATTGGAATCTAGACCAGGAAAAGGACATTAGTGGGACCACTGACACAATTAAAATAAGGTCTGGGCCAGGCACAGTGGCTCACGCCTGTAATCCCAGCACTTTGGGAGGCTGAGGCGGGTGGATTACCTGAGGTCAGGAGTTCGAGACCAGCCTGACCAATATGGTGAAACCCCATCTCTACTAAGCATACAAAAAAATTAGCTGGTGTGGTGGCATGCGCCTGTAGTCCCAGCAACTTGGGAGGCTGAGACAGGAGAATTCCTTGAACCCAGGAGGCGGAGGTTGCAGTGAGCCGAGATCACGCCACTGCACTCCAGCCTGGGCAACAGAGCAGGAATCTGTCTCAAAATAAATAAATAAGTGAATAAATAAATAAATAAATAAATAAGGTCTGTAACGTTAGCTAATAATATTATATCAATTCTTAATTTCCTGGCTTCAATAACTGTCCTATGGTTGTGTAAGATGTTAGCATTAAGAGAAGTGTGGTGGAAACTATACAGGAACTCTCTGCACTGTTTTTGCAACTTTTTATTAAGCCTAAACTTATTTCAAAATAAATAGCTTTTAAAAAAAGAATGGCAAAATATACCTAATGAAAGTAGAAGGAATTAAATAATAAAGATGAGAACAGAAATTAACAAAATTGAAAACACAATGGAATTAGAAAAGTCAAAATTTGGTTCTTTGATAAAACCAATAAAACTGACAAACCTCTGGCAAGATTGATTCCAAATAATTTTTAAAAGAGAAAGCACAAATTAATAGTAACAAGAATGAAAAAGGATATATAACTCCTTTTTAGATGTTAGATAATAAAAATATGAGGATATCATGAACAACTTTATGCCAACTTTTTTTTTTTTTTTTTTTTTTGAGACGGAGTCTTGCTCTGTTGCCCAGGCTGGAGTGCAGTGGCGCAATCTCGGCTCACTGCAAGCTCCGCCTCCCGGGTTCCAGCCATTCTCCTGCCTCAGCCTCCCGAGTAGCTGGGACTACAGGCGCACACCACTACACCCGGCATTTTTTTGTATTTTATTTTTAGTAGAGACGGGGTTTCACTGTGTTAGCCAGGATGGTCTGGATCTCCTGATCTCATGATCCGCCCACCTCAGCCTCCCAAAGTGCTGGGATTACAAGGGTGAGCCACCATGCCCGGCCTGCCAACTTTTATAGTTATATTTTATGTAAGGAATACATATTAATTTAATACAAGTCAAACACCCCTAATCTGAAAATCTAAAATCTAAACTGCTCCAAAATCCAAACTTTTTAAGCACTGATATGACATATATAAAATTACATTCAGGCAGGCCGGGCGCAGTGGCTCACGCCTGTAATCCCAGCACTTTGGGAGGCCAAGGCGGGCGGATCACGAGGTCAGGAGATCGAGACCATCCTGGATAACACGGTGAAACCCTGTCTCTACTAAAAATACAAAAAAATAGCCAGGCGTGGTGGCAGGCGCCTGTAGTCCCAGCTACGCGGGAGGCTGAGGCAGAAGAATGGCGTGAACCTGGGAGGTGGAGTTTGCAGTGAGCCGAGATCGTGCCACTGCACTCCAGCCCGGGTGACAGAGCGAGATGCTGTCTCAAAAAAAAAAAAAAAAAAAAAATTACCTTCAGGCTATGTGTATAAGGTGTATATGAAACATAAATGAATTTTGTGTTTAGACTTGGGTTCGTTCCCAAGAAATCTCATTATATATGCAAGTATTCAAAAAAAAAGTCTGAAACATATCTGATCCCAAGCATTTCAGATGAGGGATACTCAACCTGTATATTCAAAAAGTTTGTAGAAAAATTGAATTGAAAGATAAAAATAAAAAAATATAGGCCGGGCGCGGTGGCTCATGCCTGTAATCCCAGCACTTTGAGAAGCCGAGGCGGGTGGATCACAAGGTCAGGAGTTCAAGACCAGCCTGGCCAAGATGGTGAAACCCCATGTCTACTAAAAATATAAAAATTAGCTGGGCACAGTGGCAGGCGCCTGTAATCCCAGCTACTCAGGAGGCTGAGGCAGGGAAATCGCTTGAACTCAGAGGACAGAGGTTACAGTGAGCTGAGATCACGCCACTGCACTCCAGCCTGGGTGACAGAGTGAGATTCCACCTCAAATAAATAAATAAATAAATAAATAAATAAAAATAAAAATAAAAAAATATAAACTTTGATTCTCAACATAACCTCCAACAAGATTAAGACACTTTTGTAAGCAATGGTATCATTGGGTCCATCTCTTTAGAAATGAGGATCCTGGGAATTTAACCATGTCAACACAGTTTTTTTTATATTAACTAAAGAAAAATGGGTGCCCTCGGCTGGGCATGGTGGGTCACACCTGTAATCCCAGCACTTTGGAAGGCCAAGGGGGAGGATCACTTGAGGTCAGGAGTTCAAGACCAGCCTGGCCAACATGGTGAAACCCTATCTCTACTAAAAATACAAAATATTAGCTGGGTGTGGTGGCGTGTGCCTGTAGTCCCAGCTATTCAGGAGGCTGAGGCAGGAGAATCACCTGAATTGGGGAGGCAGAGGTTGCAGTGAGCCAAGATTGTGCCACTGCATTCCAGCATGGGTGACGCAGCGAGACTCCATCTCAGAAAAAAAAAGAAAAATAGGTGCCCTTTAAAGATTTTTTTTTTTCTGAGCCAGGAGCGGTGGCTCACGCCTGTGATCCCAGCACTTTAGGAGGCCAAGGCGGGCAGATCACTAGGTCAGGAGATCCAGACCATCATGACTAACATGGTGAAACCCTGTCTCTACTAAAAAATACAAAAAATTAGCCGGGCGTGGTGGCAGACGACTGTAGTCCCAGCTACTCGGGAGGCTGAGGCAGGAGAATGGCGTGAACTCAGGAGGTGGAGGTTGCAGTGAGCCGAGATCATGCCACTGCACTCCAGCCTGGGTGACAGAGCGAGACTCCGTCTCCAAAAAAAAAAAAAAAGAAAGAAAAAGAAAAAAAAATAAGTCATAAGGAGCCAAATCCAGACTGTAGGGCAGATGCCTAATGATTTCCTATTGAAACTCTCACAAAATTTACCTTATTTGGTGAGAGGAATAATCAGGAGCACTGTCACGGTGGAGGACTCTCTGGTGAAGCTTTCCTGGGGGTTTCTCTGAGAAAGCTTTGGCTACTCCAAACACTCTCATAATAAGCAGATGTTGTCATTCTTTGTCCACCCAGAAAGTCAACAAGCAGAATGTTTTGAGCATCCCCATAAACTGATGCCATCACCTTTGCTCTTGACTGGTCTGCTTTTGAGTTGAATGGACCACTTCCATCTCTTGGTAGCCATTCCTTTAATTGTGCCTTGTCTTCAGGATCCTACTGCGAAAGCCATGTTTCATCTGTTACAATTCTTCAAAGAAATGTTTCAGGATCTTGATCCCGCTTGTTTAAAATTTCCATTCAAAGCTCTGCTCTTGCCTGCAACTGATTTGGATGCAATGGTTTTGGCATCCATTGAGTGGAAAATTTGCTTCACTTAAATTTTTCAGTCAGAATTGTATAATTAAGGTGGCTTAGTGTTGGCTATCATTTCTGCTGTTAATCATTGGTCCTCTTCAATTAGGGCACCAATAAGATTTTTTCCTCACAAATTGTTGCGGATGATCTGTTGCTGCACACTTCATCTTCAACATCATCTTAGCCCTTCTTAAAATAAGTTGCCTACTTGTAAACTGTTGATGTCTTTGGAGCATTATCTCCATAAACTTCATAAAGCATCAGCGATCTCTTCATCCTTCCACCCATGCTTCACCATAAATTTCATCTTTGTTCTTGCTTCAGTTTTAACATAATTCATGTTCCTTCCATAGGGACTATTTTAAAACTGATGTCTTATCCTTCTTAGTGTCTCAAACTAGATCCTGTTCAGACATTAAAAAAATTTTTTTTTATTTTTTATATTTCTCTATCTTTTTTTTTTTTTTTTTTTTTTTGACACTGAGTCTTGCTCTGTCGCCAGGCTGGAGTGCAATGGCGCGATCTCGGCTCGCTGCAACCTCCGCCTCCCAAGTTCAAGCGATTCTCCTGCCTCAGCCTTCTGAGTAGCTGAGACTACAGATGTGTGCCACCATGCCCAGCTAATTTTTGTATTTTTAGTAGAGACGGGGTTTCACCATGTTGGCCAGGATGGTCTTGATCTCTTGATCTCATGATCTGCCTGCCTCGGCCTACCAAAGTGCTGGGATTACAGGCATGAGCCACTGCGCCTAGCCCTTCTTTTTTTTGAGATGGAGTCTCACTCTGTTGCCCAGGCTGGAGTGCAGTAGTGCGTGCGATCTCGACTCACTATAGCCTGGTCGACAAGATTGAGACTCTAACTCAAAAAACAAAAACCAAATAACAAAGTGCATGATGAGGATTTGGCAGGGTTAGTGGGCAGGCTAGAAGCAGATCATACAGAAACCAAATGTCCCCTTAGAAAGGCCTTTGTCAGATTAGCAAGCCCACACTGGTCACTGAGCATCTGTCCCAGCCTCCTCCCAGCTGGCTGCCTGGACAATAGAGGCTGGAACGGTTTAAAAAAAAAAAAAAAAAAAAAAAAAGCAGCATGAGTTCCAGATATTCCTTCCACAGTTTCTTTTTTTTTTTTTTTTTTTTTTTTTTTAAGACAGAGTTTCACCCTTGTTGCCCAGGCTGGAGTGCAATGGCACAATCTCAGCTCACAACTTCTGCCTCCCATGTTCAAGTGATTCTTCTGCCTCAGCCTCCTGAGTAGCTGGGATTACAGTCGTGAGCCACCGTATCTGGTTAATTTTTGTATTTTTAGTAGAGATAGGGTGTCACCATGTTGGCTAGGCTGGTCTCAAACTCCAGACCTCAGGTGATCCACCCACCTTGGCCCCCCAAACTGCTGGGATTACAGGCATGAGCCACTGCACCTGACCCAGGCATTAAAAAAAATTTTTTTGGCCAGGCGTGGTGGCTCACGCCTGTAATCTCAGCACTTTGGGAGGCCGAGGCAGGTGGATCACGAGGTCAGGAGATCGAGACCATCCTGGCTAACATGGTGAAACCCCGTCTCTACTAAAAATATAAAAAATTAGCCAGACATGGTGGCGGGGCCTGTAGTCCCAGCTACTCGGGAGGCTGAGGCAGGAGAATCCGGAAGGCGGAGCTTGCAGTGGGCCGAGATCACACCACTGCACTCCAGCCTGGGTGACAGAGTGAGACTCCATCTCAAAAAGAAAAAAAAAAATGTAATTTGTAATAGAGACAGGATCTCACTTTGTCCACCAGGCTGGTCTTGAACTCCTGGGCTTAAGTGATCCTTCCACCTTGGCCTCTCAAACTGTTGGGATTACAGGCATGAGCCACCACACCCAGCCCCAGACATGTTATAACAAGTCAGTATGAGTTTATTTTGGTACCAAAAAATTTTGAAATTCATGCATTGTTTTTTCATAAGATGCATTTTCCATGAACTTTTTGAAGAGCCCTTTTATATTTAGATGTATATAAAAATGAATAAGACCTTATAGAAAAATATAGTGTACCAAAACTAAAACAAATAGAAATAGAAACCCTGATTAGTCCTATAACATTAAACAAATTGAATAAGTAGACAAAGTCTTACCACAAAGAAAACTCCAGGCTTATATGGCTCCACCAGTAAGATTAACCAAACATTGAAAAAACAAATAATTCTATCTTGTATAAATTCTTCCAGAGTATTGAAAAAAAGAAGGACCTCCCCTCCACATGTCATAAGGGTAGTGTTCTTGACATGAAAACGTTATGGAGACTGCATGAGAAAGAAATACTGCAGGCTCATAAACACAGATGGAAAAATCCTAAGCAAATTATTAGCAAAATGAATCTGGTAATATATAGGAAGAGAACACAGTGTGCCCAAGCTGGATTTATTCTAAAAATATAAGGTTAGAGATGAGAAAATTGATGAATCTGATTTGCCCCCTTAACAGATTACAGGAGAAAATTGAACAATCTCAAGGATTGCAGAGAGTACATCCTGCCATGTGCAGTGAACTGGACCCCACAAGTGCATATCACACCATGTAGTAGGGGGCTTGAGGCAAGGAGCAGCAGGAGAGGCAGTGGCGGCGCAGAAAGTCTTTTGGGCCAGTTGTTGAGACAGCATCTAGAGTTTGGGAGCCTTATCTGGAATGTGTCAGCTTTGCTCTAAATAAATAAAAATTACCCCACACTTTGTGGTTTAAATGAAAAAAACAATTTACTATCTCACAGTTTCTGTAGATCAGAAATGTGGGAGCATTAACTTGGAGGTTCTGCCTCACAGTCTCTCATGAGGTTTGCAGTCAAGATTCTGGCCAGGGCTACCATCTTCTGAGGGTTTGTGTGGGGCTGGAGGATCGCTTTCCCAGGTAGCTCACTTACATGGCTGTTGGCTGGGGGGCCTCAGTTCCTCACCATGCGAACCTGTCTACAGGGCTGCTGAGTGTCTCATGACATGGCAGCTGGCTTCCTCCAGAGCAAGAGATCCAAGAGACAGTGCAGACAGGAATCCAAAGTGTGTCTGTGCCAGCTCTCCTAGGTCTCTCACCATCACTTTCATTGATTCTATTCTTTAGAAGTGAGTCACTAAGTCCAGTTTACATTCGGGGGAGGGGAGCGAGGCTCCGTGTCTTGAAAGGAGGAGTATCAGGCAGGGCACGGTGGCTCACACCTGTAATCCCAGCACTTTGGGAGGCCAAGGCAGGCAGATCATGAGGTCAGGAGTTCAAGACCAGCCTGACCAACATGGTGAAACCCCATCTCTACTAAAAATACAAAAATCAGCCAAGCGTGGTGGCACGCACCTGTAATCCTAGCTACTCAGGAGGCTGAGGCAGGAGAATCACTTGAATCCGGGAGGCAGAGGTTGCAGTGAGCCGAGATTGCGCCACTGCACTCCAGCCTGGGCGACAGAGCGAGACTCTGTCTAAAAAAAAAAAGAAAGAAAGAAAGGAGGAGCATCTAGAATGCATGGGCATTCCTAAAACCACCTCACCTGGGAGTCTCAAGTCCTGGTTGAACCATCCTACTTGATGCGTGTACTGGAAGAAGAGGAAATCAGATAGCCAGAGGATTGTTTCACTTTCAACTCAGCTACAAAACTCCTTGGCCATTCATGTTTCCTGGCAATCGCACTGCAGATGTCTAGAAACTTCGCATTTCCACTTTTTTTCTTACAAAAATGTCATTCAGAATCACATTTCCACTTTCTGAGGTAACTAATCACACCCTCTCCTCTCTCTGCAAAGCTCCAACATGCCTTCTTTCCCTTTTTCTTTTTCTTTCTTTGCTTTGAGACAGGGTTTCACTGTCACCAAGGCTGTTTAGTGCAGTGGCTCGATCTCTGCTCACTGCAAACTCTGCCTCCTGGGCTCAAGCCATCCTCCCACCTCAGCCTCCTGAATAACTTGGACCACAGGTGCGTGCCACCAAGCCCAGCTAATTTTTTGTAGAGACAGGGTTTCACCATGTTGCCCAGGCTGGTCTTGAACTCCTGGGCTCAAGCAATCTACCCCGCTTGGCCTCCCAAAATGCTGGGATTAAGGTGTGAGCCACTGCGCCTAGCCTCTTTCCCTTTTTCTTCTCCTCTATTTTACCTGAATCTGCACCTGTACACACTTTCTCTGCCTCCTCTCCTACTAGAATGGAGCGGCCATCTTTCTCGTCCTTTCTTTTTTATTTATATTTTTTTATACAGACAGAGTCTCACTATGTTGCCCAGGCTGGTCTCAAACTCCTGGGATCAAGTGATCCTCCTGCCTCAGCCTCCCAAAGTGCTAGAATTATAGGCATGAGCCACCACGCCCAACCTCTCTCTTCCTTTCAAAGCTTCTGGGTCCTCCTCTTCTGCTCGCCTCCTCTCCCTTCTTGATTTCTCAAAGTCATCACTTCTCTACGTGCTTCCTGGTTTATTTTTTGTCTTTAATATTCTGTAAGCTTCATAAGGGAGGGATTTTTCTATTTCATTTGCTAATACATTCACAACATTTAGAACAAGACCTGGTTCAAGGTGGGCACTGGATAAATACTTGGGTGAATAATTGAGTGAATGAATGGGAAGAGGGAAACTCCACCCATTCTAGCTGGAAGGAAAAATGAAAAGGCAGGAGGAGCAAGTGTGAGCGGTAGGAGAAAAGGTATGTGCTCTGAATTTCCTGCACTGGGCAAGAGTCTCATGAGAGCAGGTGTCTTTTTGCTCACCCCGGAATCCCAGCACCCAGCCCTGCACCTGGCACATACTGTGTGCTGATTGCCCAACCTGTACCTTAGTGCCCCAGCCCCTTTCTTTGTACTAGTCTTGGGTGATCTATGTTGCCCATGGATCTGTCCCCAGCCTGCCCCTCTATCCTACTTCCCTTTCTCAGATGCTCAGGCCAGCCTGAATTGAGTCCTAATGTGGCCTCACTACCTGGCTGCCCACGCCCTGGCAGAGGGAAGAGACATCAGCCTCCAGTCCCTGCTCTGCCCTCCGAGGACACCCAGACTCGAGACAACTGCCTAGGGTGGCAGCCTGCCAAGGGGCCTGAGGTGGCTGTTCCCTGGCTTTGCACAGAAACTGTTGGGAATGACTCAGCCCCGAGACACTGCTTCGATAGGAGGAAGAAGTCACCACAGGCCCTCACTGGAGGTGCAGCGCAGTGTCAGGGAAGTAGACAGAGTGCCTCCCGGCCACACGCCAGCAGGGTGACTCTGGCTGACTTTCTTAGCCTCTCCGAACATCTGTTTTCTTTTCTTATTTTTCTTCCTTTCTGTAACCTCAAGAATATCTGTTTTCTCAGTAATAAAATGGCTAGTTGCCATGGGGATGAGAAAATGGACCTGTTACAAAGCGTGGGGGTTGAGAGAAGGGCCATGAGGCCACCCTGTCTGGGCTTAAGTCTTTTTTTTTTTTTGAGAAGGAATCTCGCTCTGTCACCCCGGCTGGAGTGCAGTAGCGCAATTTTGGCTCACTGCAACCTCTGCCTCCTGGGTTCAAGCAATTCTCATGCCTCAGCCTTCCGAGTAGCTGGGGCTACAGGCATCCACCCCCAATGCCCGGCTAATTTTTGTATTTTTAGTAGAGATGGGATTTCACCATGTTGGCCAGGCTGGTCTCGAACTCCTGACCTCAGGTGATCCACCCCCTTGCCCTCTCAAAGTGCTGGGATTACAGGCGTGAGGCACCGCACCCGACCTGGGCTTAAATCTTGACTTTGTCTTTCCCTATTAGTTGGGCAAACCTCAGGCAAGTTACTTAATCTCTCTGAGCCTCAGTTTCTTCATCTATGAAACCAATATGATAATAGTACCTGACTCAGAATTGACATAAAGGTTAAAACTGTAACTGCCCAACATAAGGGGTGTGTGAGTTATTCAAACTATCACAGCGTGTAAGTGGTAGTTATTTTTATTATTGTCAGCCCTGCCCTGAAGGATGTCACAGCCACAGAAGTGATTACAATGCAGGGTCATAGGGGCTGTGTTCACATAGGGACAAATGCTGTAGGCACCATGTGGTGGGGAGAGACTCACTCAGGTTCATGGCTAATGCTGGAAATGTCTAAGGGTGTGCACTAAGAATTTTCCAGACAAAGAAGAAAGGGAAAAGCATGCTACTTTATATAGGTTTGAGCAAAAGTGAAGATAGCTAGGCTGAAGAGGCAAGCAGAGTTTGGGGAATGAGACAAGTTAAGTTTGACCACAATACAAAGTGCATGATGAGGGCCGGGCACAGTGGCTCATGCCTGTAGTCCCAGCACTTTGGGAGGCCGAGATGGGTGGATCAGCTGAGGTCAGGAGTTCGAGACCAGCCTGGCCAACATATGAAATCCCATCTCTACTAAAAATACAAAAATTAACTGGGCATGGTGGCAGGTGCCTGTAATCCCAGCTACTCAGGAGGCTGAGGCAGGAAAATTGCTTAAACCGGGAGGTGGAAGTTGTAGTGAGTCGAGATCATGCCATTGCATTCTAGCCTGGTCGACAAGAGTGAGACTCCGTCTCAAAAATAAATAAATAAATAAATAAATAACGAAGTGCATGATGAGGATTTGGTGGGGTTAGGAGGCAGGCTGGAGGCAGATAATGCAGAAATCCAAATGCCCCCTTAGAAAGGCCCTTGTCAGATTAGCAAGCTCACACTTATCACTGAGCCTCCTCCCAGCTGGCTGCCTGGACCAGAGAGGCTGGAACGGTAAAAACAAAAAAACAAAAAAACAAACAAACAAAAAAACGCATGAGTTCCAGATATTCCTTCTAGTTTTTTTTTTCAGACTGAGTGTCACTCTTATTACCCAGGCTGGAGTGCAGTGGTGTGATCTCGCTCACCACAATCTCCGCCTCCTGGGTTCAAGTGATTCTCCTGCCTCAGCCTCCCAAGTAGCTGGGATTACAGGCATGTGCCACTATGCCTGGCTAATTTTTTATTTTTAGTAAAGATGGGGTTTCTTCGTGTTGGTCAGGCTGGTCTTGAACTCCTGACTTCAGGTGATCCGCCCCCTTGGCCTCCCAAAGTGCAGGGATTATAGGTGAGAGCCACCGTGCCCAGCCTCCTTCCACGGTTTCAATCATGTGAGACTTACATTTGGAACCAATGTAAGGGAGACAGGTAGCAGCCCTCGGGCACTCCTTCTGCTCGTGTGGTTCCAGCAGGGATAGTAAGCCTGGGCCCACTGCACTGTGGAACTTTCCAGATTCTGGGCTTGCAGCTAGTGTCTCACTTGAGCAGCTGAGTATGCACTGCCTGTGACATGCCACTCCAAGTAGATCTGCCAGGGACCCTTCCCAGGAAATTATTTATAACAATTCCAGCAGAGATGGCTTCTCATCCTCCTTGAAGCTGCTGGACTCTGAGTCCCTGATTCTGCCACAGCTCATCACTCTAGACCTGTCAGGCTTAACACAATTCACTTATCCAACCATTCAATCATCCATCACCCACTTAGACAATCCAATCTTTTTTTTTTTTTTTTTTTTTTTTGAGACAGAGTCTAACTCTGTTGGCCAGGCTGGAGTGCAGTGGCGCTATCTTGGCTCACTGCAACCTCGACTTCCTGGGTTCAAGCGATTCTTCTGCTTCAGCCTCCTGAGTAGCTGGGATTACAGGTGCGCATCACCATACCTGGCTAATTTTTATATTTCTAGTAGAGATGGGGTTTCATCCTGTTGGCCAGGCTGGTCTTGAACTTCTGACCTCACTCAGGTGATCCACCTGCCTCGGCCTCCCAAAGTGCTGGGATTATAGGTGTGAGCCACCACGTTCAGCCCAATCATTTGTTGACTCACTTCTTCAACACTCCCTGAGTTCTTATTCTGTAGCAGGCCCTGGGTCTGGGGCCGAGAACAGAGAGTCAAATTAGATTAGGGCTGTGAAACAAGCCACTCTCAAACCTAGAGGCTTATGACAATAACAATCATTTATTTTCTTACCATTATGCAATTTGGGCAAGGCCTGGTTGAGACAGCTCTTCTTGTGCCTCCAGCTCCATCCTTGGAGCTGGAGGACCCTTCAAAGATGGTGCGCTCCAATGGCTGGCAAGTTGATGTTGGCTAGAGCTATTTATTTATTTATTTATTTATTTATTTATTTATTTATTTAAATTCCCCAAGCCAATTGGATGGTAGGACTAGAGCTTTTCATTCCCTATTTTTTTCATTTTTAAACTTTATCTCCCCTTAGGGGTACACTGTTCCTGGAAGTACTGCAATGCTAGGTAAATGTGTGGAGTGGGTGGGGCAAGCTCCTATTCCATCTCTTAGTTCCAAAAATCTATTTAATATAGATTGTGTCCTCGAATAGAGGACATATCAGATATTAAACTGATAAAACAGATACTACACTTGATCCTACCCAAAAGGCTGAGAATGGAGCTTTGATTCTCCTCTACATGGGCCTCCCCACAGGACTGCTTGGGCTTCCTCACAGCATGGTGGCTGAATTCCACCATGAATTCCACCAAGAAAACAGACGCTGCCAGTTCTGTCTTAAAGGGTAAGCCCAGAATTGCACACAGCATCATTTCCACCATATTCTACTGGTTCAAAGCAAGTCATAGGCCAAGTCCAGAATTAAGGGGATGGAGAAGTAAACCCCACCTTTCCATGAGGGAAGGGATAAGGAATTTATGAGCATTTATAATCCACAAACCTAACTAGGAGTGCAGTTTCATGCTGCTTGGATTGAGGAATTGACTGATTGGTTGGATAACTGACTGGGTTTGATTAACACAAACTAAGGATTATTTCTCATTATATCTGTTTCCGCATGGTGGGCCTTTTCTGGAGTAACTAACACTGCAGAAAAGTGGCCTTGTCCCACTTTCTCTCACTCACCCCTCCCAAGAAGTAGAGAAGAGACTTTTCTTGGTGAAGTTGTTAGAAGCAACTATGTATGGGACCCAAAGTGAGGTAGGAGGCAGCTCTTGATTCTGGAGGTGGGGCTGGGACACCAGAACAAATTGAGGACTTGCTAAAACAGGGATGGGGTGGAGGCAGCTTTCCGTAAGACACATCCACCAGTGTGCCATGTCAGTTTACCATTGCCATGGTAATACCTGGAAGTTACTGCCTCTTTCTGTGTTAATGACCAAATGATTCAGAAGTTACCACCCTATTTTTAGAAATTTCTGCATAATCTGCTCCTTAATTTGCATATAATTAAAAGTGGGTATAAATATGACTGCAGAACTGCCTCTGAGCTGCTACTCGGGGTAGCCCTGGTGTACAAGGAACAGCACATCTGCTGATGCTGTGCACTGCCACTTCACTAAAAGTGTCTGTGTAACAGCACTGGCTCACCCTGGAAGTGTTTCCTGGACAAAGCCAAGAACCCTCCCAGGCTAAGCCCCTATTTGGGGGCTTGCCTACCCTACATCAAAAGAAGGAGAAACCTTTGGGAGCAGAGTGGGTAAGTCTGTGCAACTCTGGAATGGGTACAGGGACTTCAAATGGCATTTTCTCAACAACTCTATTGGTTACAGAAGTAACATTTTTATCTCTATCATATATGTCTGTTTTTCAGATGGTACTAAACTTGGGCAGGGAAGGACAGGGTGTTATGTTGTATGCCCTGTAAAAACCCTTGCTCTAAATCTGTCACATACTTGGCGCTCAATAAAAACATGTTAAATGTTAACTAAAAGAATGTTGACATCAGGTGTGAGAGGTTTTCTTCTTCTTTTTTTTTTTTTTTTTTTTTTTTTTTTGAGATGGAGTCTCGCTCTGTCGCCCAGGCTGGAGTGCGATGGTGCGATCTTGGCTCACTGCAACGTCTGCCTCCCGGGTTCAAGCTATTCTCCTGCCTCAGCCTGCCAAGTAGCTGGGACTACAGGCCCGCGCCACCATGCCCAGCTAATTTTTGTATTTTTAGTGGAGACGGGGTTTCACCATGTTGGCCAGGGTGGTCTCGATCTCCTGACCTCGTGATCCACCCGTTTCAGCCTCCCAAAGTGCTGGGATTACAGGCGTGAGCCACGGCTCCCGGCTGCGAGATTCTTCAAGCAGTCACTATATCAACAGACACAGATGTTTCCCTTTCTTCATACGATGAAGCTCAGGGATCCAAACCTCATCATAAAGCTAAAGAGGCACTATTGGTACCCGTTGGAATAGCAGGTTTTGCAGCACTTGTTACATATGGATTACACAAATTGAAGAGCAGGGGAAATACTCAAATGTCCCTTCATCTGATCCACATGCGTGTGGCAGCCCAAGGCTTTGTTGTAGGAGCAATGACTGTCGGTATGGGCTATTCCATGTATCAAGAATTCTGGGCAAAACCTAAGCCTTAGAAGAAGAGATGCTGTCTTGGTCTTGTTGGAGGAGTTTGCTTTAGTTAGACGTCTCATTATTGAAGTTATGTGTTATTGTGGAAAATAAACTATTTGAGTGGGTTTAGATGGTAACATGGCATTTTGAATATTGGCTTCCTTTCTTGCAGGCTTGATTTGCCTGGTGACTGAATTACTAGTGACTAGTTTACTAACTAGGTCATTCAAGGAAATCAAGTTAGCATAAAAGAAACATGTCACCTAAATGCACTAAATGGTGTTGAAATGTCCACCTTCTTCAATCGTGAAGATGAACTTAGTTCTAAAGGAGATAACAGGCCAACCCTGAAGTACTCCCAGTTTGCTGCAGGATCTCACATGTTTTGGATGTTATATAAGAGTCCTATTTGCCCCAGTTAATTTAACTTTTTTCTGCCTGTCTTGTGGACTGGCTGGCTCTTTCAGAACTCCGTCCAAAAAGTGTATGGAATATAACTTGTAAAGCTTCCCACAACTGACAGTATCTATGTGTGTGTGTTTAAACCAAATCTAGAAAGCTTACATTATAGCTGCATAGTAGTGGTATTTATTAAAGAATCACAGTTGTAAACATGAGAATAACTTCTGGATTCGAGTTTAGTTATTTTGTAATTGCAGAATTATATTTTTGCTGCTGTTATAGCTGAATAATTTTTAAATGTCATCTTGAGATAGAAATATGTATTTAAGCACTCATGCAAAGGTAAATGAACACTTTTTATTTATTTATTTATTTTTGAGACGGAGTCACGCTCTGTCACCAGGCTGGAGTGCAGTGGTGTGATCTCGGCTTACTGCAACCTCCACCACATGGGTTCAAGCGATTCTCCTGTCTCAGCCTCCTGAGTAGCTGGGACTACAGGTGCACATCACCATGCCTGGCTAATTTTTATATTTTTAGTAAAGACGGGGTTTCGCCATGTTGGCCAGGATGGTCTCGATTTTGACCTCGTGATCCGCCGGCCTCAGCCTCTCAAAGTGCTGGGATTACAGGCATGAGCCACTGTGCCCAGCCCAATGAACACTTTTTAAATGTGTGCATTGCTTATTTTTTCCATAAGAATTACAAACATTAAACTAATCAAATTACCTATAATGGAATTGATTAATGACTTATGAGCAAGCTGGTTTGGCCAGACAGTATACCCAAACTTTTATAAACTATAGAATGTTATTACATTTGTGAAATTCTCTTGTCTAACCTGAATTTACATTTCATGGTGATAACATGGTATAAGTACTGTTGTTAAAGTAAGTGACCATCTCAAAAACAAAAAGAATGTCAACATCAATTCTGACAGGACAGGAATTTGGACAATGTAGCTTTTACTTATTCATTCTTCCACTAATGCATTCATTCAGCAGATAGTCAAATACCCTGCAATTAGCTTGTGGATCTCTCTACCATGAGACTGAAAGCTCCATAAGGTCAGGGAATGTATTTTGTTCTCCACAATGTCCTCAGAACCTGGCCTGGGGCCTGAACACAGTAGGCCCTCAGTAAATGTTTGTTAATTGAAGGAATGAGATCAGAGGCAAGGGACGTCCAAAGGCATTCTAGACAGACCAACAGACAGACAAACTGACCTCATGTGTGGTCAGTCCCACATCCAATGCACACTTCTTGGTGGGGGGTCATTCAGGGAAAGTTGGAGGGTCTGGCCTCCCAGGCTGGAAGTACCTGGAGTGTTCCACCATGGAAGAGAGAGAATAGTTCCTCATTTTCTCTTTCATGGAGGGAGAATGTGAGAATCCAGATGTTGTTGTCAAAAATGTTGAAAAACTTTAAGTCGAACGCAGCAGCTCATGACTGTAATCTCAACACTTTGGAAGGCCAAGGTAGGTGGATTGCGTGAGCCAAGGAGTTTGAGACCAGCCAGGGTAACATGGCAAAAGCCCGTATCTACAAAAAGTACAAAAATTAGCCAGGCACGGTGGCGCGTGCCTGTAGTCCCAGCTACTCTGCAGGGCTGAGGTGGGAAGATCACTTGAACCCAGGAGTTTGAGGCTGCAGTGAGCCCTGATCATGCCACTGCACTCCAGCAGCCTGGGTGATAGAGCAAGACACTGTCTCAAAAAGCCTGGTGTGGTGGCTCACACCTGTAATCCCAGCACTTTGGGAGGCCGAGGCAGGTGGATCACAAGGTCAAGAGATGGAGACCATACTGGCCAACATGGTGAAACCCTGTCTCTACTAAAAATACAAAAAATTAGCTGGGTGTGGTGGCGGGCGCCTGTAGTCGCAGCTACTTGGGAGGCTGAGGCAGGAGAATCGCTTGAACCCAGGAGGCGGAGGTTACAGTGAGCCGAGATCACGCCACTACACTCCAGCCTGGGCGACAGAGGAAGACTCCATCTCAAAAATAAAATAAAATAAAAAAAAACTTATCAATTCATGTTTTCTGTTGTGTCTTAGGTCAGTTTTAGTGCATCTTTTATTTTCTAGGAAATTGTCTATTTCTCCTAAATTTTCAAATGTATTGCCATAAAATTGCACCTACTGCATTCTCATTATTTTTAAATTTCTGCTGTGTCTGTGTCTGTTTATTGCTGTTTTCATTCATTATATTATTTGCTTGTGCAAACCTTATTTTCTTGACCAGTCTCTCTGGAGATTTGTCTATCTTATTAGCTTATTCAAAGAGCCAGCTTTCAACTTTGTTGTATTCTATTTTAACTTTATCTATTTTTTTTTTTTTTTTTTTTTTTTTTTTTTTTTTTTTTTTTTTTTAGACAGAGTCTTGCACTGTTGCTTGGGCTGGAGTACAATGGCAAGATCTCAGGTCACTGCAACCTCTGCCTCCTGGATTCAAGCGATTCTCCTACCTCAGCCTCCCAAGTAGCTGGGATTAAAGGTGCCCGCCACCACGCCCAGCTAATTTTTTGTATTTTTAGTAGAGATGGGGTTTCACTATGTTGGCCAGGCTGTTCTCAAACTCCTGACCTCATGATTCGCCTGCCTCAGGCTCCTAAAGTGCTGGGATTACAGGCGTGAGCCACTGCGCCTGTCCTCTATTTTCTTAATTTCTATTTTGTCTTTGTTATTTCCTTACCTTTTTTATTGATGTAATTAACATACCACAATTCCTTATTTTAAAGTCTACAATTCAGCCAGGTGTGGTGGCTCATATCTGAATCCCAGCATTTTGGGAGGTTGAGGTGGAAGGATCACTTGAGGTCAGGAGTTCAAGACCAGCCTGGGCAACACAGTGAGACTCTGTCTCTACTAAAAATAAAAAAAAATTAGCCAGGCATGGTGGCATGTGCCTGTAGTGTCAGCCACTTGGGAGGCTGAGGTGGCAGGATCACTTGAGACCAGGAATTCCAGGCTGCAGTGAGCCATGACCGCGCCACTGCACTCCAACTTTCGCAACAGAGCGAGACTGTGTCTCAAAATAAATAAAGTATACAATTCAGTCGTTTTTAGTATACTCACAAAATTGTGCAAGCATAGCCACTATCTCCTCAAGAACATTTTTATCACTCCTCAAATAATAAACCCCATACCAATTAGCAGTCAGGCCCCATTCCCCACGCCACCAGCCCTTGACAACCACTAACTACTTCTGTCTGTGTGGACTTGTCTATTCTGGACATGTAACATAAGTGCAGTGATATGAATGCTTTTTTCACTGAGCACAGGGTTTTCAAGGTTCATCAATGTTGTAGCATGAAGCAGTACTTCATTCCTGTTTATGGCTAAATAATACTCCATTGTGTGGATACATTACGTTTTGTTTAGCCATTCATGGACATTTGGGTTGTTTGTACTTTTTGGCTATTATGAATAATGCTGCTACGAATGTTCTTGTACAAGTGTTTGTATGACCAGTTGTTTTCAGCTCTCTTGAACATATACCTAGAAGTAGAATTTCTGGGTCATATGGTAATTTTATGTTTAATTTACTGAAGAACTGCCAAACTGTTTTCCAAAGCATTTACACTATTTTACATTCCCACCAGAAATACATAAGGGTGCCAATTTCTCCACATCTTGCCAACACTTGTTATTGTTGGTCTTTTTTTTATCACAATGATTTTAGTGGGTATGAAATCATCTCTCTATGGTTTTGATTTACATCTCCCTAATGAACAGTGAGTTTAACATATTTTTTGTGCTTATTAACCATTTTCTTTTTCTTTCTTTTAGAGATAGGGTATCTCTCTATCACTCTGGCTGGAGTGCAGTGGCATTATCTTAGGATCATAGCTCACTGCAGCCTCGAACTCCTGGGCTTGAGCAATCCTCCCACCACAGCCTCTTGAGTAGCTGAGACTACAGCCACCTGCCACCACACCTGGATAATTTATTTTTTGTAGGAGGGGGGTCTCACTATGTTGCCAAGGCTCAGAGGATTGCTTGAGCTCAGGAGTTGGAGACCAGCCTGGGCAACCACGGCAAGACTTTGTCTTTCTACAAAAAATACAATAAACAAACAAACAAATAAAAATTTAAAAGACAGACCTAACCATTCTCTCCCTAATGGATATGTGGTTCCATTGTCTTGTTTTACTATTTCAAACAATGCTGTGGCAATCATCCTTGGACTTAAAATCTTTGGGGTCATGTACAAGCTCTTCAACAAAATAGATTCCTGAAAGGGAAAAATCTAGGTCAAAATGTAAGTTTGCTTTCAACAACTTTTATGTCAACTTAACTGAGGTATAATTGTATGTTAATACAATAAGATTTGCCAGTTTTAACATACAATAAGATTAGCCACTTACACAATTTGGTGTGCTTTAACAAACGTGTATAAGTCAGGTAATTACCACCACTATCATGATATATAGAATGTTTCCACTATCCAGAAAGTTTGCTTGTGCCATAGAGCAATCTGTCCTCTCCCCCAGCCTCTGTCCCTGGCAACTACTTGAGATGCTCTCTGTCACTAGTTGTATGAACATATATTTGCATTTATCTTGGGTAACTTAAGAATGGAATTGCTGGGTCATATGGTAAATGTATATTTAACTTTGTAAGAAATTACCAAACCTTTTTTCAACATGGCTATACCGTTTTGTATTCCCACCAGCAATCTAAGAGAGTTCTAGGTGTTCCACATCATTACCACCACTTTGTATGACATCTTTTTAATTTAACTATTCTAGTAGTAATAGTATGGCATTGCTTTCAATGAATTTATCTAATAATTGATGGTGTTGGGCACATTTTTATGGGATTATTCTCATCTGAATATCTTTGATTAAATGTCTGCTCAAAATGTTGGCCCATTTTGTATTAGCTTTTCATTTTTTTATTATTAAGTTATAAGAATACTTTATGTATTCGCAACATGAGTCCTTTGTCAGATATACGCTTGGCAAATATTTTCTCCCAACTTTTCTCCTTTTAACTGTCATTTGAACAGCTAAAGTGTTTAGTTGGGATTAAATCCAATTTATCAATTTGTTTCTTTGATAGTTTATGCTATTTGTATCCTATTTAAGACATTTTTGCCTAATCCAACATTACTAAGATTTTTTTATCTTCTTCTAGAGATATTATAGTTTTAGATTTTACATTTAGACCTATGGTTCATTTCAAGTTAAGTGTTGTATATGATGCAAGGTAGGGAATGAGGTTTTTTGTTTTCGTATGGATATCCAATTATTTCAGCACTTCTGTTGAAAAATCATCTTTTAGCCAGGCACGGTGGCTCATGCCTGTAATCCCAGCACTTTGGGAGACTGAGGCAGGCGAATCACCTGAGGTCAGGAGTTCCAGACCAGCCCGACGAACATGGTGAAACTCCGTTTCTACTAAAAATACAAAAATTAGCCGGGTGTGGTGACGCGTGCCTGTAATCCCAGCTACTTGGGAGGCTGAGGCAGGAGAAATGCTTGAACCCCAGGAGGTGGAGGTTTCAGAGGAGGTGGAGGTTTCAGTGAGCCAAAATCACAAAAATCACACCAACTGCACTCCAGCCCGGGTGACAGAGCAAGACTCTGTCTCCAAAAAAAAAAAAAAAAGAAAGAAAGAAAAATCATCTTTCACCATCGAATTGCCTTGTTACCTATATTGAAAATCAATATATTGCGGGGCGCGGTAGCTCACACCTGTAATGCCAGCACTTTGGGAGGCCGAGGCAGGCGGATCACGAGGTCAGGAGATCGAGACCATCCTGGCTAATACGGTGAAACTCCGTCTCTACTAAAAATACAAAAAATTTGCCAGGCGTGGTGGTGGGCGCCTGTAGTCCCAGCTACTCAGGAGGCTCAGGCAGGAGAATGGCGAGAACCCGGGAGGCGGAGCTTGCAGTGAACGGAGATGGCGCCACCGCACTCCAGCCGGGGCGACAGAGCGAGATTCTGTCTCAAAAAAAAAATCAATATAAATGTTATTCTATTTCTGGACTGCATTCTGTTTCACTAACCTACATGTCTGTCTTTACACCAAAAACCACACTGTCTTAATCACTGTAGCTTTATAGTAGTCTTTTTTTTTTTTTTTTTTTTGAGACAGAGTCTCATTTTGTCACCCAGGCTGGAGTGCAACGGTGGGATCTTGGTTCACTGCAACCTCTGCCCCCGGGTTCAAGTGATTCTCCTGCCTCACCCTCCCGAGTAGCTGGGATGAGGTTCGTGGCTGGCATTACAGGCGCGCACGAACACGCCCAGCTTATTTTTGTATTTTTAGTAGAGACAGGGTTTTACCATGTTGGCCAGGCTGGTCTCAAACTCCTGACCTCAGGTGATCCGCCCACATCAGCCTCCCAAAGTGCTGGGATTACAGGCATGAGCCACCACGCCCAGCCTATAATAAGTCTTAAAATCAGGTAGTATAAGTTCTCCAACTTTGTTTATACTTTGCAAGGTTGTCTTGGAAATTATAGGTCTTTTGAATTTTCATATATTTTAGAATCAGCATCAATTTTTTAAAAATGCCTACTGAGATTTTGATTGGAATGGCATTAACCCTATAAATCAATTTGGGAGAAATTGACATCATAGGAGTATGGAGTGCTCTGATCCATGGATATAGTATATCTCTCCATTTATTGGATCTTTACTTTCAGCAATGTTTTATACTTTTCAGTGCACAGGTCTTGCACATTTTTGATTATATTTTATTATTAAACATTTGTTTTTTTTTTTTTGAGATGGAGTTTCATTCTTTCACCCAGGCTGGAGTGCAGTGGCGCAATCTCAGCTCGCTGCAACCTCTGTCTTCCGGTTTCAAGTGATTCTCCTGCCTCAGCCTCCAGAGTAGCTGGGATTACAGGCGCGTGCCACCACGCCTGGCTAGTTTTTTGTTTTGTTTCGTTTTGTTTTTTGAGATGGAGTCTCGCTCTGTCACCGAGGCTGGAGTGTAGTGGCGCGGTCTCGGCTCACTGCCAGCTCTGCCTCCTGGATTCACACCATTCTCCTGCCTCAGCCTCCCAAGTAGCTGGGACTACAGGCATCTGCCACCATGCCTGGCTAAATTTTTTTTTGTATTTTTAGTAGAGACGGGGTTTCACCGTGTTAGCCAGGATGGTCTCAATCTCTTGACCGCATGATCTGCCCGCCTCGGCCTCCCAAAGTGCTGGGATTACAGGCATGAGCCACCGCACCCAGCCACGCCTGGCTAGTTTTTGTATTTTTAGTAGAGACGGGGTTTCACCGGTGTTGGCCAGGCTGGTCTCGAACTCCTGACCTCAAGTGATCTGCCTGCCTCAGCCTCCCAAAGTGCTGGGATTACAGGCGTGAGCCACCGTGCCTGGCCAAACATTTGATTTTTTGAAGCTATGTAAGTAGTATTTTGAAATTTTCAATTTCTGATTGCTTATTGTTAATACTTAGAAGTACAACTGCTTTTTTTCGAGGCATGGTGGCTCATGCCTGTAATCCCAATACTTTGGGAGGCCAAGTCGGGAGGATTGCTTGAGCTCAGGAGTTCAAAAGCAGCCTGGACCTGATAGCAAGACCTTGTCACTACAAAAAAATTTTTTTTAATTAGCCAGCCATGATGGCATGCACTCCACCCAGCCTGAGGAAGTAGGCAATGCTTTTTGTGATATTTGAGGAGAAAGACGTTCCTGGAAGAAGGAAAGACATATGCAAAAGGTGATGGGCCCGCCTGGGGCACGGTAGGAATGGTACACCTGAGGCCCCACAAACTGGGCATTATGCCTGAAGGGCAGAGTGTGGGAGGGAAGGCAAGATGTGAGCTCAGGTGTCAGGAGATCTCTCTGGCCGTTGTATGGATAACAGATGAGGAGGAAAGCACAGGAAAGGGGACTGTTGCATTTTCCCAGGCATGAGATGATGATGGTCTGGACTAGGACAGTGGCAGTGAAAATGGCAAGGAAAGAATGAATTCTAGAGACACTCAGGAGGTAGAACCAACACGATGTCCTCTCTTGCCTAATGCACCACCAGAGCCTCCTAACTGGTTTCCCTGCTCCCACACTTGCCTTCCTCCCCACTACAGATTATTCCAACACAGGAGCTGGAGTGACTTTATTTTTTTTATTTTTAGGTTTTTTTGAGACTGAGTCTTGCTCTGTTGCCCAGGCTGGAGTGCAGTGGCATAATCTCTGCTTGCTGCAAGCTGTGCCTCCTGGGTTCACGCCATTCTCCTGCCTCAGCCTCCTGAGTAGCTGGGACTACAGGCGCCTGCCACCACGCTCAGCCAATTTTTGTATTTTTTATTAGAGACAGGGTTTCACCGTGTTAGCCACGATGGTCTCGATCTCGTCACCTCGTGATCCGACCACTTCGGCATCCCAAAGTGCTGGGATTACAGGGTGGGCCACCATGCCTGGCCTGGAGTGACTTTATTACACCTAAGTCAGGGCATGTCACACCTCTGCTCAGCACCCTCCAATGACTTCTCACATCACTCAGAGGAAAAGCCAAGGTCCCTGTGATGGCCAATGCCATCTTGCCCTGGCCTCTCTCCTCCTACACACCCTTCACTAGTTCCACTATAGCCACACTCATATCCTTCAACAAAGCAGCACCGCTCCACCTTTATTGAGCTGTAACTCTTTACCCAGACATCCACTTGGCTCATAACCTCACTTCCTTTAAGTCTTTGCTCAAATCCCACCTTCTCAAGGAAGCTTACCCGATTATCCTCGCTGATACTGCAACCAGCTTCAAGTACCCCACCACATCCTGATCCCCTTTATTCTGTTCTACTTTTTTCCTATAGCACTGATCATCTTCCAGCATATTCGATTTTTCACTTATGTCTATGGTTTGCTGTCACATCTACTAGGATAAGCTCCACAAAGGCAGAGATCTTTATTTTGTTCACTGACATCCTAAGTCCCTAGAACAGGAGACACTTGATCCATATTTGTAGACTAACTGAATAAATGACTTAATTACCAGTTTGGATGTGGGGGCAGATAGTGAGCATGATGCCCGTTTCCGGAGCTGGGGTGCAGACAGTGTCTAGGGACACTGAACTGTTTTAAAAGCAGGATAGATCCCGGCTGGAGACATGGAAATCATCAGCACCTGGGTCAGGGGGTGGAATGGAGCAGAGGAAATCATGCAGGAAAAGTAAAGAGAAGGCCATCAGGTAAGGAGAAAAGGACACATGCATAGCCAGAGAGAAAAGAGGAGCAGAGGCATGTGGATCACAGAAGCTTAGGGAAGAGACTTTCAAGAAGGGGAGAGAGGTTGAGTCAAGCAAGGGCTGAAAGCCAACCATTGGATGCAGTTACTAGAAAGTTACAGATAGGCGAGGTGTTGTGGCTCACGCCTGTAATCCCAACACTTTGTGGGGCTGAGGTGGGAGGATCGCTTGAGCCCGGGAGGTCGAGGCTGCAATGAGCCCTGATGGCGCCAGTGCACTCCAGCCTGGGCGACAGAGCGAGACCCTGTCGCAAAAATTAATAAGCAAATAAATAAAAAGAAAAAGGGGAAAAAAAGTTATATGTGGCCTTACGGGGAAGCCAACTCTGACTGGTTATAAGCTGAAACTGTCAGGTCAACAGGTGGCAGGGAAGATGGCTGAGACCAACAGCACAGAGATTTAGAGGCAGACAGACCTGGCGCCAATCCTAGGACAGGTTTTGATAAGCCTTTGAATGTCAATTGCCCCACGTTTCGGGGGAGGGGGTAGCACCCCCTAGCTCATAAACTTTAGTGATTGATGATTAAATGAGATGACGGAGGAAAACGTAAGGCACAAAGTAGATGCATTAGCTTCATTTTGTTAATCAGCAGCCTTAGTTGGCTGCGACCCAGACATGAACTAAAATACAGTGCAGCCCAGGACCAGTGGGAGTCTTGCTTATGGCTCAGAGCTGAACAACACATGGATAGCAAAACCAGACACTGAGATGCGGGCAGGCCTGCGACGCTGAAGTCAATTCCTTTGAACAAACACTACACTTCCGTCCCAAGATTAGCAGGAATTAATCTCCCAGTCTCGGGTACACCTGGTTGTCCCTCCCTGTCCTGGCGCGGCAAACGTCCCCGGAGGCCAGCCAGGGATCACCCGCCCAAGGACTGAGCTTTCCCTACTCTCAGCCAACTGGAGCAGGACCACGGCCTAGGCAACGCAGCTGCCCGCCCCTAACAACCACTCACCTGCTTTCCCCTTTCTATAGGCCAGCAAAGGAACTTTCTTTTTCTTATTGGGCCGCGTAACTTATCGCAACCAATCAGTGGCAGCCACGGGACCCAACTCACTCCCACACAACTTGTGGGGGTGATCATGGAGAAGACAAATTTTTGTTTTCCGCATCCAGTTCTCTCAGAGAGCACCGTATTTGTCAACCTGTTGTGACTCTCCCTAAATGTTTAAGAAAACATTTCATTCCCCTGAGGTTTGTACAGTCTGTCCCTGGCCTACACCCCCTCCAGGTGGTACAGCCCGCAAGCGGCTCCACCTCCCAGCTGCTCGCGGGGCCGAGTCCCCCAGTCGGCTGAGGCCACTCAGCGCAGGGGCCATACCATCTGTGACAAATAAATAATAGGGGGACCTCCGACTCCCCCCTGTTGCCCTATTACCTTCTGACCACCTCTCGGACCTCTTGCCCAGCCCTTCCCCGTAGACATGGCCCCAGATACGGTGGTGACACCATTGCTATGGACCCACGTAGGGCGCAGTGCGAGCCAGGGCAGGACGCACTTGGTACGACCCACGCCGCGCCCCGCGCCGCCGGAAGTGAGGTGTCTGACCCCCGAAGTTCCGGTTCGCAGGGGGTGGGGAGTGTTGTTAACCGGAGCTGCAGCCGCAGTCGCGCGGATTGAGCGGGCTCGCGGCGTTGGGCTCCTGGTGAGTGGGGCGAAGTCTAGCCCGAGTTGTGGTTGGGGTCGGGACCCGAACCTTCCCTTTGAGGTCTCCGGAGTCGGCGCGCCCCTCAGCCCCGCCGCACGCTTTCGGCCTGTCAGCTGGCCGGAGACCTCAGACGCCGGTGCGGCCGCTCTGCTCAAGCCTGGGCCCTGCCTGCGACACCCGCAACTCCTGGTGCTCACAGGTGCGCGGCCGCGAGGGCGACCCGGCTCCTCCCGTCCCGCTGCTGCTCTCTGCCGGTCGGCCGTTCTTGTGGTGCCCTGAGTTGACACTACTCCGGGGGTCAGGGGACCCCAGGATTCCAGGCTGACGTTCCCCGCCCGCTCCCGCAGGGCGCGCGTCCGAACTGCCCACCCTAACACAGCTGTCACCGGCGCTGTCGCCTGCCCAGTCTGCTACCCTCTGTGCCTTGGCTGCTCTCAGCCCTGGCTGCGCGTTCCCGCCCCTGGAGCAGATTTCTGCTGTTGCCTCCCACCCCATCTCCTCCACCCGAGGGTCAGCGGTGCAGCTCCCCCTCCTCCAACACTGCAGCTTTTCCTCATCGCCTCCCTAGAGGAGGCGGCTTGGCAGGCAGCGTGGAAAGAGCCCTAGATTCGAAGCAAGACTGACCCAGGTTCCAGGCCTTGCGTCAGTGTGATCACTGAACCCCTTCGAGTCTTATTTGTAAAATGGGGTAGCGTAAGCTATTCTTTGATGATTTCGAGGGCGAAATGTGATTTTCCCCTCACTTTATCCTATTAATTGAGGCTGTGCCAGGCACCGGGCTATTTTGCACAGCACGAGCATCACGTAAGTTATTTTCTTGCCCCATGCAGGTCTCCGGGCCAGGGCAATGTTCCGCACGGCAGTGATGATGGCGGCCAGCCTGGCGCTGACCGGGGCTGTGGTGGCTCACGCTTACTACCTCAAACACCAGTTCTACCCCACTGTGGTGTACCTGACCAAGTCCAGCCCCAGCATGGCTGTGAGTTCAGGGCTCAGGGAGGGAGGAACTCCCTGGGAGGGAAGGAGGAGTCTGCCTGGGCCAGGGGTGGGGCTAGAGGTCAGGTAAGTAGGGAAGTAGCCGCCAGCTGCTTAACTTTGAATAAACTGTGATGAGGATGTGGAGGATCCTGCATGATGAGTTCCAAGCAGAGGAAAGCGGAAAGTGACCTCAAACCACAGCCTCTCCCCACCCCTAGGTCCTGTATATCCAGGCCTTTGTCCTTGTTTTCCTTCTGGGCAAGGTGATGGGCAAGGTGTTCTTTGGGCAACTGAGGGCAGCAGAGATGGAGGTAAGATGTCGGCTGCCCCAAAGGTGAGGGCAGGGTGCTGGGAAAGAATGTTTGGGATCCACATTATTCCCTGCCTGGCCCCCAGCACCTTCTGGAACGTTCCTGGTACGCCGTCACAGAGACTTGTCTGGCCTTCACCGTTTTTCGGGATGACTTCAGCCCCCGCTTTGTTGCACTCTTCACTCTTCTTCTCTTCCTCAAATGCTTCCACTGGCTGGCTGAGGACCGTGTGGACTTTGTGAGTCAAGGCAGGGAGTTCTGGAGCAGGTGGAAGCCAGGGAGTGGCCAGCGGGCAGGCTTAAGGAGCAGGGAGGGCTGGGTTGAGGATGTGGGGTGAGCCCCAGGCTTCCTGACAGGCCTCTTCTGTGCTCTGTCTCAGATGGAACGCAGCCCCAACATCTCCTGGCTCTTTCACTGCCGCATTGTCTGTGAGTGAGATTCAGGGGAGGGGAGGGGAGGACTGGAACGTGAACCGTGGACCTGTACTCCAGAGCACAGGCTACCCCTGACAGCTGTACAGGAAAGATAATTTAGGAAGTTAATTTGCATAGTCTCTGTCCTGTTCCACTCCAGGGCTTCTCAACTGCCTGGGCCCTGAGCCCTTTGCCTTCTCACCTGCAGCCTGGGCAGCCCCAACGACTCCCCCTCCCCCAGGAAGTTCCCAGAGGGCCAGGTTCAGTGGAGTGTGCCCACCTGACTAGATTACTGGGGCCATGGTGGGCTTGAGGGTGGGGCTGTCCTAGAGCATTAAACAGCTGTTGGGCCCTGGGCTGACCCCCCCTACCCTGCATGTGTCGGGGTCCCCACAGCTCTTATGTTCCTCCTGGGCATCCTGGACTTCCTCTTCGTCAGCCACGCCTATCACAGCATCCTGACCCGTGGGGCTTCTGTGCAGCTGGTGTTTGGCTTTGAGGTAAAACTGGCTTGGGAGGTTGAGAGGACAAGCCCAAGGTGACCCCACATGTGCCTTGAATAACCCAACAGACCCTTCCTCAGCACCTGCTATGTGGCCAACCTGTGCTGGCCACCAAGGGGCAGTGATCAGATATGGCTCCTGCCCTCCACACCCTCACTCCTGGGTGATTGGGGAGGAGCACAAAGAGGCTAGGACAGAGGAGGAGCCTCAACTAGCTGGTAATGGACAGGAGAGGATTAGTTCGATGGACAATTGGAGGCATGTCCCTGGCAGAGGGAGAATGTGTTCAGTGACAACAGCTCATATTTGTTGAGTGCGAATTTCACACCAGGCCCTGTGCTGAGCTCCTGACCTGCATCTTATTCAGCAAGACAATACTGTTATAAAGGAACAGTTAATTCTGTCATTTTATAGATAAGTAAACCGAGGTTCACTGAGTTGCCAAAAGTCACAGCTAGTAAGTGGAGGGGCTAGGAGGACCCCGGGTGTGTCTAGAGCCTGTGATTGTACCACTTCACCTGCTGTGCAGAGGCCTGGGGGAGCAGTGTGGGTGCAGCAAGGGGGAGCTGTGTGTTTACATCCCCCTCGTCCCCCTCTCCCTTCAGTATGCCATCCTGATGACGATGGTGCTCACCATCTTCATCAAGTATGTGCTGCACTCCGTGGACCTCCAGAGTGAGAACCCCTGGGACAACAAGGCTGTGTACATGCTCTACACAGAGCTGTTTACAGGTGAGGGGGCCTGGGCCTCTCCTGATCTGGACCAGCATCCTCCACTCTGCCTCCTGGCCCTGTGACCTGCTGCTTTCTGCATCCCCTCCCCTCAGGCTTCATCAAGGTTCTGCTGTACATGGCCTTCATGACCATCATGATCAAGGTGCACACCTTCCCACTCTTTGCCATCCGGCCCATGTACCTGGCCATGAGGTGAGCCCGGCCCTGTCCCCCAATCCTCCTGACCTGATCCCGTCCCTTCTCCTGCTTTCACTGACTGTCCTTTCAGACAGTTCAAGAAAGCTGTGACAGATGCCATCATGTCTCGCCGAGCCATCCGCAACATGAACACCCTGTAAGTAGGCTTGTCATGGCTGCTGTCCCAAGCTCTGTCCTGGGTCCCTCTGCTTCCAGCTCTGGACCTGATACAGCCCCTGTCATCCTAACCAGGTATCCAGATGCTACCCCAGAGGAGCTCCAGGCAATGGACAATGTCTGCATCATCTGCCGAGAAGAGATGGTGACTGGTGCCAAGAGACTACCCTGCAACCACATTTTCCATACCAGGTGGGAGGGGCCCTGGGGAGTCTGCACAGCAGGGCACAGGCCCCAGAAGGCAGGCCCCTAGGGACCTGCTGACCTCTGCCTGGCCTTGACCCACAGCTGCCTGCGCTCCTGGTTCCAGCGGCAGCAGACCTGCCCCACCTGCCGTATGGATGTCCTTCGTGCATCGCTGCCAGCCCAGTCACCACCACCCCCGGAGCCTGCGGATCAGGGGCCACCCCCTGCCCCTCACCCCCCACCACTCTTGCCTCAGCCTCCCAACTGTGAGTATCCCCTTGTCTGGCCACCCAGCATACCACTGGATACTTGCCCTGGGCTGGGTGTGGAAGATGCTGGGAAATTGGAGAGGCCCTGCCCTCCAGAATCTCAGTCTGGGCCAGGGAGGGATGAAAAGATGAGAAATAGATGCTTGCAGTCAGTGTGACCAGTGCTGGGCTGAGGGCCTGTGGGAATAGGACAGGGCTCTCAATAGCCAGGCCCCCTGCCTGGGAGTTGGGTCTGTGTCCATTTGGCCCTTTTCTTACCTCCCTGTCTTCTCTCTGCAGTCCCCCAGGGCCTCCTGCCTCCTTTTCCTCCAGGCATGTTCCCACTGTGGCCTCCTATGGGCCCCTTTCCACCTGTCCCGCCTCCCCCCAGCTCAGGAGAGGCTGTGGCCCCTCCATCCACCAGTGCAGGTGAGCCTTTGGGTACTGTGACAGCCAGGGGGTGGCAGGGATGGAACACTCACTGACTTCTTGTTCCTGCTCTTCAGCAGCCCTTTCTCGGCCCAGTGGAGCAGCTACAACCACAGCTGCTGGCACCAGTGCTGCTGCTGCTTCTGCCACAGCATCTGGCCCAGGCTCTGGCTCTGCCCCAGAGGCTGGCCCTGCCCCTGGTTTCCCCTTCCCTCCTCCCTGGATGGGTATGCCCCTGCCTCCGCCCTTTGGTAAGCTGGGCCACTCTCTGGGTTCTTCTTGGGGGTGAGGTTGGTGTCTGGCCCCCGCAGCCCAGACTGAGCCTCTCTCTCTCCAGCCTTCCCCCCAATGCCCGTGCCCCCTGCGGGCTTTGCTGGGCTGACGCCAGAGGAGCTACGAGCTCTGGAGGGCCATGAGCGGCAGCACCTGGAGGCCCGGCTGCAGAGCCTGCGTAACATCCACACACTGCTGGACGCCGCCATGCTGCAGATCAACCAGTACCTCACTGTGCTGGCCTCCTTGGGGTGTGTCTGTACAGGGGAAGCAGAGTGGGTTTGGTGGGTCAGGAGTGGAGCTGCCAAGAGGTCCCCAGCAGTGGTTCTTGGCCTTTGACACAATGCCAATTCAGGCTACCTACCTACAGGCCCACCAAGGGTCTCCAGGAGTTCTTGGTAACTCCTGGTGCCTGTATTTCCCACTCCAGAAAGCACGTCTGGATCTAAGTAGGAGTGATGTTTATTCGAGAGCTGACTTTAGATCTTACTCCTTTTTATTTTTCCAAAGTCAAATTATTCAGAATTTACAGTGCTTTAACATGATTTTCTCCTGAGATGTGGTGACACTTAGATTGGCAATTGCTGCCCCCAAACTGAGGGAGCGAATAATAGGAAGTCACTTGGAGCCATCCTGGCCCAAGTTCAAGCACTGGTCCCATCACTCGTTTTTGACCTCTCGTTATTTGAATAAAGGGGTCTTAATTCATATTCATAAGTGATGTGTACTGCCAGATACACACCTATAATCAGCACTTTGGAAGGCTGAGACAGGAGGATTGTTTGAGCCTAGGAGTTTCAGGGTACAGTGGGCTATGATTGTGCCACTAAATTCCAGCTTTGGTGACAGAGCCGAGACCCTGTCTTTTAAAAAAGTGACATGTACATAATGCCTGGCATCTAGCAGTGACAGCACAAAGGCTTAGAGAGGAACTTGAGTCCAAGGCTTGAGCACTGTGGCTTATTGAGTGAGTCCCCTCTAAGGTGCCTGACTCCCCAGGGTGGAGACTGCAGGGTAAGAGTGAACAGGTCAACAGTCCCTGCCTGCAAGCACCTTACAGCTAAGGGATAGAATCACTTGGCCCTTGAGTCAAGTCACCCTGTCTGAGTTCATTCAGCATGTTCACTTGTGTTTGCCAGGCACTGGGGCCACAAGGGCACATCATTCTATACTCTGTTCTGCAAGGCTCACCAAGGGCAGGAGAATCTGCCCAAACTAGGATGCCAAGGCCAGGCCCGCCTCTCGTCCCTTCTCTTCCCAGGCCCCCCCGGCCTGCCACTTCAGTCAGCTCCACTGAGGAGACTGCCACTACAGTTGTTGCTGCTGCCTCCTCCACCAGCATCCCTAGCTCAGAGGCCACGACCCCAACCCCAGGAGCCTCCCCACCAGCCCCTGAAACGGAAAGGCCACCAGGTAGGTGTGATTGGCCTCCAGCCGGGGGAGCAGGGAACTTCTCTAGGTTCCACTTCCAGTCTCTCTGTCCCCAGCTCCTGAGTCAGTGGGCACAGAGGAGATGCCCGAGGATGGAGAGCCTGACGCAGCAGAGCTCCGCCGGCGTCGCCTGCAGAAGCTGGAGTCTCCTGTTGCCCACTGACACTTCCCCAGCCCAGCCCCAGCCCCTGCTCTCTTGAGCAGCCCTCGCTGGAACATGTCCTGCCACCAAGTGCCAGCTCCCTCTCTGTCTGCACCAGGGAGTAGTACCCCCAGCTCTGAGAAAGAGGCGGCATCCCCTAGGCCAAGTGGAAAGAGGCTGGGGTTCCCATTTGACTCCAGTCCCAGGCAGCCATGGGGATCTCGGGTCAGTTCCAGCCTTCCTCTCCAATTCTTCAGCCCTGTGTTCTGCTGGGGCCATGAAGGCAGAAGGTGCAGCCTCTGAGAAGCCCTCTTCTTCCCCCACCCCTTTCCGGGAGAAGGGGCAGCCCCTCCAAGCCCTACTTGTATGTGCGGAGTCACACTGCAGTGCCGAACAGTATTAGCTCCCATTCCCAAGTGTGGACTCCAGAGGGGCTGAAGGCAAGCTATGAACTTGCTCCCTGGCCCACCCCTAAGACTGGTACCCATTTCCTTTTCTTACCCTGATCTCCCCGGAAGCCTCTTGTGGTGGTGGCTGTGCCCCCTATGCCCTGTGGCATTTCTGTGTCTTACTGGCAACCACACAACTCAGGGAAAGGAATGCCTGGGAATGGGGGGGGAGGCGGGCAGCACTGAGGGACCCTGCCCCGCCCCTCCCCCCAGGCCCCTTTCCCCTGCAGCTTCTCAAGTGAGACTGACCTGTCTCACCCAGCAGCCACTGCCCAGCTGCACTCCAGGCAAGGGCCAGTGCGCCTGCTCCTGACCACTGCAATCCCAGCGCCCAAGGAAGGCCACTTCTCAACTGGCAGAACTTCTGAAGTTTAGAATTGGAATTGCTTCCTTACTAGTGTCTTTTGGCTTAAATTTTGTCTTTTGAAGTTGAATGCTTAATCCTGGGAAAGAGGAACAGGAGTGCCAGACTCCTGGTCTTTCCAGTTTAGAAAAGGCTCTGTGCCAAGGAGGGACCACAGGAGCTGGGACCTGCCTGCCCCGGTCTTTTCCCCTTGGTTTTGTGTTACAAGAGTTGGAGACAGTTTCAGATGATTATTTAATTTGTAAATATTGTACAAATTTTAATAGCTTAAATTGTATATACAGCCAAATAAAAACTTGCATTAACAATTGGTGGGGTTTGTGTCACAGAATCAATCAAATCAGTGTTGGGCTCCTTGCTGTGGCTGTACACTTGAGAATGGAATGGAATCTCCAGGAGTGAGGGTTTCCATGGAAGCCAGCACTATCCTTGGGGACACCATTGACCATTAACAGATTAGGAAGATGTGCCCATTTTACACATAGAGAAGCAGCCCAGAGTTCAGTGCCCTGCCTCAGGGCAGAGACCAAGTTGGGGAGCCAGGAACTGAAAGCTGTCTTAGCCAGTTTGGGGGTAGGGTGGGGTCTCAGGCCTTTGGCCCCTGTGACTCCAAGTATGAGGCATATATGAAGGCTAGTGAGCTGGGGTTGGGATGGGATGGCAGGCTGAAAGGTCAGCATATTCCTGCCTGCAAACCCTTCCCTAGCCTTGATTCCAGGTCAGGAGGCTGGTGGGGATGGCCCTATGCTGGCTGTTGAGTTCCCAGCCACTCCCTTGTGGTCAGGCCAGCAAGTCTGGTCTGCAATGGAACAGTGACCAAGAATGGGCCTCCTACCTCTCTATCAGAGCCCGGGGCTAACGTGGGCACTCTGTGCCCCAGTGCCAGCACTGTACTTTGAACAGAAGGTCTCCAAGACCCATGCCCGAGTCATCTGTGTTCTCCATAACCTGCACCAAACAAGATCTGGCCTAGAGCAAAGGCTTGGGGATGTTTGCAACAGTGAGCTTTGGAGGGCCAAGGAAACAAAGTGCCCAGTGGCTCTGCCCTGTGCTACCTTCCCCTAAACTGGGGTTGGGCTACTGCTTCCACCAAATAACAACTAGAATTTGAATTGCTGAGCCCAAGGAAAGGAAAACAAACCAGGCCAAGGTGGACCAGGCACATGGCTCATGCCTATAATCCCAGTACTTTGGGAGGCCAAGGTGGGCGGATCACTTCCGAGTCAGGAGTTTGAGACCAGCCTGACCAACATGGTGAAACCCCATCTCTACTAAAAATAAAAAAATTAGCAGGCTGTGGTGGTGGGCGCCTGTAATCCCAGCTACTCAGGAGGCTGAGGCAGGAGAATCGCTTGATCCCAGAGGTGGGAAGTTGCAGTGAGCCAAGATCATGCCACTGCACTCCACACTGGGCAACAGAGTGAGACTCCGTCTCAAAAAAACAAAAAAGAACAGGCCAAGATAGGAGGGAGAGAAAGCTGCTGACGCCCCCCATTAGCCTGGTTATTCCTATTTGGTCTCCCACATTAGGCACTCTCCCCCAGCATGTACATAGGGTCGTTTTCTCCTTCATGCAAGCAAGGCCTGACCCCAAGGTCCTTTAGCCTGAGTTTCTGTATCCCCTGTCTGAGGGGCTCCAACACCCACCTCCCTCCTCCTGAGGCCCCCTAGACTTGATCCACAGGGCACGCTGACATGCAGGCTGCTCAGCTGGGCCTCAGAAGCCTTTCTCCAAGAGCCAGGCTTTAAGCTCCTGGTCAAAGTAGCCCTTGATCCGTAGGGTACCTGTCACCTCATTGACCTGGGTGACGGGTGTCTTCCCCAGCAGCGGGCTCAGAAAATCTTCCACATCTTTCTGCAAGGCCTGGGGAAAGATGACACATCAGGTCAGGCCAAGAGTCCCTTCCCTTGAAAAGACTCCTCTCCCTTCAGCCCTGAAAGGGTCAGGCCAAGCCCCAGACCCACCCACCCACTTACCCAGATGTCCCCTTCCACTTTCCGGATCACAGTCATCTGCCGGTTGCCATGCGTGATGTCCTTGTAGACAGGGATGCTGTGCATCCGAGAGCGTCGTACAAAGTAGGGCAGGTTGGGTGGGGGGTCTGCAACAGGGAAAGACACTGTTAAATCAACTCTTCCTACGTGCCATCCCACCTCAGCCAAGGCCCTTCCTCTCAGTCTGCAGAGGGCCAGTGCACCCAGCTGGACCAGGCCACCTCTAGACTTTAGGTCAGGGGGTCTCCTCTTTCCTTCAGCTTGGAGTCAGGACCAAATTGTTCACCCTGGTACCCTAAGGCCCCACACAAGGCCTGGCACTAAGTAGGTGCTCAAGTAAAAATGAAGTCAGGGACATGCCTCCCTGGATCTTTGGGTCCCCCTCTAGGCCAACCCTTGCCCTCCTCCACTGGGTCAGGGAGGCTGAAATCAATCTCTGGAACAAAGAGATGGGGATTTACAAGCACTGAGCACTTACCATATGCTGGGCTCTGCACTAAGGGCTCTATGTACTGAGCACATTATCTCTAATTTACTAAAACAGGTTGGGTCAAGCTAAGTGACTAATTCAAGATCACATCAACAGTAAATAAAGCCAAATTCAAACCCAGAACTGCCTGACTTCAAGCTGTATTCTTAATTACAGTACATAGTCTGCTGGGGGAAAAGAAGGTCCAAGCTCTTGGGTTTTCTCTCTGTTGTTTACTTTCCCCCACATGGGGAAGACCTGATCCCAACAGTGCAGATGGATGAGTACCAGTGAACAACAGAGGGCTCCACTCCTCGGCTCTTCCTTGGGCATGAGACAGATGTAACCCAGAGGGATTGCAAAACAAGTTCTGAACCCACTGGAGAGTCCGGAGCCTTATGGGGGAAGCCAACCTCAGGGGAGGAGGTGATGCTCCATGAAACTTTCAAATCATCCCTAACCACCCAGCTCACCTCTGGGAGGCTGCCAGCCACTAGGGGTAGGATGATGTTCATGCTTTGGGGGATCTGGGATCCTGGTAGCCGGTAACAGGCGCTCCACAAACTGATATTCATCCACAGACTCCACAAAGCTGGGGTAATCTGGAGGGCCCTGGGTCTGGCTCTGAAGCAAAACAAAAATCCCATTTCTCCATTAGCCTACCCAACACAGGATGGCATAACTTCAGTAAGTAGAGAATGGAAACATTACAGGCAGAGAGAATGACATAAAGGCTGGGCGACGGTGTGAAAGCTATCAGAATCAAAATGGAGTGAGTCACTTGGGTTAAAAATCCCAACAAACAGAGTTAGGGAGGGCCATGAAGAGAGAGTTCTTGTGCACAAATACTTAATAATAAGAACTATCACAAAAGACTGCAAAAACCACAGCCTTGCACAAAGGCCACTGCAACCTTACACAAAAAAATATTTCTGGCTGGGCAAGGTGGCTCATGCCTGTAATCCCAGCACTTTGGACGGCTGAGGCAGGAGGATCACCTGAGGTCAGGAGTTCAACACCAGCCTGGCCAACATGGCGAAACCCCGTCTCTACTGAAAATACAAAAATTAGCCGGGCATGGTAGTGCATGCCTGTAATCCCAGCTACTTGGGAGGCTGAGGCAGGAGAATTGCTTGAACCCAGGGAGTGGAGGTTGCAGTGAGCTGAGATCGCGCCGTTGCACTCCAGCCTGGGTGACGAGACTCACTCAAAAAAAAAAAAAAATTCTGCAAGGCCATCTGTCCAACTGCCTGTCCAATCTCGAACTGGCACCACTCATGTTATTCATCCTTGTAGCCAAGGATAACTATCTCAAAACAATTATGTAATACTCATTTTTCCTTTCCTTTATTTTTATTATTATTTTTTTTTTGAGATGTAGTCTCACTCTGTCACCTAGGCTGGAGCGCAGTGGTGTGATCTCAGCTCACTGCAACCTCCACCTCCGAAATTCAAGCAAGTCTCCTGCCTCAGCCTCCCAAGTAGCTGGGACTACAGACACACGCCATCACACCCGGCTAATTTTTGTCTTTTTTGTAGATACGGGTTTCACCATGTTGGCCAGGCTGGTCTCAAACTCCTGACTCCAGGTGAAATACGTGCCTTGGCCTCCCAAAGTGCTGGGATTACAGGCGTGAGCCACCGTGCCTGGCCCATTTTTCTGTTAAAAACCTTTGTCTTCTTTTACCTCCCTGATAAGCACATAGTCTATACCCATTCCCGAATAAATATCCTTTTCTTTTAGAGTTTGTTATTTAGGTTGACATAAGATAACACCAGTCTTTGGTTTTCCATGGTGCAGGGTACAGATGGGATGGAAAGGAAGCTCAGGTACTCTGAATGGTCGGCCTCTCTTACGATTTCTGTGTGATTCAAAAGAGTATGTGTACGCTTCTGAAAAGTCAGTTAAGCCTTTAGAAACTTAAGGCTTAACTTTCTGTCTCGGTTTTAGAAATAGATATTATTATTACATCGGCAGCGTGGCCCTGTTTGTACCTCCATGATTGCCTGGCTGGCCTTGCTAACCTAATCACATCTGTGATGGGATATAGTGGTGTTTAATCTTATGATTGCCTTAATAATTAAGGCAATCAGCCGGGCGCGGTGGCTCACGCCCGTAATCCCAGCACTTTTGGGAGGCCGAGGTGGGCGGATCACAAGGTCAGGAGATCGAGACCATCCTGGCTAACAAGGTGAAACCCCATCTCTATTAAAAATACAAAAAATTATCCGGGCGTGGTGGCGGGCGCCTGTAGTCCCAGCTACTCGGGAGGCTGAGGCAGGAGGATGGCGTGAATCCGGGAGGCGGAGCTTGCAGTGAGCCGAGATCGCGCCACTACTGCACTCCAGCCTGGGCGACAGAGCCAGACTCCATCTCAAAAAAAAAAAAAAAGAATTAAGGCAATCATAATTCCCCACGCACACTCATATGCTAGGACCCCGCCCTTATCTGAAACGTTGTGGCTAATATAGACACTGTCAGGCACTGTGTTAAGTGCTCCCAAAACCACCCCAGTCTACCATTTTCCCTCTCGATTCTGTATCTACACTCGAGACAAGTTCTCCTGATCGAAAACGGCAAAACCAAGGCCCCAAGTAGGAATGCCTTAGTTTTCGGGGTTAACAATGAGGGTTAACAATGATTAACACTGAGCCTCACACCCACGCGATGCCCTCAGCTCCTCGCTCAGCGCTCTCACCAACAGCCGTAGCCCGCAGCCCCGCTGGACACCGGTTCTCCATCCCCGCAGCGTAGCCCGGAACATGGTAGCTGCCATCTTTACCTGCTACGCCAGCCTTCTGTGCGCGCAACTGTCTGGTCCCGCCCCCTCCTGCGCGAGCTGCCTGCCCAGGCAGGTTCGCCAGTGCGAGCGTAAAGGGGCGGAGCTAGGACTGCCTTGGGCGGTACAAATATCAGGGACCCGCGCGGTCGCTCAACAGTGACGTGACACGCAGCCCGCGGTCTGGACGGACGTGCCCTCGCATCTTCCTCTTTCTCGACTCCATCTTCGTGGTAGCGGCAGCTGGGACCGCGGTTCAGGTAAGAATGGGGCCTTGGTTGGATCCGAAGGGCTTGTAGCAGGTTGGCTGCGGGGTCAGAAGGCGCGGGGGGAACTGAAGAACGGGGCCTGCTCTGTGGCCCTGCTCCAGTCCCTATCCGAACTCCTTGGGAGGCCTGGCCTTCCCCACGTGAGCCACCGCGACCACCTCCATCCCGTCGCGATCGTTTCTGGACCGCTTTCCATTCCCAAACCTCCTTTATCCCAGAGCATTTCTTGGCTTCTCTTACAAGCCGTCTTTTCTTTACTCAGTCGCCAATATGCAGCTCTTTGTCCGCGCCCAGGAGCTACACACCCTTGAGGTGACCGGCCAGGAAACGGTCGCCCAGATCAAGGTAAGGCTGCTTGGTGCGCCCTGGGTTCCATTTTCTTGTGCTCTTCACTCTCGCGGCCCGAGGGAACCCTTACGAGCCTTATCTTTCCCTGTAGGCTCATGTAGCCTCACTGGAGGGCATTGCCCCGGAAGATCAAGTCGTGCTCCTGGCAGGCGCGCCCCTGGAGGATGAGGCCACTCTGGGCCAGTGCGGAGTGGAGGCCCTGACTACCCTGGAAGTCGCAGGCCGCATGCTTGGAGGTGAGTGAGAGAGGAATGTTCTTTGAACTACCGGTAAGCGTCTGGTGGGTGTGGGGTGCATAGTCCTGACAGCTGAGTGTTAACACCTATGGTAATAGAGTACTTCTCACTGTCCTCAGTTCAGAGTGATTCTTCCTGTTTACATCCCTCATGTTGAACACAGACATCCATGGGAGACTGAGCCAGAGTGTAGTTGTATTTCGGTCACATCACGAGATCCTAGTCTGGTTATCAGCTTCCACACTAAAATTAGGTCAGACCGGGGCCCCCAAAGTGCTCTATAAAGTTAGAAGCTGGAAGATCCTGAAATGAAACTTTTAAGATTTCAAGGTCAAATATCTGCAACTTTGTTCTATTACCTATTGGGCCAGCTTCTATTACCTATTGGGCTTCCAGTTACCTATTGGACCCAGCTTCTCTTTAAAGGCTTGAATTGAGAAAAGGGGTTCTGCTGGGTGGCACCTTCTTGCTCTTACCTGCTGGTGCCTTCCTTTCCCACTACAGGTAAAGTCCATGGTTCCCTGGCCCGTGCTGGAAAAGTGAGAGGTCAGACTCCTAAGGTGAGTGAGATATTAGTGGTCATGGTGTTTGGACTTTGTCTTTTCCTGTCACAGCTAAACCAAGTCCCTGGGCTCTTACCCGGTTTGCCTTCTCCCTCCCTGGAGATGAACCTGAGGGAAGGGATGCTAGGTGTGGAAGACAGGAACCAGGGCCTGATTAACCCTCCCTTCTCCAGGTGGCCAAACAGGAGAAGAAGAAGAAGAAGACAGGTCGGGCTAAGCGGCGAATGCAGTACAACCGGCGCTTTGTCAACGTTGTGCCCACCTTTGGCAAGAAGAAGGGCCCCAATGCCAACTCTTAAGTCCTTTGTAATTCTGGCTTTCTCTAATAAAAAAAGCCACTTAGTTCAGTTATCTCATTGTTCCATCTTTATTTGCAAGGCCTCAGGGAGAGGTGTGGCTTCTCGGGTTGGTGTATGTCCCCTAGGAGAACAGTGAGGCAGAAAAGGCAGAAGCCCTTGGTATGGGAGGAAGAAATGGTAAACTACAAGAGAAATTTCCTGTGAAGAAACAGTAGGTACAGATCCTAGGGCTCCAGATGTAAAATTGGGGTTATTCCCTATCCTAAGTAACTTGATCAGTCCCCCCAAGTCATTCTTTTTCATCTTCTAAACAGAGAAGGTAGCAGGAATCATTGTGGTGAGAGGTTTGTTACGGAGGCAGCAATGGAAGGGATGGGTGGGGGAAGAAGTTTGTAGAGAAGGTGAACCTGGCCATTCCCTGAACTTGGTACCAGCTGTGGCCTTAGAGACCAGGGCAGGCATCTGGTCTGCCTCGGCTTTAGGAATAAATACTATGTTGGGAGCATGGCCTCGTTTGTACCTCTGTGATTGTCTGGCTGGACTTGGTAACCTAATCACATCTGTGATTGGATATAGTGAGGTTTCGGTGTTCCCAAAAGTTGGATTACCTCTGGGGCTGATACAGGGTTCCCTTCTAGCAGCTGAGCCTGCCAGCACTTCTGAACCCCACTTACTCATTCAGCTAAAGTTTCTGGACCTGCCAGTTCTTGAGAAATAGCATCCAACAGGGTAAAGCCCCTGGGCTGTGGACTTTGACTGCCTGAGTTTGGACCTTCTTTTTCTTTGTACTCCAATTACTGGGTGGCTGGCCTTTGAACTAACTACTAATTTAATCTCTGCTATCTCCAGAGCTGCTGTGAGTGTTAAAGGATGTAGATCAACATCTGGCTTACAGTAAGTGTGAATCTTGGCTATTTTTGTCTCTGTGGTGTTAAAGACATGCTTTGTGCCTTCTAGCAGTTTAGAAAGGGGGAGGATGTGGACAGATACAATAGCATCCCAGAGAGGGCCTCTTTTTTTGTCTTTTTTCTTTATTTTATTTTATTGAGACAGAGTCTCGCACTGTCGCCAGGCTGGAGTGCAGTGGCACAATCCCAGCTCACTGCAATCTCAGCCTCCCGGGTTCACACCATTCTGCCTTAGCCCCCTGAGTAACTGGGACTACAGGCATGTGCCACCACGCCCAACTAATTTTTGTATTTTTAGTAGACATGGGGTTTCCCCATGTTGGCCAGGATGGTCTGGATCTCTTGACCTCGTGATCGCCCACCTCTGCCTCCCAAAGTGCTGGGATTACAGGCGTGAGCCACAGTGCCCGGCCTTTTCTTCTTTCTTTTTCAGACAAGGTCTCTCTGTCATCCAGGCTGGAGTGCAGTTACACAGTCATGGCTCACTGCAGCCGCCAACTCCTGGGCCCAGGTGTTCCTACTCAGCCTCCCAAGTAGCTAAGGACTACAGGCATGCACCACCACACCTGACTAATTTTTTGTACTTTTTTGTAGAGACAGGGTTTTGCTGTGTTGTCCAGGCTGGTCTTGAACTGGGCTCAAGTGATCCGCCCACCTTGGCCTCCCAAAGTGCTGAGATTACAGGCGTCAGCCACTGTGCCCAGCCGAGAGGGCCTGTTTAAATGACATGTGTGAGACCTGAGATGAACCAGTCAAGTGATCAGGTAGGGGAATATTTCAAGCCAAGAGGACTGTATGAAGATGGGGAAGAGGTGATGTCTAGGGATAGGGGCAGATGCTGCAAGGCCTTGTCAGCCATGGAGAGGAGTTTGGGTTTGAGTCCAAGTGCAGTGAAGGGTTGCAGAAGGGTTTTGAGTAAGAGATGGATCTCATCTGACTTGTGATCTAATTTCCCTGGCAGGTTTTTCTGGAGGGCTGGCAAGAAAGTTAGGAAAAACTTTGTGTTGTCATCCACATGAGGGGTCAGGAAGCTTAGACCACCAGTAGTAGTAGGGATGCAAAGAACACTCACAGTTTGGTTCATCACACCCCCCCACTCCACCACAAGAGTGAGCTCTATTAGAACAGGGACCCCCGGCTCCCTTTGATATGCATTGTGTTCTTGGCACCTAGAATGGGGCCTGCACTTAATAAGATGGATGAATAGTGGTATTTAATGAGAAGATACTTAAGAAGAGGCAGTTTTGGAGGAAAAAAATCAAATAGGAGCTCAGATATTTCTTATATACTGCTTTTTATTTATCTTTTTGAGGTGGAGTTTCTCTCTGTGGCCCAGGCTCCCAGGCTGGAGAGCGGTGGCGCGATCTCGGCTCACTGCAACCTCCACCTCCCGGGTTCAAGCGATTCGCCTGCCTCAGCCTCCAGAGTAGCTGGGACTACAAGCACCCGTCCCCCACGCCCGGCTAATTTTGTATTCTTAGTAGAGACGGGGTTTCTCCATGTTGGTCAGGCTGGTCTCAAAACTCCTGACCTCAGGTAATCTGCCCGCCTCGGCCTCCCAAAGTGCTGGGATTACCGGCGTGAGCCACCGTACCTGGCCCCAACTGTCATTTTATTTGTCTGTGTCCAGCGCAGGGATGCATTGCCTCCCGTAGGCTTGGCACAATTAGTGGCCCAGGGTAGGTGCCTAGTAAAGATGGATTTCTGCCACAGCACATTATAGTGCTAAAAAGAGAGGGTTTTTTTTCTCTTTAGATGATCGGGCCACGTTTTGGTGTGACCACTAGGGGGAGACGTGGCACCGGCGGAGCGCTCACCAGACCCATTTTTCCGCTCCTTGCGTCATCGCACAGGGCGGGGCTCGTACCTGACGCCCGGCTTCTGGGCCTGCTCTCGCCCTACTAAGGAAAGGGGTGGCGCTCGGCTTTCGGGCGTGGGCGGAAATTGCCGAGAACCCTCGGGAGCTTTGCGAAAAGACAGCGCGCCGTCGGCCCCGCGGCGAACCGGAAGTAATCGAAGAAGCCCCGGAAGTTTCGAACTACCGCCGGCGTGCGCTCGCAGGTAGATCGCAGTGCCGGTTGTCATGGAGCCGGTCGGGCCCTGTGGCTTCTGCCCGGCGGGGGAGGCCCAGCCAGCGCATTACACCTGCCCTCGCTGTAATGCGCCCTACTGCTCGCTGCGCTGCTACCGGACGCATGGCACCTGCGCAGAAAATTTCTACCGTGACCAGGTGCTGGGAGAGCTCCGCGGCCGCAGCGCCTCGCCCAGCCGCCTAGCAAGCGCCCTACGCCGGCTGCGTCAGCAACGCGAGACCGAGGACGAGCCTGGGGAAGCAGGCCTCAGCCCCGGCCCGGCGTCCGGCGGCCTGTCGGGACTCTGGGAGCGGCTGGCGCCGGGCGAAAAAGCTGCCTTCGAGCGGCTGCTGAGCCGCGGTGAGGCCGGGCGGCTGCTGCCTCCATGGCGGCCGTGGTGGTGGAACCGCGGAGCCGGACCGCGGCTTCTGGAGGAGCTGGATAATGCCCCGGGTAGTGACGCCGCGGAGCTGGAGCCTACCCCTGCGAGGATCCCGTCGGAAGCTGTGAAAGATGCCTCCGCCACGGAGCCCGCGGCCGCCGAGCGGGTTCTTGGAGATGTCCCGGGGGCCTGCACGCCCGTCGTACCCACCCGCATCCCCGCGCTAGTCAGCCTGAGCCGCGGCCCAGTCTCACCGCTTGTGCGCTTCCAGCTGCCCAATGTGCTGTTCGCCTACGCGCATACTCTCACCCTGTATCATGGCGGTGACGACGCGCTGCTCTCTGACTTCTGTGCCACACTGCTCGGCGTTTCCGGAGCCCTGGGTGCCCAGCAAGTCTTCGCCTCTGCGGAAGAAGCCTTGCAGGCCGCAGCCCACGTGCTGGAAGCAGGCGAGCACCCGCCGGGGCCCCTGGGCACACGAGGGGCTGTGCACGAGGTCGCCCGCATCCTGCTGGGCGAGGGCCCGACCAACCAGAAAGGCTACACGCTGGCAGCACTGGGGGACCTGGCACAGACCCTGGGCCGTGCCCGGAAACAGGCCGTGGCTAGAGAAGAGCGAGATCATCTTTACCGGGCCCGGAAAAAGTGCCAGTTCCTCCTGGCCTGGACCAATGAAAATGAGGCGGCCCTCACACCCCTGGCTCTAGACTGCTTCAGGGCTCACCAAGCCCATGCTGTGGCAGCCGAGGAGGTGGCCGCCCTCACTGGGGAGCTGGAGCGGCTTTGGGGAGGCCCCGTGCCACCTGCCCCAAGAACTCTCATTGAGGAGCTCCCTGGCTGAACAGGTTACCCTGGTCGTTAATAAAGCTGTGACTGGTAGCCCTGTTGCCTGTTTCTGAAAGATAGCTATTGTCCCACCACACCCCAGATTCCTGGGCCCACAAGCCACTGCTTAGCTTCTCCCTGATCAGTGCTGACCCAGCCAGTCCTAGGGGAGAGAAGTGCACCAAGGGTTCCCAATGTTTATCCAAAGGAGGAACACCATCTCCGATTTTGGTCACTGGTTTCATTTTTTTTCTTGCTCTAAACCACCTCTTCTCTGAGGCTGTTCATCATCAGGGCTGGGTGGGGTGCAAGCCCTTGAGTCCCAAGTGTGTCCAGGCTCCTAGTCCTGGGTGTGCTGGTGGGTGAGTGGGCACATGCCCCCACCTGGGGTGGTGGAGCCGCTTCAGTAGATGTAGGGCATGATGCGGTAAGGCACACGCCGGCAGTACTCCTGCCAGGCCAGGCCGTACTTCTGCAGGCACTGCCGCTCATCCCGGGCCTCACGGTGCACCAGCAGCGCGGTGAAGTAGAGGAGGTAGAAGTAGGGCAGCAGGTGTGACACCCCTGTAGAGAAGGAGGCTCTGTGACCACCCTGCCAGCCCCTTCCACCCCTCAGTTCACAAACGTTTCCACACCTCATGGCTCATGTGGGCATCAGGGCTCAGCAGCAAAAGCTCCAGGGTCTGCAGCAAAGCACGCGGTACTAGGTTGGCACAGAGGTGTCCCCCAGCCACACACTGGGTCCATCCTCAGCTCTCTGACTACTCTCACTGGTGCATACCCAAAGTAGGCATCCTGTGGTCGCTGAGCCACCTCTTCCCCTCACAAGTCCCTACCCATATCCACATGGGCCACTCACCGCAGGGCAAGGACCAAGCCAGAGCCATGATGAGGTCTCCAAGGTAGTTGGGATGGCGGACCATACCCCACCACCCAGACACCAGCAGTTTCCGCCCTGTGGCTGTAGAGATGGTCTCAAGCCCTGGGGAAAGATAGCAGGGTGGGGAGTTCCCAGGAAGCCCAGCTGGCCCACCTCACCCATGGCCCTAGAGACCCAGCTCACCAGCCACTCTGGGGTCAGAAGGATTCTTTCGGAAAGTGTTTTTCTGGGAATTCGCCCCACGGAAGATGTAGTAACCAATAGCTGGTGAGAGAGTGTGAACCGGTGGTCAAGGTCAAGGGTTGCAACCTCCTGCCTGACCCCGACCATCTGCCCAACTTGTCTGCAGCCCAGACTCTGCCTGGACACCCAGGACCCTGCCCTGGCTTTAGAGAACCCTGGGGGTTAGCACCTATGTGGTGGTACATGTAAACAGAACATGAATCAAAGGGAGAGGGGGAAGATGGGCCCAGCCTGCTGCCCCTTCCTGACTGACCATTGATGAGGCAGATGACGGAGGCCATGGGCAACTCCAGGGGCTGCGGGTGGTGCAGCAGGAACTGGGCCTGCAGGCTGTAGGTGAAGGGCACCCAGGCTATGTCCCCAAACGCCAGCATGAAGCCAAAACCGTCATGTGTGATATCCATGGTGGTGAGGATGGCCTCCTGCAGGGACAAGACCCAGACACACTGGCTTAGTCCCCATGCGGCCCTCAGACACCTACCCTCGTCCAGTCCAGCCTCACCTCGTGCCAGAGGGCATCACCCACGTAGAGTAACTGGAAGCCATTGACCAGCCACATGGCCAGTGAGGGACTGCCCCGAAGCTCTGCCTCCTTCATCAACAGGGCCAGGTTGATGAGGACCTGGGGGAGGGGGAACAAGGCAATCATCTCCACAGAAGTGGCAGCCCTGGGCAGAGCAGTGGCCAGCCTCTGCCCTTCTCAGCTGTCAGTTACACTCCAGCTCTTTGTTAAGTGGATCCAGGCTCTGGACCCAAGGACAGAGACTGTGGACAGGGAGGTGCCCGCAGCCTGTTTCTTCTTGCCTTGTGTGTCCTAAGCCCTTGCGGGCTGAAGCTTCAGAGCTCAAACAGACCTGTTTTCAAATCTCAGCGTCATCACTTGGGCAGGTTGCTTGCGCTCTCCACAGCCTACTTTCCCCCACCCGTGTGAAAAATGGGGATAATCATGGGCCTGTCATGACTCAATGGCATCATCGTGTTTGAAGCCCTCCATGGCGTCCGTGGCAAGTGGTACGTGCTCAGTGGTGGCTAGCCGGAGCAAGCCTGAGATGGGTGCCTGCATTTGACACTGCGCTCTGTTCTATCATAAAGATTACCTTTTCTAATCTTCCCAGTAATCTTAGGAGAAAGCTTTAATTTTATCCCATTTCACAGATGGGGAAGTGGCCTCAGATGTGCCCGTCATCAGGCCAGGACCCAGATCCAGGGTGGGCACCTGGCACTCCTGCCTCAGGTAAGATAATTTCCAGGGCGACAGGAGAGGCCTTGCCCAAGAGTTTCTTCGGGTAATCTTGGCCACAGAACCAGAGATTACAGTTGGAATGTTGTCAAGGCCACTAGTGACGGGTAGGTTGCTAAACCCAGCGATCAATTTCAGGTTCTGCACTGCCCTGACCATCAAGCAGCATGCAGTCACTCCCTGGAAATAGATTCTGTGCTTGACTGCTTTTGAGAATTGCACGTGCTCTCCTAACGTCATCCCTGACATGCTGTATATATTTTACTTATTTTTTGTCTGTCTTTCCCACCAGAATGTAGGCTGTCTGCGGCAAAGATGTTTTTCTTGCCTCTAACTTTATTTTTGTCTCCCAGTACCCAGAGCAGTGCCTAGGGCACAGGTGGATTTAACAAATGTTTGTGGAATATGAATGATTAATGATTCCCATCTGCACAGTTTTGGCCCTGCCCTGCCCAAGCGCTGCTCACCCACCCTAACCCTCCCCCTGGCCTGAGGCCAGCTCAGTCAAGCCCAACATACCCAGCCGATGAGGCCAGGTCGCAGTTCACAGAAATATTTGAAGTCGAAGAAACAGATACGAGGGTTGAGCTCCCGTCCCAGAAAAAAGTCATAAATCGGATTGCCTGGAGAATATTGGAGAGTGAATGTACAGGCAGACGCCCCGATCTGCCTCCATCTCCACCCCAGGACCCCTCTCACCTGAGTTCCCCCCAGGTGCCAGGGCCGAAACTGGGGCTACCTGCGCCTTCATGTAGAGAAAGAGGCTGAAGATGAAAGCGGTGAGGGTGGCGACAAACGCCAAGGGCAGGAGCATTTCCGGGAGCGCCCCCAGAGGCAACCCCGCTGACATCCCCAGCCCTACCAACAGGGCTGTCAGCACCAGGGCCTGGAAGCCTGAACCACAGCGCAAAGTGAGCCCTGGGGCTGCGCGCCTCCACATCCCCACCCCGCAAACACACACAGAGCCCAAAACTCTGGGGGGCCACAGACCCTGCCCCAAGCATTAGGTTGCCACCCTGGCCTTCAGAGGATCACCCCAGCCACTGCTGCGGTGCACAGAGTAGCAGTAAATGGGGTAAGGGTGTGGGGACGAGGGGCTTAGGGAGAGCCCCCGGCGTCTGTCCTGGGCGTAACAGAGGCACACAAAGGAGCCTGGGGTGGAGGCCAATCTCCGTGGACCTCCCCGCTAGGCCTGGAGCTCCACCCCCGGCCGCTTAACTCCAGCGCGAGGGCCCGTCCCCTAGGCACCATTAATAGGATAGCGCAGGCGACTCTTGTCCTTCAATTCCTGCCCCTCGGCCACCTGCGGGTCCAAGGGGGCTCTGATAAGGCCCGGGGCGTCCTCTCCCTCGCCGAGCCCCTTCGCCTCCCTCCCCCGAGCGTCCGCGAGCGGGGCCCGCACCTTGCGCGCCGGCAGTAGGTACAGCGCCGCCTGCAGGCCGAGCCAGGCGAGCCACAGCAGCAGCGCCCGTGGGCTCCACAGCGCCTCCAATCCGGGCAGGGACGCGGGTGGACCTAGCAGGCGCGCGGGGCCCGAACGGGCTGCCAGGAGCAGGTGGAACATGGTGGCCGGCAGCAGCAGCAGCAGAGCCGCGGCGCCTGCCGGAAGGGCCATCACGTCGGGCGTCCGCCCCTAGCCCCCCAGCTCCCCGCCGGCCCCCACGGGCGCCCTGACGTCTCTGCGGGACACTCTCGGCATTCCCAGAGTGCGCCTCCGCACCCCGTCCTCAGCCCTCGGCCCCCAAGCACCCCGCTGCCTCCCAGTTCCCTTCCCAGGCGTCCATCTTGGTCCCCCGCCCCCAGGTCCCCTCGAAGACCCTCCTCCTGCTCTCAGTCGACACCATAAATCCCCGTTCTGCAGCCCCCAGAACCGGCCCCTCCTCAGCTCTCCCTCTCCAGACACCCTTCGCTGCAAACCCCCGGGTCCCTCTGCCTCCGACACCCCCAAAGCCTCCTATTCTCAGATCTCGCCCCCGCTCTTAGTTCACCCGCTCCAGCTCTCCTTCGCTCAGCCTTTGCCCCAGGTCCCCTCTCTCTGCCCCATTACCCAGGGGCCCTCCGAATTCCAGCGGGGCCCGGGGGCCCTGAGTGGGGGCCATGGTCTTGGCTCCGCCGGAGAGAGAGGGCGCTCACAATAGTCGGTCAAGGAAACACAGTCCGCCCCATTTCCCAGGAGATGGACTCGGCCGCGCGGAGGATCCGGCCCTGCGGCGCCTGCACCTGCCTGGACATCCAACGCAGACAAGGACCGCTCTTGTCCCAAGGTTTTTAAGTGGAACCGCCCCCTGCCCATGCTGAGCCCAGCACACCAGCCAATCGGCGCTCGGAGGCGGACCCGACGCGGGCGCCTTAGAAGCCTCAGCTTCAAAACCCCGCCCCCGGAAAGGCCCGCCCAGCAAGCGAGAGGAGGAGGCCACACATGTTTTTATTAGGCGGGTCCTGACACCTGCCTGCGGGGAAGGACCACCGAGACCAGAGCCTGGGTGCCATAGGGTCCCGGGACAGGCCGGTGCATGGCAGCGGCTGCGCCTAGCCGCGCTCGCAGATGACCTCGACCACACTGGGCTCCATGGGCACAGGGTCTGGGCAGCGCAGGGCAGCCGAGGCCACCACTTCGTCTAGCAGCAGGTGCACGAGTTCTTCGTCGGCCACAAAACGCCACAGGTAGAGCTGCAGAAAGTGGCAGTCCACTTGCACCTGCTGCAGCCCGAAGCGCCCAAAGGTGCGCAGCCGCACACACTCCAGCAGCGTCTTCAGGCTGATCTTGATGATGCCAGTCAGCACCGACACCTGCAGGCAGGGACACAGGGAGGCAGCTTGGGGACAGCAGGTGTTGGGGGGGGGCACCCAAGTTCCAAGCAGGGGCCCGGGAGACATAGGATGGAAGTAGCTGGGATGAGGCAGAAAGTCTCCGGGGCCAGATAAGAGGGGAGGAGGGATACAATGTTGGCGCCGTCATCTGGAGGGCAGGGGACCGGTAGGGCCCAGCAATCAGAGGCATCCCTGAGCTTGGGGTGAGGTGGGGCAGGGACCATGGGTGAACAGAAAACCCTGGGGAGGACCCAAGACTACTGTGGGGATAAGGACAAGGGCAAAGAGTAATCCCAGGTCAGCACCCAGACTCAGGCTGGGCACACACCAAGATTGGGACAAGAGCTGTGGGATTTGGGGGCAGGGCACTCTGTACTACCTAAAAACAGCCCTAGAGACAGAGACCGGAGGGTCAGGGTCACCCCCAGTTGGTCACAGAGTCCTGGGGCTCCCTGGGCAGGTGTGGGGCTGCTCCAGCCAACCCTCCCCGGGCTCCCTGGAAGTCTGAGTCACGTTGGAAGTCGGACCTTGTTGAACTCCACAGGGCTGAACACATCAATACGTTCAGAGAATAGCTTCTGGATATTGCTCAAGAGGTTGGTGTCCATCGGGGCACTGGATTGGGGAAGACAAGGAATCAGAGCCCGCCCTGCACCTTCGCCCTCTTTTGTCCCTTCCCCCTAGGGCTCCCCTGACCAGCCAGACCTGGGGGTATAGCTGGGGGCGTAGCGGCCCTGCTGCCGAGAGCTGCTGTACACGGAGAAGGTCCTCTTGCTGGAGTCGCTGCTCTGGGCCTTGCGAACACCCTCTTCGTACAGGAGCCCCACCTGGTGGTAAAAAGGGGTACTGCAAGGAGGCCCGAGTCAGGGGAAACCACCAAGCCCATCGGTGCTGAGGATGCCCTAAGTCAGCTACTCAAGCATTACAAGGATCACAGAGTAATCACCGCGGGGCCTGCTATTTAGTAGGTACATGGTCGCTATTTATAGAACCAGTGGAGTGGGGCAAAGGCAGGATACAAGAGTTGGTCTGAGGCCTAATCTTCAGCACCAGCACCAACCCTGCCCTGACTTCCTGGGTAACCCTGAGCCTCTGCTTCTCCACAGGTAAAATAGGGGCGAAGATGTCATAATCCTGGGCTGAGGAGGAACAAGACCGTGGACACAGGCACTGCCCAGCCCCTTTCGTCTTCATCCTTGGAGACTTGTTCCCCTGGGGTTCCCTCACGGACGCCCTGGCTACAGAACTGGCCCCCTGAGAAGCCCAGATACGCACGTCCCCTCCTCCAGGTAGGGACTGCTAGTGATCCTCTGCTGCCCAGCCCCTCTTGAAGGGACAGCACCCCCAGCCTGCGTCAGGGCTCCCCCGGCCAGCCTGGGCAGCACCTGCACGTCGATGGCGGTGGTATCCTCCACCACCCGCTTCATGACGGCCCGCACATTCCGGGGCTCCAGAGTGCTGAGCCAGTCGCGAGTCTCCACGCTCTTGCGCAGCATCTGTGATATGACCAGGCCCTGCACCTTCACGTAGTGGGTCAGCAGCCGCCGCGCCGTTTCCCTGGCCTCTGCACACAGTGTGCTCACGGGCGTCACTGGGAACTGATCCTGAGCCGAGGCAGAGGACAGAGGGAGTGGGTATGGGGGGGCAGCTCAGGGGCCACTGCCAACCAGGAGCTGGGCACAGATTGGGCAAGGTGGAGGCTGGGGTACACACAGGCAGCTGGTCTGGGGTCTGGCCATGAGGGCACTGTCCAGCCACCTGCATTCCCAGCAACACCATTCCCTGCCCCGCTAGGAGCCAGTGCTTCACCTGCACCAGAAACTGTTCATCAGTGAGAGTAAGAATGTAGGAGATGGTGGCCGTCTCGTAGTCCAGGCAGAGGCGGGAGAGCAGCAGGAGCAGGGCAGGTGGTGTGGCACCCCCCTTCTCCCCAGGGCTGTCGCAGAAGCTCTGAGCCGTCTGGCACATAGAGCGGATGAAGCCCACGATGAGGCCCTCACGGACACCCTGACTGCAGAACTCACCCTGCAAGGAGAAGGTGCCCAGGTCCACAGCAGGTCCCCTCTTCCAGGTAGGGCTGTTAATGACCCTCTGCTGGGGCTCTAAGTGCCCCAGCCCCCTCTGCAAGGGACAGCATCATCCTGCATTCTAAGTACCCCGGAGCAGCTTCCCTGAGTGGGGGCAGAGAAAGCCAACACTGGGGACCCCACCATGCCCTGCTTCTCAGCCCAGCTGCAGATGCCCCAAGCCTTCCCCACCCCCCAGACCGTGCATAAGAACCTGAAACCACACCCAGAGTGCCTGGTTTCCCCAGTTTCCCAAGCACTAGTATAAAAGGTTTTGGAGGGTCAACCAGCAGGTTGAACAAGGAACACCCAAGAGGAGGCGTACCCGGAAGTAGGGCTTGTTGGAGAAGGACACCTCTTTGGCGGTGAAAAGGTGCACTGCTGCCAGAGAGGCCTTAATGTGGCTCAGGATGGAGCTGGCCACATTGGCCAGCAACTCGGCCAGGCCAGGGCCCTCCTTCCCAGCCACGCGAGGCGCTGCCAGCGCCTGGCGGACGTCAGTCAGGCAGCCCAGGAAGGCCGCCCGGAGACCCTGCAGGTGGTGGCCCAGGCGCTCGCGGGCCACTCGTTCCACGATCTCCGTGGCAGCGTCTGCGAGCCCGGCAGAGGCCAGCAGGGCCCCGGGAGCCCGCAAGCGCCGGTGGAAGCGGTCCAGCGCCCGCACCAGCAGTGAGTTGTCACCACCACCCTGCTCCTGCGCCAGCCGCCGCTCCACCAGCGCAAAATAGCGGCTACCCAGCTCCCGGGCGAAGGCCGCCAGCTTCTCGGCACCTGCTGGGCCCTGGGCCGCAAACAGCTCCTGGTAGGCCGCCGCCACCTGGCAGAGGCCGCCCACGAAGCCACTGCCTCCATGGTCGGTGAACTCTAACACGTCGGGAGCCGGAGGCGAGGGCCCCAGCTCGGCCTCCAGGCTTCTCAGCTCCTTCTCCAGCCGGCCGCGGGCGTGCGCCAGGAACTCCTCGCACAGCTCCTCCGCAGGCTCGCCCAGGGCCAGCAGCAGCTCCACGCACTCTGCCTGCTCCGGGGCGCCTGAGCTGCCCTCCCTGCACGAGGGAGAGGTAGTGAAGGGCAGGGCCGGGTCTGCCGGTGGATGGGGCAGGAGCAGGAAAGCAAAGCACACACAGGGCAGGGCGACAGCTCCAGGAGGGCCCAGGAGCTGGGCACAAATGGGGCTCGGGGCTGGCGGGAGCGCTGGGGTCAGGGCAGAGGGGCCACACCTGAAGCGCTGCCGCAGCTGCTGGGCCAGACGGGCCGTGATGACCTGGCAGTCGTCCTGGATGGCGCGGAACGAGGGCAGGTGTTGGTACTGCTGCAGCACGGCCTGCGCGCGGCCCTGGTAGCGCACCGCCTGCCCGTAGGCGCCCAGTTCCACACACTTGGTGAGGCGCGAGGGCAGCTCAAAGAGGAACTGCAGCTTCCGCAGCAGCGCGTGGACCCCTGGGGGACGGAGGGTGACGTTAGCCCCAGAGCTCCAGGAAAGGCCCACTGCAGGCCCTGCCCGGCGGCGCCCACCTGCCAGCTTGGTGATGCGCTCGTGGCGGTCCTGCAGCGTGGCGCTGATGCGCGCGCTGAAGTCAGTGATCACTGCCATGTTGGTGGCCAGCCGGTCCATCTCATCCTCCATCTTCCGGAAATCGTTCTTCATCTTCCGGATGGTGTCTAGGAGGGCAGGGGCGGGGAAAACGGGAGAGCAGGTGACTGCAGGGCAGGCGCTACCTCAGCTCGTTCTCACCCACCCCTTCACAGACGCCCCAGCTTGCTCCAGGGGCGCATAGATGATTCGAGAGAAAGGACTGCGAGGGCGCGGGTCACAGTGCACATGGGGGCGGGGGTGGGGGTTTATGTTCCCAAAGCAGGCGTCACTCACATACCCCCCCGTGACCCCCTAGCCCTGGTGCCCAGGAGAGCCGGCCCTCAGAATTAGTCCAGATCTGAAGCAAGCCGCAGGTGCTTAGCCAGCTGCCACCACTGTGCCTCAATTGCTCCATCAGACCACAAGCAGCCAAGGCAGGGACTGCTGGCTCCCAGGCGCATCTGCGTGCCCAGAGCACTGCCCGGAGGAGGCAATACATTCTTGTTCACCCTCATCTCCTTTCCAGACCTCCCAAAGCCTTTCACGTGCTTTCCGGAACATGGGCCGTCTTCTCTAAAGGGCCCTTTCCCTTTGGTCCTGATAGAATCCTGCCTAGGGAGGCTGTTCTTCCTTTCACACACCAGGTGCCTGGGAGCCTGGTCCCTTCATGCTTCTAAATCATGCCTAGACCTCCTCTCTTCAAAACCCCGGCTTCTCGGAAGACCATGCCATCAAAGCCACAACACTCCTCTTTGCTGTCTCTACTGTCCTCTGACACTCCTCTCAGTTCCTGATCACTGCCTCTTGTCCTCCTCCTGTCACCTCCTTGTGCACATCCACGTGGATGAGCCTTCCAACGTTCCTGACTGTTCAGTGACCGCCTCAATTCCACCTATTCTTTTTTTTTTTTTTTTTTTTTTGAGACTGAGTATGGCTCTGTCACCCAGGCTAGAGTGCAATGGCGCCATCTCGGCTCACTGCAAGCTCCGCCTCCCGGGTTCACGCCATTCTCCTGCCTCAGCCTCTCGAGTAGCTAGGACTACAGGCACCCGCCACCACGCCCGGCTAATTTTTTGTATTTTTAGTAGAGACGGGATTTCACCGTGTTAGCCAGGATGGTCTCGATCTCCTGACCTTGTAGTCCGCCTGCCTTGGCCTCCCAAAGTGCTGGGATTACAGGCATGAGCTACCGTGCCCGGCCAATTCCACCTATTCTTGCGTTTGCCTTTTCTGATCCACCCTCTCCTTGCCATCACCAAGAACTGCCCCCTCTAAAATCCCAGCCTCAAGCCACGCTGCCTTTGTAATTCGGGACACTCACCCTTTCTGCCCTCTCTGACAATCCGTTGGCCTCTGCAGGAAGTCTGGACACACTGACCCCAGCACTTGGTCCCTGTTCACAATGCCCCTCCTGGCTTCATTTCCTTCCCTCCTCACTCCTCTCAGAATTTGGGGTCCTCCATCAGCATCATCACACGTTTGCAAGCCCCCTTGCCTCTCCTGCCCCACCCACCTCCATTACTTGTCAGACAAAACCCTAGTGGAGGTTAAGCCCAATGAGCCACTTACCCCTGGCACCTGAACCAATCACCCCAACTGGTATCCCTTTAAACTTTATGACCTCAAGTCCCAAAGTGGCACTCCACACTGCTCAGCCATCCTTCCAAACCTTCTAGTGGGTCTATTTTCCCATTTTCCAAAGTAACATTTTCTCCTCAGCCCTCAAAACTCCAATACAAGGCTGGGCTCGGTGGCTCATGCCTGTAATCCCAGCACTTTGGGAGGCTGAGGCAGGTGGATCACTTGAGGTCAGGAGTTTGAGACCAGCCTGGCCAACATGGTGAAACCCCAACTCTACTAAAAATAAAAAATTAGCCAGGCGTCATGGTGTGCCTGTAATCCCAGCTACTCGGGTGGCTGAAGCAGGAGAATCACTTGAACCTGGGAGGCGGAGGTTGCAGTGAGCTGAGATCGTCCCACTGCACTCCAGCCTGGATAACAGAGCAAGACTCTATCTCAAAAACAAACAAAAACCAACAAAACTTCCAATACATGCTCACTAACTCTCAACTGGGACCCTGCTTCATACACGTACTTCATGGAGAAAATAAAAGCAAACATCAACTCCCTCTAAATCTGCAAAGCAAACAGACTTCTGTGCACAGTCTATGACTTCTGCTCTCCCTCTCCTGAGAAGTCTCATCCAATCCTGCAGCTGTGGTGACTGAGACACTTCTGACTCCTGTCCTGACCACAGCGCTGCCTAATGACCTATTTAACACCTTGATGGGGACAGTGCACAAAGAGCTTACATGTAACACCTCCAAAACAAAACTCTTGGCCTTTCGGAAGTCATCTTTGATTCTTATCCATCTTTCACCTAGTGATATGGTTAAGCTTTGTGTCCCCAACCAAATTTCATCTTGAATTGTAATCCCCATAATCCCCATGTGTCAAGGGAGAGACCAGGTAATTGAATTACGGGGGCGGTTCCCCCATGCTGTTCTCATGATAGTGAGTTCTCACGAGATCTGATGTTTTTTTTTTTTTATTTTTTTTTGAGACAGAGTCTCGCTTTGTCGCCCAGGCTGGAGTGCAGTGGCGCAATCTCTGCTCACTGCAAGCTCCGCCTCCCAGGTTCACACCATTCTCCTGCCTCAGCCTCCTGAGTAGCTGCGACTACAGGCACCCGCCACCACACCCAGCTAATTTTTTGTATTTTCAGTAGAGACGGGGTTTCACCGTGTTAGACAAGATGGTCTCAATCTCCTGACCTCATGATCCGCCCACCTTGGCCTCACAAAGTGCTGGGATTACAGGCGTGAGCCACCGCGCCTGGCGAGATCTGATGGTTTTATAAGGGGCTCTCCCTGCTTCGCTTGGCACTTCTCCTTCCTGCTGCCTTGTGAAGAAGACGCCTTGCTTCTCTTTCACCTTCTGCTATGATTGTAAGTTTCCCGAGGCCTCCCCAGCCATGCTGTGAACTGTGAGTCAATTAAACCTCTTTCCTTTATAAGTTACCCAGTCTCGGGCAGTTCTTTATAGCAGTATGAACCCGGATTAATATACCTAGTAATCAATCCATTACCAAGTCATGGAAAGTCTACCTGCAACATTTTCTTTCTAAGCCACTATCATCTCTTGTCCAACAACTGCCAACATTTCCCAACTAATTTCCCTAATTCCATTGAACATACCAACAATGTTCATAAAGAAAGGTGAAGAGGATAAGACAGAAATGTGTATCTGTAACAGGAGATATTTTTGTTTTGTTTTATTTGAGAAAGAGTCTCACTCTGCCGCCCAGGCTGGAGTGCAGTGGCACGATCTCAGCTCTGGAGGCTCCTGGAGGGTGGCATGCCCGGGGAGGGCATGGAAACTCCATGCTCCTTCTCCTACGCCTCGCCCTATGCACCTCTTCATCTGTACCCTTTGTAACATCCTTTGTAATAAACTGGTAAATGTGTTATCCTGAGCTCTGTGAGCCGCTCCAGCAAACTGAGCCCAAAGAGGGAGTTACGGAAACCCCTACCTGGAGCCAGTTGGTCAGAAATTCTGGAGGCCTGAGGCCCTGACCTGCAGCTAGTGCCTGAAAGCGGGGAGGCAGACTTGGGGACTGAGCCCTCAACTCATGGAATCTGATGCTATCTCTGGGTAAATAGTGTTGGCGTTAAATCAGAGGACACCCAGCAGGTGTCTGCTGCTTGGTGTGTGGGGAAGAAACCCAACACATTTGGTCACAGAACTTCCTGAGGTCATGATTGTGGTGATGTGAGAGCATAGGAAGCACACAGTTTGCATTTTTCCCAAACAATGCCATAAAATATATACAAACCTTTCCATGTGGTAGGTCACAAAGAAAAAAACCTCATTCTTTTTTTTTGAGACAGGGTCTCCCTCTGTCGCCCAGGCTGCAGTGCAGTGGCATGATCTCAGCTCACTGCAACCTCCACCTCCTGGGTTCAAGCGATTCTCCTGCCTCAGCCCGAGTAGCTGGGATTACAGGCGCACGCCACCATGCCCAGCTAATTTTTGTACTTTTAGAGAGGGTTTCACCGTGTTGGCCAGACTGGTCTCTGACCTCAAGTGATCCACCCGCCTCAGCCTCCCAAAGTGCTGGGATTACAGGCGCGAGCCACCGTGCCCAGCCGAAAAAACCTTGTTGTTAACCAATTATGAGGTCAGAAAAGGAAATCAAAACTGAAATTGCAGCATGGGTAAAATACCAAGAAAACACTAAATTGGTAAGGGCTTGGTGAATTCTATGGAAGAAATGGATAATTTGCTACAAAAATAGGATTTACCAAAATAGATTGCAAAAAACAAGAAAACAGAAACAGAAAAAATAGAGAATGTTGTGAAAGAAAGGTCCTCCTCCCCTTTCCCCTCCACACAAAGGCATCTGGCCCAGATGTCCAGGGGTGTTGCAGCGCCTTGAAGGACAGCGCCTTCCAATTCTCTGTGTAAACACTTCCCCAGCAGAGAAACGAGAACAGCTCTTACACAAACTTGATGGAACATACGTAACACTGTTATGAAAACATAACAGAAATACCTCACATATACACATTCATCTCTTATGAATGGAGATGCAAGGATGAATTAAATAAACAAATGGAGATGCAAAGATAAATAAGCAAACAAAATCCAGCAGCATATTAAAATAATAATTGATAAACACAAAGGGATTTTTGTTTCATGAATGCCAGGATGACTCAAAATTAGAGGATCTCATAATAATTTGCCATGTTAACAGATGAGATATTTCGGCCGGGCGCGGTGGCTCAAGCCTGTAATCCCAGCACTTTGGGAGGCCAAGGCAGGTGGATCACGAGGTCAGGAGATCAAGACCATCCTGGCTAACACGGTGAAACCCCGTCTCTACTAAAAATACAAAAAGTTAGCCGGGCGTGGTGGCAGGTGCCTGTAGTCCCAGCTACTCAGGAGGCTGAGGCAGGAGAATGGCGTGAACCTGGGAGGCGGAGCGTGCAGTGAGCCGAGGTCGCGCCACTGCACTCCAGCCTGGGGGACAGAGAAAGACTCCGTCTCAAAAAAAAAAAAAATAGATGAGATATTTCAACATCTATTCTTGATTTTTAAAAAACTCTCAATAACATATGAGCAGCTAAATATTTCCCTAAGCTCCAAAACTCAGTATCATGTTTACCGAGGCAGTGCTAGAAGCACTCCAATTAAAGTCAAAACATAGCAAGGACAACCTTGATTGCCAATGTTATCTGCATTGTTCTGGGGCATTAGCCAACTCAGCTAGAGTCACGAGATGTATTATGGAGATATACAAATTGGAAAGGAGGGAAAAGTATCACTAATTGCAGATGACATAATCAAATAAATAGGCCGGCCGCGGTGGCTCATGCTTGTTATCTCAGCACTTTGGGAGGCCGAGGCAGGCAGATCACTTGAGGTCAGGAGTTTGAGACCAGCCTGGCCAACATGGTAAAACCGCATCTCTACTAAAAATACAAAAAGTAGTTGGGCATGGTGGCAGGTGCCTGTAATCCTAGCCACTGGGAAGGCTGAGGCAGGAGAATCACTTGAACCCTGGAGGCAGAAGTTCCAGTGAGCTGAGATTGTGCCACTGCACTCTAACCTGGGTGATAGAGCAAGACTCTGTCTCAAATAATAATAATTGAATAAATAGAAAGCCCTAAAAAAAAAACCACCTGTAAACGTTACTATAAACAATAAGAGATACCACTTTTCACTTCTCAGATTGTCAAAGATTGAAAGAGGTATTCTCTTCTTTGCTGGTGGTTATGCAAACTGATCAGCATTTATAAAGAAGAATCTGGAAATATCTAACTACAATCACTTGTGAGCCTTCACACACCCACACCTGGTCTGTGTGTGGCTCTGGGATTGTGGGAATGTTCTCCAAGCAACACTGGGAATCTACCCCACTTGGGGAGACAGCTGGAAGGGTGAGTAAGGAGAAAAGCATTGATGTCAATTTGACAAGGAACAAACAGACACAAAAAATGCAGGAAAAAAATACTAGAGAAAATCCAAGAGAAAGAACTGCCTGAGACAAAGAATCTACAGGGCTCACATCTGTAGAGCTATTAAGGGATTGTTTTAAAAATTGCATGGGAAAGTAGATCATGTATCAGCAAAATGGACTTTTCATTTTAACAACACAGTCCACAAGAAAGGATCATTTAGCCCTCTTAGAGACGATTTCATAGAAAGGAAGGTTACTAAGGAATAAAATCACATGATATGAAACATCTATATTACTTTTGGGACCATAGGGACCATTGCCTGCATTTTGTTGGGAAATCATAATTTTTTGGGGTTCCTTTGCTTGAGATAGGGTCTTGCTCTGTCTACAGGCATGGTGGTGCACACTTATAATCCCAGCTACTCAGGAGGCTAAGGCAGGAGAATCACCTGAACTGGGGAGGCGGTTACAGTGAGCCAAGATGGCATGTAGTGGTGCAAACAGTTTACTGCAGCCTTGAACTCTGGGGCTCACGCGATCCTCGTACCTTAGCTTCTGAAGTAGCTGGGACTACACACAAGTGCCATCACACCCGGCTAATTTTTTAATTTTTGTTTAAATTTTGTGTAGAGATGGGGTCTCTCTATGTTGCCCAGGCTGGTCTCAAACTTCTGGGCTCATGCAATGCTCCCACTTCAGCCTCCCAAAGTGCTGGGAGCACAGGAGTGAGCCACTGTGCCTGACAGGAAAATTTTTCTTGCCAATTCATAGATGGTGAACTAAAGGACACATAGCAAAGGCAGCGCTATGCAGTGAAAAACAATAAAAGCAGAGCCGAGGCTGAGGTTTGTAAAGGGATCATGGGCTATTGATCTAAAGGAGACAGACAGAGGCTTGGCAGTTGATGAGGCATTTGGTTTTCACCCAGTGAATTACTGGTTTTGTTTACAGGCCATATGACAAAATCTCCTTCCAGGTCTGCCAAAAGCTACCATGAAAAGAGCAGACTCTTTTGGTAGTGGGTGTTTGAGCCCATGACACTTAGGGGCTACCTCAAGAAGGAAGCTTGAATGCAATTTCTAAAGGGTAAAATCCAGACACTAAGTTGTTAGGAAAATAGAGTAAAAGAAAACCCAACACTGCTGTGTGCCGTCATTGTCGCTGCCTTCCTAGCCATGGAGCCATTAATCTGGAGATAAAAGTTGTACCGTATCTAAAAACAACAGTGAAAAGCATCCATACCATTCAGTCATAAAGACTACACTGTTTATGTTTGCATTTCAAGCTTGTTAAGAAAAGCAGACTGGGCACGGCGGCTCACGCCTGTAACCCCAGCACTTTGGGAGGCCAAGGCAGGTGGCTCACCTGAGGTCACCAGCCTGGCCAACATGGTGAAATCCCGTCTCTACTAAAAATACAATAATTAGCCAAGTGTGGTGGCAGGTGCCTGTAATCCCAGGTACTTGGGCGCCCTTAGGCGAATCACTTGAACCCTGGAGGCGGAGGTTGCAGTGAGCTGAGATTGGGCCACCGCACTCCAGCCTGGGTGACAGAGCAAGACTGTGTCTCAAAAAAAAAAAAAAAAAAAAAAAAAAAAAAAAAAGCTTGTTAAGAAAAGCAGTTTGCAACCAGGGAGAGTGAAAACCATCTGGATGCGAGGATGTTGGCTACCTTGGGAGCAGACTGGGTGGTAACTGGTAGGAGGCTCAGGGGGCTTTGCTGGTTATGCTGTTTCCCGACCTGGATGCTGATTATGTGACTGTGTTCCCTTTGTGAAATCCATGGAGCTGTCCACTTATGTGCACTTTTCTGTATGTCTGATAATTTTTTTTTTTTTTTTTTTGAGACAGGGTCTGGCTCTGTCACCCAGGCTGGAGTGCAGTGACACAATCTTGGCTCACTGCAACCTCTGCCTCCCAGGTACAAGCCTTCCACCTCAGCTTCCTGAGCAGCTGGGACTACAGGGACACGATACCACACCCAGCTAATGTTTGTATTTTTTGTAGAGACAGATATAACCTGTTGGCCAGGATGGTCTCGAACTCCCGAGCTCAAGCAATCTGCCTGCCTCTGCCTCACAAGCACTGGGATTACAGGCATGAGCCACCACACCTGGCCTCTGTTAATTTTCAGTGAAATGTACTGTCAAAGACTGCTTTGTCTTTGCCTGGAGAAAAGAATTAGAAGAGGCTTTTCCCTGTATAATGTTTGAGATCTTTCTAATTTTGACACAAGTAAATGCATTATTACATAATGAAACTCAAGGTCTAGGTGAGAGGTTGGCAAACTACAGCCTGCGGGCCAAATCTGGCTCAATGCCTGGTTTTCTTTTTAATTGGGATATAATTGACATACCAATTTAGTGGTTTTTGTTTAATATATTCACAAGGTTGTACAAACAACCTCACTATGTAATTCCAGAACATTTCATCATCCCCTAAAGAAACCCTGTAACCCTTGGCAGTCATTCCTTATTCCCCCACTCCTAGAACTTGGCAACCATTAATCTAGTTTCTGTCTGTATGGATTTGTCTATTCTCTACAGAATACATTTAACAGAAATGGAATCATAGGCACACGAAACATTAGCATGTTTCCAAGGTTAATCTATGTTGTAGCCTGTGTCAGTATGTCATATCTATTTTTATGGCTGAATAATATTCCACTGTGTGGTTATTTATTTATATTCATTCATCAATTGATGGCCATTTGGATTGCTTCCACTTTGTGGCTATTATAAAAAGTGCTGCTATTGGCCAGGCATGGTGGCTCATGCCTGTAATCCCAGTATTTTGGGAGGCCGAGGCAAGCGGATCACTTGAGGTGAGGAGTTCAAAGATCAGCCTGGGCAACAGGTGAAATCCCATCTCTAGTAAATATACCAAAAAAAAAAAAAATTAGGTGAGTGTGGTGGTGCACACCTATAATCCCAGCTACTCAGGAGGCTGACGCAGGAGAATGGCTTGAACTGGGGAGGCAGAGGTTACAGTGAGCCAAGATGGCACCACTGCACTCTAGCCTGGGTGACAGAGCTAGACTCCATCTCAAAAAAAAACAACAACAAAAAAAAAACGCTGCTATGAACACTTGTGTACATGTTTTTGTGTGAACATGTTTTCAATTCTCTTTGGTATATTCCTAGGAGTAAAATTGCCAGATCATATGGTAACCTTGTATGTGGTTTTCAAGAATGGTCAAACTGTCTTCCACACTGGGTGCAGCATTTTGTGGTTTGGATTTGCATTTCCCTAAGACCTAATGATGTTGAGCATATTTATATGTGCTTTTTGGCCACTTGTATTCTCTGGAGAAGTGTCTATTCAAATCCTTTGCCCATTTTAAATTAAGGTTGTCTTTTTAGCCCTGAGCTAAAAAACGCTCTTTATGTGTTCTGAACACTAGATTTTTATTAGATAAATAACTTGCAAATATTTTCTCCCATTCTGTGGGCTGTCCTTTTATTATTTTTTATTTTATTATTATTATTTTTGAGACGGAGTCTCGCTCTGTTGCCCAGGCTGGAGTGCAGTGGCATGATCTCGACTCACTGCAACCTCTGCCTCCTGGGTTCAAGTGATTCTCCTGCCTCAGCCTCCTGAGTAGCTGGGACTACAGATGCCTGCCACCACGCCTGACTAATTTTTGTATTTTTAGTAGAGATGGGGTTTCACCATATTGGCCAGGCTGGTCTTGAACTCCTGACCTCAGGTGATCTGCCTGCCTCAGGCTCCCAAAGTGCTGGGATTATAGGCAGGAGCCACCGGGCCTGGCCTTATTTTTTTTATTGTTATTTTTTGAAATAGGGTCTCGCTCTGCCACTAAGGCTGGAGTGCAGTGGCACAATCTCAGTTCACTGCAGCATCAACCTCCTGGGCTCAAGTAATCTTCCCACCTCAGCCTCCCAAGTAGCTGGGACTACAGGTGTACACCACCATCCCTGGCTATTTTTTGTATTTTTGGTAGAGATGAGGTTTTGCCATGTTGCCCAGGATCCTTTTACTTTCTTGATAGGGTCCTTACAGAACAAGACTTAAATTTTGTTGAAGTCCAATATATCTATTTTTATCTTTGGTTATTTGTACTTTGGGTGTCATCCCTAAGAAACTGCTGCATAATCCAAGGTCATAAAAATTTACACCTATGTTTTCTTCTAAGAGTTGTATAGGCCAGGCGTGGTGGCTCATGCCTGTAATCCCAGCACTTTGGGAGGCCAAGGTGGGCAGATCACTTAAGGTCTGGAGTTCGAGACCAGCCTGACCAACATGGAGAAATTCTGTCTCTACTAAAAATACAAAATTAGCCGGGCATGGTGGTGCATACCTATAATCCTAGCTACTTGGGAGGCTAAGGCAGGAGAATTGCTTGAACCCAGGAGGCGGAGGTTACGGTGAGCAGAGATCGCGCCATTGCACTTAAGCCTGGGCAACAAGAGCAAAACTCCATCTCAAAAAAAAAAAAAAGTTTTATAATTTTAGCTCTTATGTGTAGGTCTATGATTCATTTTGAATTAATTTTTGTATGTGATGTGAGGTAGGGATCCAACTTCACTCTTATTTTTTTGTTTTTGTGGTTTGCTTGAGACAGAGTTTTGCTCTCTCACCCAGGCTGTAATGCAGCTGCAGCCTTAACCTCTCGGGTTCAAGCAATCCTCCCACCTCAGCCACTCGAGTAGATGGGACTATAGGGCTAACTTTTTTTAAAAATTGTTTGTAGAGATTGAGGATTCACTATGTTGCCCAGGCTGGTCGTGAACTCCCTGAACTCAAGTGATCCTCTCACCTCGGCCTCCCAAAGCACTGGGATTACAAGCATGAGCCGCTGTACCCCGCCTTCAACTTCATTCTTTTGCCTGGGGATATCCAGTTGTCCCAGCACTCCACCATGTGTTGAAAAGATTATTCTCCCCATTCAATGACCTTGGCATCCTTATTAAAAATCAGTTGACCTTAAGGATGAGCTTGCAGGAAAAAAATCAGTTGACTACATATACATGGGTTTGTTCTGGACTCTCAATTCTATTCAGTTGATCTAGATATCTATCCTATGCCAATATTACACCACTTTAGTTATTGTAGATTTATACTAAGTTTTAAAGCTTGGAAGTGTGGCTAGGTACAGTGGCTCACACCTATAATCCCAGCACTTTGGGAAACCAAAGCAGGAGGATCACTTGAGCCCAGGAGTTCAAGACCAACCCGGGCAACAAAGGGAGATCCTGTCTCTACAAATTTTTTTTTTTTTTTTTTTTTTTTTTGAGACAGAGTCTCACTCCATTACCCAGGCTGGAGTGCAGTGGCACAATCTCAGCTAACTGCAAACTCTGCCTCCCTGGTTCAAGCGATTCTCATGCCTCAGCCTCCCAAGTAGCTGGAATTACAGGCGTGTGCCATCACACCCAGCTAATTTTTGTATTTTTAGTAGAGATGAGGTTTCACCATGTTGGCAAGGCTGGTCCCGAACTCCTGACCTCAAGTGATCCACCCACCTCAGCCTCCCAAAGTGCTGGGATTACAGGAATGAGCCACCATGCCTAGCCCAAAAAAATTTTTTTTAATTAGTCAGGTGCAGTGACACACACCTGTGGTCCCAGCTATTCAGGAGGCTGAGGTGGGAGGATCATGAGCCTGGAAGGCCAAGATTACAGTGAACTGTGATCATGCCACTGCATTCTAGCCTGGGCCACAAAATGAGAACAGACTCCATCTCCAAAAAAAACACAAAAAAACAAAAAACTTGGAAGTGTGAGTCTTCCAACTTTGTTTTTCTTTTACAAGGTTATTTGGGAAATTCTGGGTCTCCTGCAATTCCTCATACAATTTTATGCTGTTTGTCAATTTCTGCAAAAAAAAAAAAAAAAAAGTCAGTTGGAAAAGTGATAGGGAAGACATTGAATCAATTTGGGAAATACTGCCATCTTAAATAGTAAGTTAAAACATAAAGTTCTCTGATCAATGAACATGGAATGTCTTCATTTATTTAGGTCTCCTTTAACTTCTTTTTTTTTTTTTTTTTTTTGAGATGGAGTCTTGCTGTGTCGCCCAAGCTGGACTGCAGTGGCGCGATCTTAGCTCATTGCAAGCTCTGCCTCCTGGGTTCACGCCATTCTCCTGCCTCAGCCTCCTGAGTAGCTGGGACTACAGGTGCCCACCACGACACCTGGCTAATTTTTTGTATTTTTAGTAGAGACTGGTTTTCACCATGTTAGCCAGGATGGTCTCGATCTCCTGACCTCGTGATCCATCTGCCTCGGCCTCCCAAAGTGCTGGGATTACAGGTGTGAGCCACCACGCCCAGCTTCCTTTAACTTCTTTCAGTAATGTTTTATAGCTTTCAGTATACAAAATACCGAAAATACCTTTACTTCTTTTATTAAATATATTCCTAAATATTTTATTCTTGATATTACTGTAAATGGAACTGTTTTCTTAGTTTCTTTTTTTTTTTTTTTTTTTTTGAGACAGGGTCTCACTCTGTCACCCCAGGCTGGAGTGCAGTGGCATGATCACATCTCACGGCAATCTAACCTCCTGGACTCAAGCAAGCAATCCTCCCACCTCAGACTCCTAGGTAGCTAGGACCACAGGTGCATGCCACCACACAAGCTAATTTTTAAAGATTTTTTTTTTGTAGAGGCCAGGCGCAATGGCTCACATCTATAATCCCAGCACTTTGGGAGGCTAAGGTGGGCAGATCACTTGAGGTCAGGAGTTCAAGACCAGCCTGGCCAAACGTGGTGAAATCCCATCTCTACTAAAAATACAAAAATTAGCTGGTCCTGGTAGCACATGCCTTTAGTCTCAGCTACTCAGGAGGCTGAGCCAGGAGAATCACTTGAGCCCGGGAGGCAGATGTTGCAGTGTGCAGAGATCGCGCCTGGGCAACAGAGCAAGACCCTGTCTCAAAAAAAAAAAAAAAAAAAGATTTTTTGTAGAGATGGGGGTCTTATTATGTTACCCAGGCTGGTCTTGAACTCCTGGGCTCAAGCAGTCCTCCCACCTTAGCCTCTCAAAGTGCTGGGATTACACGCATGAGCCACTGTGCCTGGCCTCATTTAGTTCTTTAGACATCGTTTCCTTTAGCTCTGTGAACATACTTAAAATAACAGATTTAAGCCTTTGAGCAGTAAACCCAATTCTATTGATTACTGGGGTATTTTTCCTGTGAATGGACCATGCTTTCTTGTCTCTTTGCATGTCTCATCAATTTTTGTTCAAAACTAACCATATAAAATATACTGGCTGGGTGCGGTGGCTCACACCTGTAATCCCACCACTTTGGGAGGCTGAGGCAGGCGGATCACAAGGTCAGCAGTTTGAGACCAGCCTGGCCAACATAGTAAAACCCCATCTCTACTAAAAATAAAAAAATAAAAAAAAAATTAGCCAGGCGTGGTGGTGGGTGCCTATAATCCTAGCTACTTGGGAGGCTGAGGCAGGAAAATCGCTTGAACCTGGGAGGTGGAGGTTGCAGTGGGCCAAGATCGTGCCACTGCACACCAGCCCGGGCAACAGTGCAAGACTTCATCTCAAAAAAATAAATAAAATAAAATAACATAAAATAACAAAATAAAATAAAATATATTATGGAAACTCTGGAAATCAGATTATCTTCCCTCCTCGGGTTCATTGTTGCTGCTTGTTGTAGTTGCTGTTTGTTTATTGAGTTTTCTGAGTTACTAAGCCTGAACTAATTAGTTGCTGAGCAAATACTATATAGTTTGTGTTCTTTTTTTTTGAGACAGAGTCTCGTTCTGTCGTCCAGGCTGGAGTGCAGTAGTGCGATTTCCCCTTACTGCAAGCTCCGCCTCCCTCGTTCAGGCCATTCTCCTGCCTCAGCCACCCAAGTATCTGGGACTACAGGTGTCCACCACTACGCCCGGCTAATTTTTTGTATTTTTAGTAGAGACAGGGTTTCACCGTGTTAGCCAGGATGGTCTCGATCTCCTGACCTCGTGATCCGCCCGACTCAGCCTCCCAAAGTGCTGGGATTACAGGCATAAGCCACCGCGCCTGGCTATAGTTTGTGCTCTTTGTTGTATATAGTCACTAAAATCTTTACTTGGCCAGCTTGGTGGTCAGCTAATAATTGAGCAGCAATTTCCTTAAATGCCTGGAACCGGCCAGGTATGGTGGTGTGCACTGTAATCCTGGCTACTTGGGAGGCTGAGGCAGGAGAATCACTTGAACCCAGAGGGCAGAGGTTGCAGCGAGCCGAGATCGCACCACTGCACTCCAGCCTGGAAGACAAGAGCAAAACTCCGTCTCAAAAATAAATTAATTAATTAAAATTAAAAATTAAATGCCTGGAACCAATAATTCTGTCTTTGCTGAGGAGCTCTGTGTGCGTGTTTTGGTACACCTAAAACACTCAGCCAGACAGTTTCTAACTTGGCCTTAGCCTTCACTACCTGCTTGTGCAGAAATGCCTCAAGATGAGCCAGGCATGAGAGCTTAGGGCATTCTCAGGTCTTTCCTGAGCAAACATACAGCCCTACAAATGCATGTGGCCTTCAAGATTCCCGGGAATACGTCAGAGCTTGTCAGAGCCACTGTGGGTATCTCATTCCTCGGCTTTCCATTAAGGCTTTTTGGTTAGTCTACGTCTGTACCAACTATTGTCCAGCAACTGGGGCAGTCACAACATTGGCCTATGATTATTTTGACAATTAAAAAGCCCTGGTGGCCAGGCATGGTGGCTCACACCTATAATCCCAGCACTTTGGGAGGCTGAGGTGGGAGAACTGCTTGAGCCCAGGAGTTCAAGACCAGCCTGAGCAACATAGTGAGACTTCTTCTCTAAAAATAAACAAACGAAATTAGCCGGGCGTAGTGGCGTGCCCTGTGGTCCCAGCTACTCAGGAGGCTGAGGTGGGGGGATGGCTTCAGCCCAGAAGGTTGAGCCTGCAGTGACCCATGATCGCAGCACTGCACTCCAGCCTGGGTGACAGACCAAGACCCTGTCTCAAAAACAAACAAAAAGCCCCCGTGAAAGGCTTTTAGCATAGGGTATCCTCTAAGTCAGTCAAATAAAGACAAGTCTGTGGTGTGGAATATCTCAAAAAACCACTGGACAGGTCAAATGATGAACATCTTTGGGCATGAGTCTTTGAAAGAGCCCTTGCTCTGCTCTATTCCACCCAGTACCAGCAATATGTGCTGTGTTTGTTTGTTTTTTGAGATGGAGTCTCGCTCTGTCGCCCAGGCTGGAGTGCAGTGGCGCGATCTCAGCTTACTGCAACCTTCGCCTCCTGGGTTCAAGCAATTCTTTGCCTCAGCCTCCCGAGTAGCTGGGATTACAGGCATCCATCACCACGCCCGACTAATTTTTGCATTTTTAGTAGAGACAGGGTTTCACCATATTGGCCAGGCCAGTCTCGAACTCCTGACCTCAAGTGATCTGCCCGACTCGGCCTCCCAAAGTGCTGGGATTACAAGGCGTGAGCCACCGCACCCAGCCATGAGCTGTATTTTCTTTATTTATTTATTTTCTTTACTGAGACGGAGTCTCGCTCTGTCGCCCAGGCTGGAGGGCAGTGGTGTGATCTCGGCTCACTGCAACCTCTGCCTCTTGGGTTCAAGCAATTATCCTGCCTTGGCCTCCTGAGGAGCTGGGGTTACAGGCACCTGCCACCACGCCCAACTAATTTTTGTATTTTTAGTAGAGACGGGGTTTCACAATGTTGGTCAGGCTGGTCTCGAACTGCTGACCTCATGATCTGCCCACCTTGGCCTCCCAAAGTGCTGGGATTACAGGCATGAGCCACCACACCTGGCCTGACCTGTTATTTTTTAAGGCTACAGCTGAGTTGGAGAGCAAGCAGTGGGGCTAGGGCAAGTTCAAACACCACAGGGTTCACTATTCTTACCAAGATTCAGCAGTTTTTCTTAAATAAATGTTCCCTGGATTGCTTGCTGCAAACCTTGGTTAATTTCTGGAGTTCGGAAAAAGTTGTTTCTGACTAGATTTTTCATGGCTTTTTTTTTTTTCTTTTGAGAATGAGTCTCACTCTGTCACCCAGGCTGGAGTACAATGGTGTGATCTTAGTTCACTGCAATCTCCACCTCCCAGGTTCAAGCGATTCTCTCCTGCCTCAGTCTCCCGAGTAGCCGGGATTACAGGTGCCCACCACCACAACCGGCTATTTTTTTGTTTGTCTTTTGTTTTTGAGATGGAGTCTCCCTCTGTCACCCAGGCTGGAGTGTAGTGGCTCGATCTTGGCTCACTGTAACCTCTGCTTCCCAGGTTCAAGCAATTCTCCTGCCTCAGCCTCCCTGAGTACCTGGGACTACAGGCACCCGCCACCATGCCTGGCTAATTTTTGTATTTTTAGTAGAGATGGGTTTTCACCTTGTTGGCCAGGCTGGTCTTGAACTCCTGACCTCAGGTGATCCACCGCCTCGGCCTCCCAAAGTGCTAGGATTACAGGTGTGAGCCACTGCCCCCAGCCTAATTTTTTTCATTGCTTTTATGGAGGATAAAAATATTTAATGTATTTACTCCAGCATTTTTGCTGATGTCACTCCAGAACCTCACCGCCCACATTTGTAAATGAAATCTTACTGGAATAAGGGCGGTGAGGTTCTGGAGTGACATCAGCAAAAATGCTGGAGTAAATACATTAAATATTTTTATCCTCCATAAAAGCAATGAAAAAAATTAGGCTGGGGGCAGTGGCTCACACCTGTAATCCTAGCACTTTGGGAGGCCGAGGCGGTGGATCACCTGAGGTCAGGAGTTCAAGACCAGCCTGGCCAACAAGGTGAAAACCCATCTCTTTCATTTGCATACTGGCTATGATGCTTTCAGGCTACAATGGCAGAGGCGAGTAGCTGCAAGAGACCAGATAGTCCATAAAGCCTAAAATACTTTTTTGTCCTTTTCAGAAAAAAAGTTTGACAACCCTTGGTTTATGGTCTAGCCCCGCTCACTTCATTCCCAACGTTCCTGTTCTTCCTGCACAGGAGAGCTTTCCCAGGGCCTCGGCATAGGTTGTTTCATGAGTCTGTTTATTAACCGTCTCTTTCTCTAGAATGTATGTTCTGTGACAGCTTAATGTTGTCTTGTTTGCTGCCATATCCACCATTCAGTGCTTAAGCTGAAAGCCAGGGGTCATTCTTTACATCCAGAGTTCCTCAATACCAGAGGTGTCCATATCCCAGTCTGCTTATCACTGTCCAATTTCACCATTACCATCTTGGTGTCAAATCTCAGAATCTCTGGCCCAACTATTGATATGATAGCCTCGCTCCTGCCACCTCTCCAACGCATTCCTTTTTTTTTTTTGAGACAGTGTCTCGCTGTGTCACCCAGGTTGGAGTGCAGTGGCCCGATCTCGGCTCACTGCAAGCTCCGCCTCCCAGTTTCACGCCATTCTCCTGCCTCAGCCTCCTGGGTAGCTGGGACTACAGGCGCCCGCCACCACGCCCAGCTAATTTTTTGTATTTTTAGTAGAGACAAGGTTTTACCATGTTAGCCAGGATGGTCTCGATCTCCTGACCTCGTGATCCACCCGCCTCGGCCTCCCAAAGTGCTGGGATTACAGGCGTGAGCCACCGTGCCCGGCCCCCCCGCCCTTTTTTTTTTTTTTGAGATGGAATTTCACTCTTGTTGCCCGGGCTGGAGTGCAATGTCACAATCTCGGCTCACTGCAACCTCCGCCTCCTGGGTTCAAGCAATTCTCCTGCCTCAGCCTCCCAAGTAGCTGGGATTACAGGTGTCTGCCACTACACCTGGCTAATTTGTTGTATTTTTAGTAGAGATGGGGTTTCACCATGTTGGCCAGCCCTGTCTCAAACGCCTGACTTTAGGTGATCCACCCATCTCGGCCTCCCAGAGTGCTAGGATTATAGGCATGAGCCACACACCTGGCCTTTATTTTTTTTTTCTTTTGAGACCAGGTCTTGCTCTGTCACCCAGGCTAGAGTGCAATGGTGAGATTATAGCTCACTGCAATCTCCAACTCCTGGGCTCATGTGATCCACCCACTTTAGCCTCCCCAAGTAGCTGGGTTTAATCTAACAAGTGTGTGCCACCATACCCAGCTATTTTCTTTTTTCTAGATATCGGGTCTCACTATGTTGCCCAGGCTAGTCTCAAACTCCTGGGCTCAAGTGATCCTCCCACCTCAGCCTTCCAAACTGCAGGGATTACAGGCATGAGCCACTGGGTTCAGCCCCATCCATTCCTGCCAGTGCAGCTGGAGGAATCTATTCAAACCAGAAATCTGAGCACATCACTCATTTGTTTTAGCTCTCTGTGGATAAAAGCCAAATCCCTAACACGTTCTGGAAGGTTTCTAGTTAAACTGCACATCTACTACCTGCCTGGCTCTGCCCACATCCTGCTTCCCCTCCTGCTACCACAGATGAGCTCCCGGCCCTTTGCTGAGGCCGATGCCTCCATCCCTGCTCTGTTCCACCCTCCCCCCTCCTTCCTGAGGACCTAGTTCCTTTCTCATTTTTCTCTCTCTCTCTTGCCCAGTCAACACACACTCCATGCTACATTACTTTCCTGAGTGTCTCGCCCAAGTCTATCAAATCCATGTCTTGAACCGCCTTCCTCACGCAACCTCCACCTCCTGGGTTCAAGCGATTCTCCTGCCTCAGCCTCACAAGTAGCTTGGACTACAGGCACGCGCCACCTTGCCCAGCTAATTTTTGTATTTTTAGTAGAGACAGGGTTTCACCATGTTGGCCAGGCTGGTCTTGAACTCCTAGCCTCAAGTGATCCACCCGCCTCAGCCTCCCAAAGTGCTGGGATCACGGGTGAGAACCCCATGCCTGGCCCATCACTTAAGCTTCTAAGACATCAATGCTCATGGTTATCCTCGCACTTTTCCAAATGTTTGTTCCTTTTGTGAGATGTACAAAAAGAGCTAAGTCTCAAAATATTATTATACACATTCCAACAAATGGAAAATGTAATCTTACTAAATTCCTGTGAGAAATATCCCAGCAGAGAAACTATGATTTCTTGCCATTTTGATGCTCGTATTAGCTAACAGAAGGGTGCCTACTCATGGAATCTGCTTCAAATCAGATAAAAGAACAATGTGTATAGGTTACCACACCCACCACTGTGACATGAGAGTAACAGACATCAGAATGCAACCCCACATATGCTCCCAGAACATTCCACAGGCTGCAGGTAAACCCTTTGGATCTGGCTCCTGGACTTACTACACATGGGTGTACAATTACTACAAAAGTCTGAGTAGTACATCTCCTCAGAACAGCACAGAAGCTAGTGTGGAAAACAGCGGAACACTGCCTGGCACTGGAAAATAAAGAGGACAGAAGAAAAAAAAAGCCTCGACATGATCTTTGTGCCCCTTAATATCATACATCTTCTCTCTTTGCTTAGTTAAGGAGGGAAGGGAGAAAGAAAGGGAGGGACAAGACCACCTTTTCTTCTCTGGAGCAGAAAAGAAAGCTATCAATAATAAGAGAAACTACACCTTACTGAGGTTTCCTTGGTGTCAGGGATTCTTATTATTATTATTATTTTTTTTTTTTCAGACAGTCTTGCTCTGCTGCCTAGGCTGGAGTGCAGTGATGTGATCTTGGCTCACCGCAGCCTCCGCCTCCCAGGTTCAAGCGATTCTCCCACCTCAGCCTCCCGAGTAGCTGGGATTACAGGTGCCTGCCATCACACCCAGCTAATTTTTTTATTTTTAGTAGACAGAGGGTTTCACCATATTGGCCAGGCTGGTCTCAAACTCCTGACCTCAGGTGATCCACCTGCCTCGGCCTCCCAAAGTGCTGGGATTACAGGCATGAGCCACTGCGCCCAGCCTACTGTCAGAGATTATTCTTCAGACAGATACTTTCTTTTTTTTGAGACAGGGTCTTGTCTTGCTCTGTTGCCCAAGTTGAAGTGGAGTGGTACAAGCACAGCTCACTGCAGCCTCCACCTCCCAGGCTCATGTGATCCTCCCTCCTCAGTCTCCTGAGTAGCTGGGACTACAGGCATATGCCATCATGTCCGGCTAATTTTTATTTTTTATTTTTTTGTAGAGATGGAGTCCCACTATATTTCCCAGGTCTATCTTAAACTCTTAGGCTCAAGTGATCCTCCCACTTCAGCCTCCCAAAGTGCTGGGATTACAGGCATGAGCCACCATACCTGGCCTTTTAAGTGCTTCAGATAAATACATTTCATTTTAAAATTTCATTTTGGGCTGGGCCAGGGACTCACACCCGTAATCCCAGTGCTCTGGGAGGATCCAGAAGGATCACATGAGCCTGGGATGTCGAGGCTGCAGTGAGCCATGATCATGCTACTGCCCTCCAGCCTGGGAGACAGAACAAGACATTGCCTCTAAAAAATAAACAAATAATCTTCTTTTGTCTTTTCTCTCCTTTGGTACTTAAGACAACCCTCTGAGGGCAGCTATTATCTCTATAGTAGTCTGACAATGAAGGCTCAAAGGAAAGGAGGTGAGAATGGAATAATGTCAGGGCAAGACTGGAATCTGAGTCTCCCCCCTCTAAATCCCTTGCTGGTTTTCCCAACACAGGTGGGAGAATGGGGGCTGTGAGACTTTGGAGGGTGTGTCCCCGTGGGGATCACCTGTGGCTGAGATGAACTTGTTGTAGTTCTCATAGACCAGGGTCTGCATGTCGCTGTCTAGAGCCCGGATCTGCCGCACCATGTCCGTCTCACTGTCCATCAGCTGGGCCAGAGGGCACTCTCTACGCAGCTGAAGAAGTTGGGTGGTTAGTGTTCCGGTCAGGAGGCATTCATGTCCCCCAGCCTTGCCTGCAGCTGATAGGCTTTCAGTGAAAGACATCTCTGATCCCCACCCACCCCGCAAATCCCCGCCGGCTGTCAGGAATCCCAGGCATGGGGCCCTAAGTGGCCTAGCTCAGGGGTTACTAGGTTCAACCCTGTTTAGTGTTTGTCAGCATTTGAAATCCTGGGGCTCGGCCTATGCCCAGCCCCGCGCCTGTCAACGCTTGGGCCACGCCCCCAATCCCGGGCCTATCACATCAGCCCAGGAGACCTCAGATGCCGCATCACCTTAGGCCAGTCCAGTCCTACTCACATCCCCTCAGACGCCTGAGCTGCTCGTACTCCCTGGCCGAGGCTCGTCCTCTTATGAACCCCTGCTCCCCTCAACCTCACAAAAAGTCGGAGGCATGATCTGGGGGAGCAATATAGCAGGGGCCTGGTTCCCTTCCCCCCTCACCGCACCCCCCACCCCCCGCACACACACCTTGTCTAGGTAAACTTCCGGGTCGAAGTGCGCCCCGTTCAGATCAATCGGGTCCAGGGGGTCGGGCCCCGCGGGGCGTCCCGCTGCCTCCCCTTCCGAGAGGCCGTAGTAAAGCTTCAGCATCCCATGCGCCTTCCGCCGACGCTCCGGAGCCTCCCCGTCAGGCCCTTCTGGGGAGTCCCCAGGTCCAGACCCCGGGCTTGGCCCAGCGGCAGCTGCCGCCGCCATCGTTCCAACTGCAGCCCACGGGCGTGAGGCTGGGAAGGAAGGGGGCGGGGAGGAGGCACTTCCGGGAGCCATAAAGTTGTTGTTGAAACGAGGCAGTCCTTCAGATGAAACGTCCCCCTGCAGCCCTAGGTCCTTTCGAGACTAGACTTCCCCCGCACCTATCTTCCCCGGGTGCAAAGGTTCCGGGAGAGCCCTGAATTCCCCCAGTTTCCTGGGTGGAAGCATTTTGTGGAACTGCCTGGGGTTGCTGCTGTCCCAGAAGGGGGATGGGTAGTGGCTCCCCAACCTGCACTCCCGCAGGCAAGCGGCCCACGGAATATGTGCCCAGATGCAATGGACGTATGCGGGACGTGAGGCCAGAGTAGAGTGTTCCTGGGATCCTGCCACTGTCTCGAGACCTGGGCAGTGGCTCAGTTTATCCCATTCCTAAAATTGGGGTACATACTTCACAGGGGGGCTATGAGGATTAAATGCATGTACACTATTCTGTACCATGCCTCTAACGCAGTTATTCTTAGGGCCTGGTCCTCTGACGTGCATCAGAATTGCCTTCAGGACTATCTGTGGCGCATTATAAGTCTCTGCGCTGAGCTGCGCCAGGCACTCCCGTAATCCCAGCACTTGGGGAGGCCGAGGCGGGTGGATCGCTTGAGCCCAGGAGTTCGAGATCAGCCTGGGCAAAATGGCGAAACTCCGTCTCTATTTAAAAAAAAAAAAAAAATACAGGCCGGGCGCGGTGGCACATGCCTGTAATCCCAGCACTTAGGGAGGCCGAGGTGGGCGGATCACAAGGTCAGGAGTTTGAGACCAGCCTGGCCAATATGGTGAAACCCCCCTATTAAAAATACAAAAATTAGCCGGGAGTGGTGGTGCGCGCCTGTAATCCCAGCTACTCGGACACTGAGGCAGAAGAATCGCTTGAACCCGGTAGGCAGAGGTTGCAGTGAGCCTAGATCTCGCCACTGCACTCCAGCCTGGGTGACAGAGCGAGACTCTGTCTCAAAAAAACAAAACAAAAATTAGCCAGGATGATGGCGCACGCCTGTGGTCCCAGCTACTTGGGAGGCTGAGGTGGGGGAATTGCTTGAGCTGTGATGGTGCCACACTGCACTTCAGCCTGGGCGACAGCAAGAAAAAAAAAAAAAAGGACTCTGGGATTCTCCCAGATCTAGCTTCTTTTTAGAAAGTTCCCAAGTAGTTCTGATACACACTCACATTTAATAACCCCTAAGGCCAGGCACAGTGGCTCACGCCAGTAATCCCAGCACTTTGGAAGGCGGAGGTGGGAGACTTGATTGAGCCCAGGAGGTCAATACCGGCCTGGACAACGTAGTGAGACCCGCCCCCTCTCTATTATTGGAAAAAAAAAAAAAAGGACAGACTCAGCAGAGCTTAAGTGACTGATGTAATGTGCTGAGTGAAGGGTTGGGTGGAAATGTGAAGGATAACTCTCAGAGTTCTCGTTTCCTTTTTTTTTTTTTTTAATTTTTTATTTTTGAGACGGGGTTTTGCTCTGTCATCCAGGCTGGAGTGCAGTGGTGCTATCTTTGGCTCACTCCAGCCTTGACCTCCCCTCCCACCTCAGCCTCTTGAGCTGCTCTCCCAGGGTTCTGACTTGAACAAAAGTGCAGCTGTGCACAAAGGTGAAGAGCTCATGAAGACAGGGAACGATCTGGAGTTCAGATTAGGACACAGAGGTGGAATGGAGGAAAAAGACAAAAAGACTTTCTTCATCAAAGTGGCCCTTGAAACATTACTTATGAAGGGCTGTTGGAGGAAGGTTGGAATGGAAAAACTCACTGGTTTACTTGTTCTTTGCCAGGGATCCTGTAGGCCAAACACAGCTCACCACCTGTTTTCATATGGTCTGTGAGCTAGAATGCTTTTCTTATTTGTAAATGGTTGGGAAAAAAAATAACATTTCATGACACCTGAAAATCATATGCAATGCTTATCCCATTTCCTGTAACTCTTATTGGAACACAGTGACACCCATTTTTTTTAACATATGATCTATGGCTGCTTTTGCTCTATAAGAGCAGAGTTGAGGCTAGGCACGGTGGCTCATGCCTGTAATCCCAGCACTTTGGGAGGCCAAAGCAGGCAGATCACCTGAGGTCAGGAGTTCGAGACCAGCCTGGCTAAGATGGTGAAACCCCATCTCTACTAAAAATACAAAAACTTAGCCGGGCGTGGTGGCGGGTGCCTGTAGTCCCAGCTACTTGGGAGGCTGAGGTGGGAGAATCGCTTGAACCCAGGAGGCAGAGGTTGCAGTGAGTCGAGATCACGCCATTGCACTCCAGCCTGGGTGACAAGAGCAAAACTCCATCTAAAAAAAAAACATAAAAAAGCCCCCAAACAACAACAAAAAAAAACACAGAGCAGAGTTGAGTAGCTACCACAGAGACTGCATGGTCCTCCAAACCTAAAATATTTACTATTTTACAGAAAAAGTTTGCTGACTTCTGAATCAATAGGATGTCTAGAAACCATTTAAAATACTTGATTTCAGCCTATGAAGCTATAATCTTAAGAAAATGAAAAAGGGTATAGATTGAGGTCTACTCCAAGAAGTCTATGAACATTTTTAAAAGTTGGAGAAGAGTGTTAAGAAAAATCATCCAGGCAGGGCGTGGTGGCTCATGCCTATCATCTCAGCAATTTGGGAGGCCGAGGTGGGCATATCACCTGAGGTTGGGAGTTTGAGACCAGTCTGACCAACATGGAGAAACCCAGTCTCTACTAAAAATACAAAATTAGGCTGGGTGCAGTGGCTCACGCCTGTAATCCCAGCACTTTGGGAAGCCAAGGTGGGCGGATCACCTGAGGTCAGGAGTTCAAGACCAGCCTGACCAACATGGAGAAACCCCATCTCTACTAAAAATACAAGATTAGCTGGGCTTGGTGGTGCGTGCCTGTAATCCCAGCTACTCAGGAGGCTGAGGCAGGAGAATCGCTTGAACCTGGGAGGCCGAGGTTGCGGTGAACTGAGATTGCACCACTGCACTCCAGTCTGGGCAACAAGAGCAAAACTCCGTCTCAAAAAAAAAAAAAAAAGGAAAAATTCAAAAATTGGAAGTCCAAGAGTGTAGTGGGTCCTTTCATTGTCACACTGGGGCATCGTTTCAGAAGCCCTCCCAAGGATTATTTACCCACAAGAATACACAGTTGTTTGATTTTGCTATTCACTAGTAAGGTAAATAGACTGAAATTACAAGGAGATATTGTCCAGGAGAGATGAAAAACATGTATATCCAGTAGAAAAACTAACCTCAAAGGGTACAATTTTTGTCATGTAGGACATCCATTGCATTTTGCATCTAACCTAGTAATCATATGCTAACATTCTTCTTTATTTTATTTTATTTGAGACTTGCTCTGTCACCCAGGCTGAAGTACAATGGCGCGATCTCAGCTCACTGCAACCTCTGCCTCCCAGGTTCAAGTGATTCTCCTGCCTCAGCCTCCCGAGTAGCTGAGATTACAGGTGCACACCACCATGCCCAGCTAGTTTTTTTGTATTTTTAGTAGAGACAGGGTTTCACTATGTTAGCCAGGCTGGTCTCAAACTCCTGACCTCAGGTGATCCGCCCACCTCGGCCTCCCAAAGTGCTAGGATTACAGGCATGAGCCACTGCGCCTGGCCTAACGTTCCTCTTTAAATGCTTGTCCTGTCCAGCTCCTCATGTGCATTACCACCTTACCAGGTGGGAATCCCCTCACTGATGAGTTAAAGATCTTTTTTTTTTTCTGAGACAAGGTCTCACTATGCCCCCAGGCTGGACTGCAATGATGCAAGCAGGGCTCGAATTCCTGGGCTCAAATGACCCTCCCACCTCAACCACCCAAGTAGGGGGTACTACAGGCATGGGCCACCACAACCAGCTAATTTCATTTTTTTTAATTTTTAGTAAAGAGGAGGTCTCCCTATGTTGCCCAGGCTGGTCTCAAACTCCTGAGCTCAAGTGATCCTCTCACTTCAGCCTCCCAAAGTGCTGAGATTACAGGCGTGAGCCACTGCACCCGGCCTAATAAATCTTAGTTATGTGTTGATTCTATATTTAGACGTAGGTTTTAACTTTTTGAAAAGTACACTTTGACAAAACATATGATTTTTAAAAATGCTTTAAACTTATGCATGTATATGTACATCTAGATGTATGAAGTTACCGTTACACAAAGAAGTGACCTAAAAGATGCCAAGTCACCAAACTGGGGAAGGGGGTACTTCAGTGGTGGGGATGCAGCAGGGAGCCTGTTACATTTTCCACTGTATGCTTGTGTATTGTGAAAATATTTTACAAGAACACATTCATATATACATACATACATATGTGTGTGTGTATATATATATATATATTTTTTTTTTTTTTTTCTTGAGATGGAGTTTTGCTCTTATTGCCCAGGCTGGAGTGCAATGGCGCAATCTCGGCTCACCACAACCTCCACCTCCTAGGTTCAAGCGATTCTCCTGCCTCAGCCTCCCGAGTAGCTGGGATTACAGGCATGCACCACCATACCCAGCTAATTTTTGTATTTTAGTAGAGACGGGGTTTCACCATGTTGGTCAGGCTGGTCTCAAACTCCCAACCTCGTGATCCGCCTGCCTCAGCCTGCCAAAGTGCTGGGATTACAGGTGTGAGCCACTGCGCCCAGCTTAATTTTGTATTTTTAGTAGAGACAGGGTTTCTCCATGTTGTTCAGACTGGTCTCAAACTCCTGTCCTCGGGTCATTTGCCCGCCTCAGCCTCCCAAAGTGCTGGGATTACAGGTGTGAGCCACCGCGCCCAGCCCATATTCATATATTACATGTATATAATTTTTTTAAATTAGGAGCTAGGGGTGGGCACAGTGGCTCACACCTCTAATCCCAGTACTTTAGGAGGCCAAAGAGAGTGGATCACCTGAGGTCAGGAGTTCAAGAGCAGCCTGGCCAACATAGTGAAATACCGTCTCTACTGAAAATACAAAAATTAGCTGGGTGTGGTGGCGGGAGCCTGTAATCCCGGCTACTTGGGAGACTGAGGCATGAGAATCACTTGAACTCGGGAGGCTGAGGTTGCAGTGAGCCAAGATCATGCCACTGCACTCCAGTCTGCGCGATAGAGTGAGACTCTTTCTCAAAAATAAAATAAAATTAGGAGCTAAGAACTTTAATGTATAAAAGTTCATTTGCATTCAAATGAGGACTGAGGTCCAAACAATTGTTTCAACAGTGGGACCACAGCTGGGCCTTGGGGCATCACCCCTTTCATGTGGGTAGGATGGGGCTCTGAAGCACTATTGTGCTTGTCTGGAGACTGGGCAGCAAGCACAGATGGTGGGTGCAGGCTCTAATCCCACTGCTGGGAGGCAGCCTGTGGGTCTTGGGCTGACCTGGGACCTAACTTTTGGGGCAAACAGTTGGGCAGGAGGCAGTGGGGTGGCTGAGTTTGAAAACAAGTCCTCTCCTCCTCTGTCCTCTTCTCCTGCTTCAGTCCCTGGGAGCTTTCATGTCACTCCACACCATTTCTGGCTGTTTTATTGGCATATTTTGTTGACGGCCCTGGAGTTCTCACCTTTTTTTTTTTCTTTTCTTTTTTTCTCTGTCACCCAGGTTGGAGTACAGTGGCATGACCATAGTTCACTGCAGCCTGGGACTCCTGGGATCCAGCAATCCTCCTATCTCAGCCTCCTGAGTAGCTGGGACTAAAGGCACACACCACCACACTCAGCAATTTTTCTTTTTTTTTTTTTAGAGATGGGGTCTTGCTGGCCAGGAGCAGTGGCTCACGCCTGTAATCCCAGCACTTTGGGAGGCCAAGGCAGGCGGATCACCTGAGGTTGGGAGTTCAAGACCAGCCTGACCAACATGGAGAAACCCTGTCTCTACTAAAAATACAAAATTAGCTGGGCACGGTGGCACATGCCTGTAATCCTACTTGGGAGGCTGAGGCAGGAGAATCGCTTGAATCCAGGCGGCGGAGGTTGCGGTGAGCAGAGATCACGCCATCGCACTCCAGCCTGGGCAACAAGAGGGAAACTCCATCTCAAAAAAAGAGAGAGATGGGGTCTTGCTGTCTCCCAAGCTGGTCTTGAACTCCTGGCCCAAGACAATCCTCCCACCTGGGCCTCTGAAAGTGCTGGGTTGCAGGTGTGAGCTACGGCACCCAGCCTAGTCCTCATCTCTCACATGCATGGAGGAAATTTCTTCCTCCTGGCTTGCATCTGACCCTGCTCACTCAGCACAGCCTCAGGTAGCATCGGATCTTCGTTTCAGTACTGACTCCCTCCCTCATTGGCTATAACAGCTTGAGGAAGACCATCCTCCCTCTGCCTCAGACTCAAGCGTCAAATAGGACTTATGCCACCAGCCGCAGCTGTCTCATGGGACTCTTGGACTGACGGAGGTGAAAATGCTCCAAGCACCTGAAGGTGGCGGAGCGGAAAGCTGACCAGCATCAGGTCCTGTAGGAACATCTGGGCAGAGAATGGAAAAGCCAGGTGCCCTCTGGGCCACACCTGGGAAGGGCACAGGGAAGGTCCCGGGACAGCTCTGAAGAATCTGTTGATCCTTCCCTTCTCGTAATTCCTCTCCACCAGAGGGTAGAGCAAATACTTGGAACCTGGGATCCACCCCAGGCCTCCCCTCACCTGAGAATGCCTTTCAGCTATGCAGCTGGGTCCTAATCTCTCATCTGCCTAAGACTTGCTGTAAATCTAGACCATGCCCCTCAACTTTTCTGAGCCCCAGTTCTTCATCTGTAGACTGTGTTCACACTGCCTCCGTTGTGGGAAAATTGAGATGTGCACAAAAGCGTCTAGAGTGAGTACGGGATAACCAGGGCTGCTGCCCCTTCGCCATTGCCATGGGCCCCAACTGATCTCACAATTCAAAGCACCCCTACCACCCGTGAGGCACTCCTGTGTTGGCTGGAATCAGCCTGTGTTCTAGAATCTTGTCCCCTCCACTGTCCTCCTGGTTCTAGAATCCCACTGCTATTCCATACCAGGCACTCTAGAACCAGAGACTCTGCTGCTTTTCCTGGGCAGGGCCTGCTTGCTCCACCTCTCAAGTCTGACTTGCATCTACGCTGTGGGCAAGATGCGGCTGCGAGACCGCATCGCCATGTTCTTCTTCCCAAAAGGCATGATGCTCACCACGGCTGCGCTGATGCTCTTCTTCTTACACCTGGGCATCTTCATCAGCGACGTGCACAACTTCTGCATCACCTGCCACTATGACCACATGAGCTTTCACTACACGGTCGTCCTGATGGTAGGCTCAGGGCAGGGACGCAAGGGCTGGCCGCGGGAGACCCGAGGGGCTGATGGAAACCCCACTGTTGTGCGAGGGGGCCACTCTCCCACTGGATGGGCCTACAGTTCTCCCAGGTGATCAGCATCTGCTGGGCCGCCATGGGGTCACTCTACGCTGAGATGGCAGAAAACAAGTACATCCGCTGCTCTGCCATGACCATCCTGAGTGAGTGGTGGGAGGGGGAGGGAGCAAGAGGGAGCAGGGAGCTTTGGAACCCTGATATGTGGCAAGGAGTAGCCAGGGAAGGGTACTGGGGCTCATGGGGGGCTCTCTCCCCCGCCCAGTGCTCAACGGAGCCATGTTCTTCAACCGCCTGTCCTTGGAGTTTCTGGCCATCGAGTACCGGGAGGAGCACCACTGAGGCCTGGGGAGTTGGAACAGGGCTGAGGAGGGGGGAGGAAAAGGCTGCCTCGGGTGTTTTAATAAAGTTGTTGTTTATTTCCACCTGCCAGCTCCTTCATGGGGCGAGGGGTCGGAGGCTGGAGACCCGGGAGGAAGGCAAGTCAAGACAAATGCTTGACCCACAGGGACTCCAGGCCTGGCCTGCAGCCACTCTGGTGGACTTGGCTTTGGGTCTGGGGTCTTAGTGTCTTAGGCTTGAGGGAGAGGGGCAGTGAAGAAGTGCCCTCAGCCTCCCCATTACCCCGCCTCTCCTCCACAGGACCCAAGTCCTAGGCTGGCCTAGCCACAAGCAAGGGGGCTCAGGAGGGGCCCACGCGGATGTGAGGGTTCATGAGTGGGTCCAGGTTGGGATCGCTGTCAGCTGCGGCCCGGCCTAGGCGAGACATGAGGGCAAGGAGGGCCAGGAAGCCCAGCAGTCCCAAGAGTAGCAGCAGCCCCGCCCGCTGGAGCAGGGTCAGCGGCCGCTTCCGAGACCCGGCCCGGCTCCTGGGGGGATGAGGGGAAAGTCAGGTCAGGCCCCAGTCCCTGGTGGCCCCCACGGCTGGAGAGAAGCCCTGGTCACCACCCATTCCTGAGCCTCCATCTCCTCGTCTGTGCCTCAGGGATGATCACTCCTGCACCTGCCACCATAGGGCGTTATTGTGCAGCTCAAACCAGCTGAGGCACACGACTGTATTCTGGAAACCACGGTGTGCCAGGCGTCAGGGAGAGTTACAAAGATTAGGGGGTGTCAGATCGGGAAGGGGCCTCAAAGAACCTAAGTCCTAGCCTCCTGTGTAGGAGGCACAGAGACAGCCCCAGAGAGAAGCAAAACACAGCTTCTGCTGCACAGCCAAGGCCTCTCCGCACAGCCCCAGCACCAGATATTGTTACTCCCCACAACAAGCCCCTTTTGTCATGAAACCGTCCCTCCCAGGGCCTCTGGCTCCCACTCCCTCTCCACCCCTTCCTGGCATTCCGCCCTCCCTGACCCTGTGTACCTTAGCAGCTGGGCCAGCCAACCCAAGGCAGGCCGACGTCGGTACTTGTCATCGTCACAGTCTCCATGGAGGCCTGGTGTCCGGTCATCATCCCGCGTATCATACACCTTCCTAGGGGCTACAGAGTGGAGCCACTAGCATCAATAGACTCAGGAAAACTGGCCGCTTTGGGGAGGGCTGCGGGATCACCTGCTCTCCTCACTCTGACAGAACATCTCAGAATTGTGAGGAGGTAGTGGCTGTGCCTAGATTAAGGAAAGGTTCCTCCAGGTGGGTCTCTGGATCCTCAAGCTCCCCCTACACAAACCACTCCACCCTCTTTCTATCCTTCTGCGGCCTGGGTAACTCCCAGGCTCACCGTGAGTCAAGGGCTCAGGATTGCCCATGTGGATCACTGTGTGCTGCTCGGGCCGGCCTGGGGAGGCCGGGGGCCGGGGGGCCTGGCTGTAGAAGGCTGGGGCAGCAGAGGCGCTGTCTACCTCCTCTGGTCCAGGGGTACTGCTGGCTGTGGGCGGAAAGACAGCCATCAGCAGAAGCAGTGGGTAGAGCTCAGGGGTAGAGCATGTGACTGCAGACCAAGGGAGCTGTCAGCAGAGCAGGGAGGCTAAAGCCCAAATAGTCGGTGGAAGCCACCACTTACCATTAAAGCTAGACCAGTCAGAGAAGTCAGACGTGTTGAGGGGCTCGGGCTCTGGGCTCACCACCTCATCGATCTGGAGGAAGGAATCTGGGTCACCAGGCTGCCTAGTACTGTCCCCACCCACCCATCTGGCTCAGGTGGGGCCCAGGGCAGATGGATGGTCAGACAGACAGAGGGACTCTCACCAGAGGGAGGCCCAGTCCTGCCCGGGCCCAGTTGACTGTGGCCAGCTTCTCTCTCAGTGCAGAGGCCACGGGGCCAGCCAGGTTAGTTGGGGGGAAGATGGGACCATTGCAGCTGGGGCACTGGTAGCCGGCAGGTGCCGTGTTTCGGGGTAGCTGGGCAGCACGTTCATTGAGGCAGGCCCAGTGAAAGAGATCTTAGGGCCCATGAGACAGGGGAGAAGAGACATGAGGAAGAAGACACTTAGGGCTCCTAGCCTAACAATAGCCCCCAGACCATTGCAGGACATATGGACACATATGTGTGTGCCAGAGCCTTCTCCTCCCCGTCCTGTTCCCTAAAATGTCAGTCTTCTTGGCTACCACCATCTAAGTCCAGGCAGGTGCTACCAAGCTGTCCAGCTCACAGGGGTAACTTTGGGTAGGAAGAAAACGCCACCTCCCCTTTCAGTGAGTCCTCTCTGGGCCTGCACTCATCATACTCTTTGGGCTAATGGCTAATAATGAACAGTTTCAGAAAAGGTTCCTCGATATACACACAGGCACACATATGCATGTACACATCCCTGGGCACAAATGTACATGTGCTTATAAGCACATAATCAAACACAAGTGGCATTCCCTATATCTACACTATGGGCACAGAAGCCCTCACACATACACATCTATACACTCACAGGTTTGCTAACAGGCACCCTCAACCATGCATTCTCTTGCACTCCCACAACACACCTGTGTTCATATGTTCACGTACATACATTTACCCATTCATTCACCCCAAGCACTAATCAACACACTAACACTCATTTAAACACACAATGTACATTAAGTGCCTGCAAGTACACACATGCACTCACAAGGAGAAACACATAGGGAGCTGCCTCTTGCATGAGCTCCTTCAAAAACTGGAGCTAAGGCTCTTACCCCAGATTCAGGTCAAAGTCATGACACATATGTCTGCTGACTTCTTTTAGCTAACTTTAATGTGGGAAACTCACTTCCTCTCTGTTTAGCCTTGGAATCAGTGGTGGATCCTGAATATCTGAAAGCGACATGCCGGTCTGGCTAGCTAATAGTTACAGCCACCAGCATACCTGTAAGCTTGACTGGTTCTCGCTCAAACCTCCAGATTGTCAGGGCTTAATTTTTAGGAAAGAGGAACTAGCAGCTTTAATTTTTAGGAAAGACAGTGAGGCCTAGAAAGGAAGAATAACTTGCCCGAACTTACACAGCAGGTAAGGAACTTTAACAGGACTAGAATCTGGGCTCTGAGACTCGGGGGACTCACTGTCCTGCTGCTTGAGGAGGGCCTGGAAACCAGTCAACAAGCTGGCCCCTGAGGCTGGCCTGATCCCCCCGAGGTGCCAAGGCCTCACCATAGCAGACAAGGCGGGTCGTCTCTCGGCTGGCCAGGGGTATGTTGCACAGGCGGCAATTGGGGTTGTAGTCGCTATCTTGGAGCCATTGCAGGTAGGACTGGACGATGCACTGGAGTGGGAGAGAGATGTCACAACTGGTGCTGGGGCTGCTCGGCCTATCACCCCAAGGTCCGACTGTCTCTTTTTCTCTAGTCACAGAGGAGACTCATCCTTTCGTTTGTTCAACCAATAAATATTTATTGAGCACATACTGTGCGCCAGACTCTCTCTTGGGGGCGGGGGATATATCAGTGAACAAAACAAATCAAGTCCTTGCCCTTGTGGGGCTTACATTCTAGCGCGGAGCCCCTCATGGATTTGGAGGAAGCCAATACCGCCTTGCCCACCCAGTGCCCTGCTCAGTCGCTCCCCTGAAGGCCCCACCTTGGCGTGATTGGCTACCAGGCAGTGCTCGCAGACGTTGACCCGATGTTCGAAGCAGAACAGGTTGGTCACCTTTCTCTTGGGGCACTTACAAAGCCCCATGATCGATCCTGGGAAAGGAGCCTGAGTTGGTAGGAAGTCAGGTTCTGGTGGCCACCACTACGCTCTCACCAGCCCAGTTTCCCCTCTTAACTCCCTCAGACACCTCTCATACTCGCCCCGATCCCAGATTCCTGCCCACTGTCCCTCCTTATGCGGAGAAACACCCCCTGCATAAATCCCGCCTCCGGCGACCCCTCAATCCTTCTGGATCCCGCCCCCGGCCAGGCCCCTCCATCAGAGGCTCCCCGATACCACCGGCCCCGCCCCCAAGACCTCTCCTGAGCCCCACCCCCTCCAAGCCCCGCCCCTTCTCTACAGACCCCAGTCTCTGTGTTTACTGATCGGCCGCTGCACCGGTTCCGAAGAGCGGTAGCGATGGTTAGAGGCGCGGAAGGGCAGGGACCACGCTCCCCAGGTCTCCTGCTCCACTCACTTCAGCCCCGGCCGCCCCGATTATCCCTCCGCTGCCACGTCTCTTCCGGGTGCGGCGCGCGCTGATGACGCCATCTCGCCCCTGGGCCACGCCTTCGCTGCCGCCAGACGGGAAGACGGGTGGAAAAGACTTGGGGGTCCGAGCGCCGCGGACCTCTAGCGCTACGTCACTTCCGCTTCCTTTCCTGCAGGGCGGGTAATTCGAACGGTTTTTGCAGTGAGTGGCCTTCCCGGTTGGCGCGCGCCCGGGGCGGCGGCACTGGAGGAGCTCGAGAAGGAGCCTAGTTATGTCTGGGAGGCGAACGCGGTCCGGAGGAGCCGCTCAGCGCTCCGGTGAGCGGAGGGCGCGCGGGAGACGTGAGGTCGAGCCGTTTGGGGGACGCAGTCCCGTGAAAGATGACCCTTCCCTCCCACTGCCGCCGCCGGACGAGGCGCCCTTAAAGGGGCTTGTTTGGGAATCTTCTCGCTGTCCGTAGAACCTGTTCTCTGGACTCTTAAGGTCTAGAGTCCTCCTCTACCACTTAACTTTTTTCTCTTTCCAGGGCCAAGGGCCCCATCTCCTACTAAGCCTCTGCGGAGGTCCCAGCGGAAATCAGGCTCTGAACTCCCGAGCATCCTCCCTGAAATCTGGCCGAAGGTGAGCCCCAGATTTCTCACTTCCTCCCCTTGTGGCCCCTCACCTAATGTTGAGCTCACGTTCATCCCTGTTCTCCAGACACCCAGTGCAGCTGCAATCAGAAAGCCCGTCGTCTTAAAGAGGATCGTGGCCCATGCTGTAGAGGTAAAGGCTAAGGAGAGTGTTGTGGGTGGGTAGGTGGGCAAAACTGGGGACCAGCTATGTGATCAATTGGTATTGTCCCCCGCAGGTCCCAGCTGTCCAATCACCTCGCAGGAGCCCTAGGGTGAGTTCACTTTCATCTACTTAATTAAGTAGAATCTGGGTCACTCTAGAGCTGGACAGCACACATTGGCTGCTCACATCTGCCCAGGGAGCTGTTTTGCAGTACTGCAAAAACAGTTTGCCAGTGGGCACCTGCATAAATTGCCAGTCTTGATTACTCCCTGAAGACTTAACACACTTAACTTTTTATGCCTTGTGTATTTCTACCATTTTCCTGGAACTTCCTTTAAAAACTGAGCTATGTCTTAACTCCACGTACTGCCTTTCTAATCTATTTTGCTTTCAGCTTTCATTTATGGGTGTTCTGAGATGAGTCATGTGTATGACATTTTTACAGTTTTAGCAGAAGTTATTATCAAAGGATGTTTCATTAATAGACAATCTGAGGACATACTGACTGAGAAGTGTGAACTCCTTTGAAGAGCTGATAGGGCTTAGAGTCAATTGGGAGAAAGACCAATGACAAGTGATGGCAACGCTGTGTACTGGGACTGCGATAAGGAATACTAGATGCTATGATGGTAGCTAACCCAGACCATGTGGCTCAGGGAATGTTTCATGGAAGAAGAAACATTTAAACTGAGTCTTTAAAGACAAGTAGAGGCCAGGTGCAGTGGCTCACGCTTGTAATCCTAGCATTTTGGGAGGCTGAGGCGGGCAGATCACTTGAGGTCAAGAGTTTAAGACCAGCCTGGCCAACATGGTGAAACCCTGTGTCTACTAAAAATACAAAAATTAGCCAGGCATGGTGGCACATGCCTGTAGTCCCAGCTACTCAGGAGGCTGAGGCAGGAGAATCGCTTAAACCCAGGAGGCGGAGGTTGCAGTGGGCCAAGATCACGCCCCTGCACTCCAGCCTGGGTGACAAAGCAAGACTCCATCTCAAAAAAAAAAAAAAAAAAGACAAGTGGGGGTGTTCCAGGCCAAAGAAGCCATGTTTGCAGAGATTGGGAATTTAAAGAAAAATCACAAGGTTCGGGGAATAGCAATTTGTTCAGTGTCTGCAGCAGACCTCAGCAGGGGAGGGAGCACCCTAAGGCAGAGCAGATCCTGATGAGGCACAAAAGCCACACTCATGGCTTGGGCATCATTCTTGGGTCTGTGGGCAGCCTTTGGAGAGTTCTGGGTAAGGGAGTGACTGAGTCAAGTTTGAGTGTTTTAAGAAAGACCCCTCTGGGGGCTGTAGGGAGAATGGTTTTTTTTTTTTTTTTTTGAGACGGAGTCTCGCTCTGTCGCCCAGGCTGGAGTGCAGTGGCTCAATCTCGGCTCACTGCAAGCTCCGCCTCCTGGGTTCACACCATTCTCCTGCCTCAGCCTCCAAAGTAGCTGGGACTACAGGCGCCCGCCACCACACCCGGCTAATTTTTTTGTATTTTTAGTAGAGACGGGGTTTCACCGTGTTAGCCAGGATGGTCTCGATCTCCTGACCTCATGATCCACCCGTCTCAGCCTCCCAAAGTGCTGGGATTACAGGCTTGAGCCACCGCGCCTGGCCGGGAGAATGGTTTTAAGAAGGGCTACTCTGGGGCTCCAAGACCAGTGGAATGACGTGAAGTCCAGGAATTCCGAAGCATGAAGCCAAGGGCGTGAGCTAAAGCCAGGATGATACACAGTACTCGGTTCAGAGGGAATCACCCCCCAGAGGTCTTCCCTGGCCACCCTTACCCTATTGCTGTCACATTTCTCTATGTAATTCTCTTAGGCCTTACCAGTTCTAAAGACAGGGTCTTGTTCTGCCACGCAGGCTGGAGCGCGGTGGCGAGATTTCGGCTCACTGCAGATCCTCCCTCCTCAACCTCTCAAGTAGCTGGGACTACAGTCGCATGCCACCATGCCTGGCTAATTTTTTGATGTTTTCTCTAATTTGTTTTATAGAGATGAGGGTTCACTATGTTGCCCAGGCTGGTCTTGAACTCCTGGGCTCAAGTGATCCTCCCACCTTGGCCTCCTAAAGTGTTGGGATTACAGGCATGAGCCACTATGCCTGGTCCTTATCAGTTCTTATAGTGTATTTTCTTGCATGTTTGATGTCTTTCTCTCCCCTCTAAGAACATAAGCACCTTGAGGGTAGGGACTTCTGCCTTTCCTAGTAGCCACTCATTCTTGTTGATTGACTGAGATTCATGGTACATCGAGCAGGATAAAGTTGCCAGGACCTGGGTGACTGCTTGGCTATAGAGGATGAGGAAGTGGTAGTCAGCGGTGACCACCAATTTGTTCAGCTTCCCTGTGTTTTTGTTTTCTGTTTTTTGTTTTTTTTGAGATGGAGTCTCGCACTGTCACCCAGGCTGGATGCGGTGGTGCAATCTCGGCTCACTGCAACCTCCGCCTCCCAGGTTCAACTGATTCTCCTGCCTCAGTCTCCCGAGTAGCTGGGCTTACAGGCACCTGCCACCACACCTGGCTAATTTTTTTTGTATTTTCAGTAGAGACGGGGTTTCACTATGTTGGCCAGGCTGGTCTCAAACTCCTGACCTCAGGTGATCCACCCACCTCAGCCTCCCAAAGTGCTGGGATTATAGGCGTGAACCACCATGTCTGGCCACCCATTATCTCTTGAACTTCATCTTCAGTTTCTTCGTCTTTCCTTCACTTCAGCCATACTGGCCTCCTTGTTGTTTGACCCTGACTAGTACGCTGTGGCCTCAGGGTTTTTGCACCTTCTGTTCCCACTGCCTAGAACACTTGGCCATGAGTCACTCCCACACCTCCTTCAAGTTGAAGCTTGAATGTCACCTCAGTGAGGCATATATTGACCTTTATCTTTTTGCAGTTCTAACCTGCCCCAAGCACTCTCTCCTGTTCTGTGTTTTCCTGTAGTGCTTGATACTGCTGACATAATACTGAATTTTCTTATCTGTTTTTCTCTTAGAATGGGGCAGGGGTTTTCTCTGTTTTATTCCCTGCTGTATTCCCAGTGCCTGGCACAGGACAGGTGACCGATAAATACTTATGGACTGAGTGGACATTTAGGACAGTCCTCTTCAGCTGTGTGGCAGATGGACCACAGCAGGCAAGGGCGGAAACGGAGAGAGAAATCAGAAGGTCGCTGGGACCAGCCTGGGCAACATAGGGAGACCCCCCCTACTCTACAAAGAAACTAAAAAAAAAATCAGCCAGCCAGAGTGGCACATGCCTGTAGTCCCGGCTACTCAGAGGCTGAGGTAGGAGGATTGCATGAGCCCTGGAGGCTGAGGCTTCAGTGAGCCATGATCGTGCCACTGCACTCCAGCCTGGGCAACAGAGTTGAGACCCTATATCCAGAAACAAAACAAAATAAAAAAGGTTGCTGAGCTGGTCTAGAAAACACCTAGTGAGGGCTTGAGCTGGTCAGAGGGGAAGCTGGATGCTGGGCACATTTTGGAAACAAGCGACAGCACCAGCAGATGGGGGCAAGTCCACTTGTGTCACAAAAGCAGACTCCTCGGAAGCAATGGTGGGTTGTTTTCTTCTCCCCATGTCTCTTTCAGGGTCTGATTTGTCTCTTCCTTAAAAAAAGTGTGTGTCGGCCGGGCACGGTGGCTCACGCCTGTAATCCCAGCACTTTGGGAGGCCGAGACGGGCGGATCACAAGGTCAGGAGATTGAGACCATCCTGGCTAACATGGTGAAACCCCGTCTCTACTAAAAATACAAAAAAATTAGTCGGGCGAGGTGGCCGGCACCTGTAGTCCCAGCTACTTGGGAGGCTGAGGCAGGAGAATGGCTTGAACCCCGGGGGGCGGAGCCTGCAGTGAGCCGAGATGGCGCCACTGCACTCCAGCCTGGGCGACAGAGCGAAACTCTGTCTCAAAAAAAAAAAAAAAAAAGTGTGTGTCCTGGGGCCGGGCGCGGTGGCTCACGCCTGTAATTCCAGCACTTTGGGAGGCCGAGACGGGCAGATCCCGAGGTCAGGAGATCGAAGACCATCCTGGCTAACACGGTGAAACCCCACCTCTACTAAAACTATAAAAAATCAGCCGGGCGTGGTGGTGGGCGCCTGTAGTCCCAGCTACTCGGAAGGCTGAGGCAGGAGAATGGCGTGAATCCGGGAGGCGGAGCTTGCAGTGAGCACTCCAGCCTGGGTGACAGAGCGAGACTCCATGTCAAAAAAAAAAAAAAAAGTGTGTGTCTTTTGGGTCTTTCCACCCTGAATCTTCTCGGGCTTTTCTGAAAGTAAGCAGTCCAGCTAAGTATTGAGGGCATCCTCTCTTCTGTCCTGGTGCAGATTTCCTTTTTCTTGGAGAAAGAAAACGAGCCCCCTGGCAGGGAGCTTACTAAGGAGGACCTTTTCAAGACACACAGCGTCCCTGCCACCCCCACCAGCACTCCTGTGCCGAACCCTGAGGCCGAGTCCAGCTCCAAGGAAGGAGAGCTGGACGCCAGAGACTTGGAAATGTCTAAGAAAGTCAGGCGTTCCTACAGCCGGCTGGAGACCCTGGGCTCTGCCTCTACCTCCACCCCAGGCCGCCGGTCCTGCTTTGGCTTCGAGGGGCTGCTGGGGGCAGAAGAATTGTCCGGAGTCTCGCCAGTGGTGTCCTCCAAATTCACTGAGGTCCCCAGGGTCTGTGCAAAGCCCTGGGCCCCAGACATGACTCTCCCTGGAATCTCCCCACCACCCGAGAAACAGAAACGTAAGAAGAAGAAGATGCCAGAGATCTTGGTGAGTGAGAGGCAGGGGTTTTTCTCTGCCATGTGCTCTGGGAGACGTGCAGGGCTGGGGCTCTGGCTCTTTTGGGGGATAGGCAGCACCTGCAGGGTGTGGTGAGATGCTCCAGCCACCATCTTCCCTTCTCACTCACCTGCTCCCCATTTCTCTTCCCTCAGAAAACGGAGCTGGATGAGTGGGCTGCAGCCATGAATGCCGAGTTTGAAGCTGCTGAGCAGTTTGATCTCCTGGTTGAATGAGATGCAGTTGGGGGTGCACCTGGCCAGACTCTCCCTCCTGTCCTGTACATAGCCCCTCCCTGTGGAGAGGACACTTAGGGTCCCCTCCCCTGGTCTTGTTACCTGTGTGTGTGTGTGTGCTGGTGCTGCGCATGAGGCCTGTCTGCTTTGAGGGCTTGGGCAGCAGCAGCAGCCATCTTGGTTTTAGGAAATGGGGCCGCCTGGCCCAGTCGCTCACTGGTGTCCTGTCTCTTGTTGTCCTGTCCTTCCTATCTCCCCAAAGTACCACAGCCAGTTTCCAGATGGGCTGCAGACTAGGGAGGAGAATCAGTGGCCCAGCCAGAAGTTAAAGGGCTGAGGGTTGAGGTGAGGGGCACCTCTGCTCTTCTTGGGAAGAGTGGCTGCTTGGAAATAGGCCCAGGGGCTCTGCCAGCCTCGGCCTCTCCCTCCTGAGTTGCCTTCTGTTGGTGGCTTTCTTCCTGAACCCACCTGTGTAAAAAGGTTTTCGGTTCCGTGGATTTCCGCTTCGATTCTGTAAATAGTCCCAGAGAGAATTCATGGGCTGAGGGCAATTCTGTCTTGGAGGAAAAAGCTGGACATTCAGCCTGTGGAGTCTGAGTTTTGAAGGATGTGGGGAGCCTTAGTTGGGTCTCAGACTATAAGTGTGTACTACACAGAAGCTGTGTTTTCTAGTTCTAGTCTGCTGTCGAGATGTTTGGTAAATGCCAGGTTGATAGGGCGCTGGCTGCTTGGAGCAAACGGTGCATTTCAGGGTGTGGCCACCAGGTGCTGTGCGTTTCTGTGGCTCACGGCCTCTGGGCTGGTCCCTTGCACGGGGCCCACGCTGGAGTCTTACCACTCTGCTGCAGGGGTGGAAGGTGGCCCCTCTTGTCACCCACACCCATTTCTTACAAAATAAGTTACACAGAGTCTACTTGGCCCTAGAAGAAAAAGTTGAAGAGTCCCAGTCCTACTAGCATTTTGCGACTATGCTTGTAAAGTCCTCGGAAAGTTTCCTCACGTACCAGATAGCGGCAGGGGCTGATAGCAATTTTAGTTTTTGGCCTCCCTATCCTCTCACATGAGAACACTGCCTGGATGCATCTCATGATCTCCAGAGAATTTCCATCTTTCTCTTCTTTCAATCCTGTGGATTCAATAGTGTGGATTTGAAGGCTGCCCTGGCCCCAACTCTCCCGCCGCACCCCTGGCCGTTGTACCTTTTGATGTTTAGAAGTTCGTGGAAGTAGACGCTGAGGTGTGCAGAGGAGCTGGTGGATAACAGAGAATGCCAGGGAAGATGAGTGCTGGGTCAGGGTACTTGGATGAAACGGTGCAGGCCAGGCAGGCCCTAATGAAACCCTCTGCCAGTCCTGAGAGTCCCAGGCCATCTGCTCAATGCTCTGTGCTTTGTCAGACCTGCAAGCAAGCCCCCTTGCCAGGGAAGCCTAGGTGTCCTTGAGCCAAACCGCACTGAAGAACTCTTGTCCTCACTGGCTGATGCAGCAGAACTCTTGGGAAATGTCTTAGTCCTGCAGAATCAGGGGTCACCAGATGATGCGGAGTTGAGATCATCATTGCAAACTTCTCTGTTCCTGAGGAACTAAATTTAAGGAAAAAATGGGATTTTGTTTTAGAGTTGGAAAAAAAGCCTGATTAAAGAGTTTCTGCCTGTTCATGGACTGTGTTTCTTTTACTGAGTCAAAGGCAGAGCCGAAGGTAAGGCCAGGTCTCCGGTGAGCTGCATCACTGGGGTTGTCCCTTTGTCCAGGCGCTCCTAGCCCTGCTTCCCCCCATTCGCCCCATGGTAGATCACTGCCCCACACACTTTTTTTTTCTTTGAGTAGGAGTCTTGCTCTGTCACCCAGGCTGGAGTCCAGTGGCGTGATCTCAGCTCACTGCAACCTCTGCCTCCCAGGTTCAAGCGATTCTCCTGCCTCAGCCTCCCAAGTAGCTGGGGTTACAGGTGCCCACCACCACGCCTGGCTAATTTTTATATTTTTATTAGAGACGAGGTTTCACCATGTTAGCCAGGCTGGTCCCGAACTCTGACCTCAAGTGATCTGCCCTCCTCGGCCTCCTAAAGTGCTGGGATTACAGGCGTGAGCCACTGTGCCTGGCCTGTCCTGTCCCGTGTCTTGTTTATTTCTGCCCAGTCCCCAATCTGCTCCTCTTCCAGGAGGAAGAAAGTTGGGTCTGGGGTGAGAGTGCCAAGAGCTCCCCCAGTGCCCACGGAAGATGCCTGGGAAGCAAACACCCTCCTGAGTCCAGCCCTCATTCCCCATTCCCTTTCAGGCTCCTTTGAAGGAGCCCGAGTTGCTCACTCCATGGTCCAGACTAGACGCTGTGTAGCAGCAGGTGCTGTGGGACCCCTGGGGAGCTGATCAAAGATGCTGATGCCTGGAAATTCTCCCACTTGGCCTTAGGTAAGGCTAGGACCCTACAGGCAGGTGGCACAGACAAGCCTCCCATCCCATCCTCCACACTTGTACTTGCCTCCTAGTCATCCAAACAAATCAAAGCTATTAAGTTCTCCACAGACTTAATCCACTTTGACCTCCTTCCCCCACCCAGAGGAGATGGGTCCCCTCTTCCATGCTAGCCTTTCCACTTTGGTTTTTGTTCCAATTATCTTGTCTCTGAAACCTTCCTCCTCTTTTTCTTCCAAGTCCTAAATGGCTTTTATTTGCTTTGTTGTTAAATGACAACCAGGCTGGGCACAGTGGCTGACACCTGTAATCCTAGCACTTTGGGAAGCTGAGGCAGGAGGATCACTTGAGCTCAGGAGTTGAAGACCAGCCTGGGCAACATAGGGAGACCCTGACTCTACAAAAAATGTAAAAAAAAAAATAAATGGGCATGGTGGCACATATCTGTAGTCCAGCTACTCAGGAGGCTGAGGTGGGAGGATCACCTGAGCCTGGGAGGTCGGGGCTACAGTGAGCCATGGTGACGCCGTTGCACTCCAGTCTGGGCGACAGAGTAAAGACCCTGTCTCAAAAGACAAAAAAGACAACCAAAAGCCGACCAGCATCTGTCATTAGCTACCACCATTACTCCCTCCTTTTAAGCTTGAAGGAACGTTCCAAGTTGCTGTTTACTTCCTTTGAATTTATTCCCAATGCCCTCATCACTCTCTTTAACAGCTCAGACAAAGGTAAGCAGTGATGTCCTAATGTCCAACATACTAAGCTCGGGCCTCTGCCAGGACACTCTCTTTGGGGCTATGGCACTGCCAGCTCCTTTTTCTTGGCTTTTCCTGAAATGTCCGGATACCAGGACTCAGTCCTGGACCCTCTTTCCCACCTGCCTGCTCTTGCCGGGTAGCCTCACTCTCTGGACTGCCTCCTTGCTCAAGACTTGTCCATCTTTATCTCCAACCTAAAACTGTCCTGAGCTACAAATCAGAATCTAGAACTGCCTTTCAGGAAGTCATCTGAAGCTCTGCTCATGCAGCAGCTTGCCTACTCCTGTGTTCTCTGTGCCATTAGCAGAGCCACCAGCTGACACAGTCACACTGGCCAGGATCCGAGGACCAGCTCCTTCTTCCTTCACCCCATGTGGCCAGCCCCATCCCCCTCCACATCCCCCCACCCTACAGCCACTAGACAACTGCACTAGCCTCCTGTGGGTCATTCCCTTGGGCGGCTGTGTCTCCACACTGTCTGCACTGCAGCTAGAACACATTTCCTAAAACACACAATATGATCCTGTTTCTCCCCTCCTTTTTTATTTTTATTTTTGAGACGGAGTTTCGCTTTTGTTGCCCAGGCTAGAGTGCAGTGGTGCAATCTCGGCTCACTGCAACCTCCACCTCCTGGGTTCAAGCGATTCTCCTGCCTCAGCCTCCCGAGTAGCTAGGATTACAGGTGCCTGCCACCATGCCTGGCTAATTTTTCTATTTTTAGTAGAGACGGGATTTCATTATGTTAGCCAGGCTGGTCTTGAACTCCTGACCTCAGATGATCTGCCCAACTCGGCCTCCCAAAGTGCTGGGGTTATAGGCGTGAATCACCGTGGCTGGCGCGCTGGGCCTATTTCTCCCCTCCTTAAAACCCTTTTTTTTTTTGAGATGGAGTTTCATTGTTGTCACCCAGACTGGAGTGCAATGGCACGATCTCGGCTCACCACAACCTCCGCCTCCCGAGGTCAAGCTATTCTCTTGCCTCAGCCTCCTGAGTAGCTGGGATTACAGGTATGCGCCACCACTCCCAGCTAATTTTGTATTTTTAGTAGAGACGGGGTTTCTCCATGTTGGTCAGGCTGGTCTTGCACTCCCGACGTCAGGTGATCCACCCTCCTCAGCCTCCCAAAGTGCTGGGATTACAGGTGTGAGCCACCACGCCCAGCCAAAACCCCTGTCTTTTTTTTTTTTTTTTTTTTTGAGACAGGATCTGGCTCCATCGCCCAGGCTGGACTGCAATATTGTGATCTGGGCTCACTGCAATCTCCACTTCCCAGACTCAAGCCATCCTCCCACCTCAGCTGCCTAGCAAGTAGCTGAGACTACAGGCACGTGCCACCATGCCTGGCCTTTAAAACCTTTTAATACAATTTCATAGCTGAGTGCAATAAGACCAAAGAAAGTTGAAAGCAGGGACTGGAATAGATTTGTACACCGATGTTCCTAGCAGCATTATTCAACAATAACCAAAAAGCTGGAAACAACACAAATGTCTACCAGCAGCTGAATGGATAAAGTGTGACCTATCAATACAGTGGAATATTATTCAGCCTTAAAAAGGAGGAAATTGGGCCAGGCACGGTGGCTCACACCTGTAATCCCAGCATTTTGGGAGGCCAAGGCTGGTAGATCACTTGAGGTCAGGAGTTCAAGACCAGCCTGGCCAACATGGTGAAACCCCATCTCTACTAACAATAGAAAAATTAGCTGGGCATGATGGCGGGTACCTGCAATCCCAGCTACTCGGTTGGCTGAGGCAGGAGAATGGCTTGAACCCAGGAGGTGGAAGTTGCGGTGAGCCGATATTGTGCCACTGCACTCCAGCCAAAACAGAAACCTCTGCTGACTTCCCATGCTCTGTGCAGCGGTGGAATGGATGGTCGCTGCTGTCTGGCTGCCCAGCAGCGTCTCAGCCTCCAGGCATGCGCTGTCTCTAGGACCCCAGCCATTCGGTGGGAGTGAATATCCCAGATGCTTGCTCTCCCTGATCCTGGCAACCAGGACCTAAACTGATGAGATTCTCCACCTTGAATGATGGGTGTGAGGAGGGATGAAGGCACCACCTGTCCAGCAGTGTCTGGTATGGGGAATGCGTGTTTGTCCGTCTGCAGGCCCTCCCCTGTCCTAGTTCTGGCAGTCGGTGCCCTACAGTGCCTGCCCTTTGAAGTCTCTTCTTCCCGTGAGTTCTGTGACTCCCCAGCATCCTCCCAATAAACTCCTTTTTGCTCAAATCAGCCAGCATTGTTTCCTGTTTGCACCCCAGAACCCTGGCTGGTCTAGGGGGCTCCTGACACCTTAGTGGGGCTCATGAGGACTCCAGGCCAAGGCTGGTGTCCAGGCTTCAGCCCACAGACCCACTGCAGGCCGCGAGCTGCTTGGAGGTCCCTGCCTCTGAACCTTTGCTCTCTGCCTTTTGTGTCTTTCCCCACTCCTGCGTCACCTGGGGAGCCCCGCATCATTAACTCTGGCTCACGCGTCACCCCTGCTCAGCCTTTCCTCCCCACCTGCCCCACCCTGGTGAAAGCAAAGAACACAGGTTCTGCAATCCAACCGGGTTTGAATCCTGGCTCTGCCAGCTTCTAGCTGTATGACCCCAGGCAAATGATAATAATTAGACTGCTGTGCCTCAGTTTCCTTAACAGTAAAATGAGGACAATAATAATACCTATGCCACAGTGTTTAAAAATGAGATAGCTGGCCGGGTGCGGTGGCTCACACTTGTAATCCCAGCACTTTGGGAGGCCGAGGTGGTTGGATCGCTTGAGGTCAGGAGTTCAAGACCAGCCTGGCCAAGATGGTGAAACCCTGTCTCTACTAAAAATGCAAAAATTAGCTGGGCATGGTGGCGGGCACCTGTAATCCCAGCTACTCAGGAGGCTGAGGCAGGAGAATCACTTGAACCCTGGCGGGTGGAGGTTGCAGCGAGCCAAGATCATGCCACTTCACTCCAGCCTGGGTGAAAGAGAGAAACTCCGTCTCAAAAAAAAAAAAAAAAAAAAGAATGAGATAATACAAGTAAAGCACTTAGTGCATGGTAAGTGCTCAATGAACAATTTTCAAGTAGAACTGACCATTCCCTCCCTTTTTAAGTCTCAGAAGTCCACATAGACCTCCATCTTAGCACCTTCAAGCTCCGTTCTGTCTGCTCTGCACACACGTTTACACAGTAGCTGTGTAAACTCCAGCTCAGGCTGGAGGCAAGGTCGTTATTTGTCTCTGTCCCCCCAGTGTCCAGGCACATCATGGAGTAAGTGGATGTGGTGGTTTCCCACCAGCCTGGGCAGGTGTGCCCCTCCAGTGGGAGCTGGGGACAGGGGCTTCAGAGAGCCTCTGAATGCCCGGTAGGAGGGGCACAGGTGGAGTCAGGAGTGATGGCGCCTGGCACCCCGCCTCAGTCATGAGCCTCCCACAGCACAAATTCTAGTCCCGCCAGTGTGCATGTGAGGTCTGAAGCCAGCCCCATGGCTCACACCTGTCCCCATTTCTTGGAGAGTGGACTTCACCCTCCCTCTCCACAGGGCAGTTCCCCACACAGCCTACGGACCCCTGCCTCCTCGCCTGGGTCGTCAGCCCAGTGGCTCACCACCCCTTCAGATGAGGCTTTGGCTCAGGCCTGGTGGTTCTCCCAACACGTGGGCCTAGACCAGGCTGCCTTCCCCTCTCCACAGTGTGGCTGACAGGTTGGCAGGCTCCCTGACAGCCACCTGCTTGGGGATCAGTCCACCCACATCTGAGACTCTTCTCGAGCCATGGTTTTCTCTTCTGAAAAGTGAGGCCAATTACATCTCTCTAACGGAGTTGGTCGGGAGGTTGTTTTCAAGGTTGATGTCATCTGCAAAGCAGCCAGCAGAATTCCTCATCACTGATGGCTAGTAGCATTTTACCCAGCCTGTGATTAACCCCTCAAAGGAGGAGATTCATTTTTGTACCCTCTCAACATTCAGGGAAGGGCCTTTAAAAAGTTAGGGCTCAATCAATATTTGCATAGTTGAATACCCATTTCACAGGCTAGGAAGCTGAGCCCGAGTTCCTGCAGCTGCCCCACCTATAAGCAGCAGAGCAGGACTGAAATCCGGGTCCTGAGCTATCTTCTGTCCAAGTCTGAATTAAGCATCCGTCTGTGCTTGGCTGGTGGGACCCTGAGAGGACCCCAGTCCTGTCTGTCTGTCTATCTGCTCATCCTCCTCACGTACCAACTGGTAACCGTGGAGCTTCCCAGTGTCCTCTGATGGGCACCAACATGTGGCCATAGTGTTAGAGTTGCTAGATTTAGCAAAAAATACAAGATGCCCACTTAAGCCTGAATCTTAGATAAACAACACAATTTTTTAAGAGTAAGAGTGCCCCTGCCTGCAATCCCAGCACTTTGGGAGGCCGAGGCGGGCGGATCACAAGGTCAGGAGTTCGAGACCAGCCTGACCAACATGGTGAAACCCCGTCTCTACTAAAAATACAAAAATTAGCTACTCAGGAGGCTGAGGCAGGAGAATCGCTTGAACCCGGAAGGCAGAGGTTGCAGTGAGCCGAGATCACGCCACTACACTCCAGCCTGGGCAACAGAGTGAGACTGTCTCAAAAAAAGCGTTTCTCAAATCAGAGAAATAATAGATAGTTTTCTAGTACAAGTATGTTCCATGCCACATATGGGGTATGCCTATGTGGGTTGAAAATCCAAAATCCTGGCTGGGCGCAGTGGCTCACACCTGTAATCTCAGCACTTTGGGGGGCCGAGGCAGGCAGATCATGAGGTCAGGAGATTGAGACCATCCTGGCTAACACGGTGAAACCCCGTCTCTACTAAAAAATACAAAAAGTTACCTGGGCGTGGTGGCGGGCACCTGTAGTCCCAGCTACTCTGGAGGCTGAGGCAGGAGAATGGCGTGAACCCAGGAGGCGGAGCTTGCAGTGAGCCGAGATTGCACCACTGCACTCCAGCCTGGGCGACAGAGCGAGACTCTGTCTCAAAAAAAAAAAAAAATCCAACATCTGAAACTGTGAGCACTGCCCTGACATTCACTGTAGCATTTTGGATTCTGGATTTTCAGATAATGCTAATATTCCCAAATCCTAAGAAATCTGAAATCCAAAACACTTCTAGATAGGCATTTTGGAGAAGAAATTCTCAACCTGGCTGGGTACAGTGGCTTATGCCTATAATCCCAGCACTTTGGGAGGCCAAGGCAGGAGGATTGCTTGAGCCCAGGAGTTCGAGACCAGTCTGGGCAATATGGTGAAACCTTGTCTCTACAAAAAATACACAAATTAGCTGGGTGTGGTGCCAGGCCTGCAGTTGTAGCTGCTCAGGAGGCTGAGGTGGGAGAATCATCTGAGCCTGGGAAGTCGAGGCTGCAGTGAGCCATGAGGGTGCCACTGCACTCCAGCCCGGGCAACAAAGTGAGACCCTGTCTTGAAAGTAAATAATAAAGTCTCAAAAAAAATTCATCGTTTATTTGAGATCCAAATTTAACCTGGCATTCTGTGTTTTATTTGGCAACCCTACATGGGTACGCTGGTACCCAGCTCATACCACCGTTAAGACCCACTTTTGTGGTGTGACAGGGTCTCACGCACACCTTCTCCAGGATTAACACAGTTTAGACACTTGTCAAATGCAGCAGTTGGTGGCTTGCCTCTCTTCTTCACATCCAAGGCCCTTGGCATCCTGCCCCCAGTGTCTATTCCTTCCACCCACCCTCTGAACTATGGCCAAACAGCCCACATAACAGACACACAAAGATCCCCATGCCTCCTCATCCCCTGTGGGCTACAGCCCAGGCCCTGTCATAGGCCCTTCGCAGGACCCCATGGCTCTTGCTTACACGGTTCCCTCTTCTGGTTTCCCCCGCGTCCTTGTTTGAGATCCGGCGGCACATCCTGTGTGCAGTCTTTCTGGAGCTCCAAAGCAGAGTGCGTGGCTCCCTCCTCTTGCAGCCAGGGCTCTCTGTACAAACCTCTGTGTGGCTCATCCCCCCGCACTGTGGTCAGCTGCAAACCTGAGGCCTCCCTCATCCTCCGGGAACTTCTGGGCAGAACCAGGTTGTGTCCATCTATATGTTCCCAAGGCCTATGCCACAGGCAATGCTTACAGGGACCAGTAAGCAAGCGCATGAGTGAATTGTATCCTACCATGTGAAGAAGTCTTTGTTTCCTTATCACTTCTTATATTTGGGCCTTTTAGGCCCCTTCCAGTTTTTCTTCATGGGGCAAATTAGCTACTGTGGTCGTCCATGTGAATTACTTTTATTTAGAGTTGTTTCTTTAAGCCGTTTCCAAAGTGAGGTTCTCACAGGCACGACTCTCCTTCGTTCTGTGGATCTTGTTATACGCAGCCAGGTTCCCCTGGTGACAGAGCTGCCTATTCTCCAGTAGCCATACCACGCTGGAGCTCAGGGACTTTCCAGGGTTACGGGGCCCTCTGCAGAGCTGTCGGTTTATGTCACGTGGTCAGGAAATGTGTAATTTTAGGCTGCCTAGAAAGGTACAATGTAACACAGCCACAAGCCCATGCCACAAGCCCCCTGCCACAAGTCCATGGGGATCTAGAGGCACAGGTGGACTCAGTGTGAAGAAGGACCATGTCGCCGGGCACAGTGGCTCACGCCTGTAATCCCCACACTTTGGGAGGCCGAGGCGGGTGGATCACGAGGTCAGGACATGGAGACCATCCTGGCTAACACAGTGAAACCCTGTCTCTACTAAAAATACAAAAAAATTAGCCGGCGTCGTGGTGGCAGGCACCTGTAGTCCCAGCTACTCAGGAGGCTGAGGCAGGAGAATGGCGTGAACCCGGGAGGTGGAGCTTGCAGTGAGCCGAGATGGCGCCACTGCACGCCAGCCTAGGCGACAGGGCGAGACTCCACCTCAAAAAAAAAAAAAAAAAAAAAAAAAATAGAAGGACCATGTCTGTGGTTACTTGGCCAGTAGATGCACAAGATTCTGAAAACTACCGGGGTGAAAAATAGCCAGAATACTATTAACTTCAGCACTTTTTTTTTTTTTTTTTGAGAGTCTCGCTCTGAAGCCCAGGCTGGAGTGCAGTGATGCAAACATACCTGAGTGTAGCCTCAACCTCCCAGTCTCAGCCTCCCAAGTAGCTGAGACTACAGGCACACGCCACCATGCCCAGCCAATTTTTTAATTTTTTGCAGAGATGGGGTCTTGCTATGTTGCCCAGATTGGTCTCTAACTCCTGGGCTCAAGCGATCCTCCCGTCTTAGCCTCCGAAAGTGCTGGGATTACAGGCGTGAGCCACTGCACTCAGCCTCAAAATATTTTTAGCATGTAGTTTGGTAGGACTGCCAGATAAAATACAGGACACCTAGTTAAATTTGAATTTCAAATGAACAGTCAATCTTTTTTAGTGTAAGTATATCCCAAACATTGTGTGAGACAGATACTGAAAAAGTATCCATTTTCAGCTGAAATTCAGATTTCACTGGGGATCCTATATTGTATTTACTAAATCTGACAACTTTCACTTTGAGGGGGTCTGGCTTGCTGGACAGAGCTGGTGATAGACACTTGCCAGGCTGGAAGCTGCCCCCCAAAAACCAGACCAGGTTAGAAAGAGCATGGGGGGGATGGTAGATGTGGGTGACTAGCAGGCTTCTGTCTCTCTCAGTCTCTTAGGGGCAGACAAAGAGCCCACTCCAAGCTGGCCAACAAGCTAGTGGTGCGGCCTGTTGAGGAGCAGGAACCCAAGGGCCCTCAGGCTTCCGAGGAGCGGAACTTGGAGGTGACGGGAAACCCCAGGGCCTCCCAAGGCAGTGGGCAGAGGAGACAGGAGAGCTGGAGAAATTCTTCCTGTATCTGAATGGAGGCCTGGACCCCCATCGTCACACCCAGCCTCCAGCTGTCAGGGTGTCCAGGCCCAGCTCCTGGGTTCAGAGCTGAGGAATGGGTGCAGGGGAGTTCAGCGCTGGAGGGCCTCCTGGACAGGTCCCATTCACACCTCCTACCAGGCTTTCCCTACAGGGTGGGGGATACAGATGATGGGGACCCTGAAAGACAGGGAGATGGCAAGGATGGGGGCTGTGGGAGGACCCAGGCTCTTGGGCGACCAGCCTTGACCCTCTCCAGTCACCTTGGCACTTTCTCTGCAAAGCCACCTTCCTCAGAACAACTGGAACCCACCGTCACGTTCCTGTTTACACTCCTGAACACCTCTGAGCCCACTGAGCCAAAAGACCCTGAATCGTAAGGCTGCATGAGAGAGAGAGAGAGAGAGAGAGAGCACGTGCAGGACATGCTGGCACGCGCAAAACTGGGGGAGGTGGATGGTGTTTCTCCCCACCGCATACCCAGAAACATTCAAAGCTGGGCCAGGACTCAGCCCTGGCCCGTGCAGAGAGGAGGCCCAGAGAGGCCTGCTGGAGCCGGGGCCTTTGGCTGGGCACCCCCACACCACCCACCCACCTCCCTCATCCCCTAGACCCTCTGGCCTGACCTTCACTACCCACTTGCTCCAGGGACTTGGAGATCCAGGAGTACCAGTTCCTCGATCAGGAAGACTGGGGCCCCCAGCGGATCTCAAAGGAGATCAGGCAGTTGCAGAATGACTGCATGAGGTGAGCTGGGTGGGCAGATGGGAGCGGGCAGGGTGACAGGGCTTCCCCCAACCAAGGCCAGGCCTGGCTTTCAGGTCAGGGCCCACGTGCCTGGTGAACAGGCATTCAGGAACCCCCACCTTTAATTGTCCAAGAACTTGAGGAGTGTTCAGTCTGGGGGAGGGGCTTGCTCTCTGGATGTCGGGCTCTGGAGCTGGGGTCCACACAATCCCATGGCCGCTCACCCCTCTCAGGTAATGCTGGGGTCAGAGCCCCATCTGTCAGCAAAGGTCTTGAGGTGGGGGCAGGGCATGACGGAGGCTTCCAGGCCATAGACCTGAGTGATCAGCTCTCCCATTCATACACAGCTGACCTGGGGCGCCTAGGCAGGGCTGGTTCCAGCATTGACCCTGTCGCTGGCCTGGAGCCACAGATAATCCAGTTGCAACCCTGCCTACAGCCCAAAGGAGCGGCTAGCCCTCTACCACCCACCCCTTCCAAGAGGAGCCGCAGAGGGTTTCTAGCCCACCCACAGAAGCAGCCTGCCCTGCTCTTGCAAAGGAAGACAAAAAGCATAATTAGTCTCTCTCTCGGTCCCCTGCTACCAGTCACTCAGGGAGAACAATTCCCATCCCACCTGTGGTTTTGCCGGGACAGGAAGACTGGGCTCTTAGTGAAACACTGGTCCCAGGTGGCTATAGGACCAGGTGGCTGATGCAGGAGGTGGGGGGGTGGGGGTGGGGAGTGCTGCCTGGAACAAAAGCCGGGCTGAGGTGGGAGGGGTCTGTTTTTCAACCCCAGGCTTCGGGAGTCACTGAACACCACCCTAGTGCACAACCTGGCCCTGGGGGAGAAGCTGCAGAACCTGGTAAGACCCTGAGCCAGAACCCCCTTTCTTTGTCTTGCCTCCTCCCTGCCTCCCAGCCCAGCTCTCCTAGAGGGGCCTCCGGTTGTCCTGCACGGCTGGCTGCCCACCTCGGGCCCTGCAACCCTTTGTCCAGCCCACCTTGTTGTATAAGAGCCTGAAGGAGGGAGCCCAGGCCATCCAGGAGGAGGCCCAGGCCATCCAGGATGAAGTGAAGGCCCTGCAGGAGGAAAGCCAGGCCCTGCTGGAGGTGGCTCTGCTCAGGTGTGCGGGCAGCCATGGCGGCCGGGAGGGAAGAGGTGGCTGCCCCACGCTGCTCACTCGAGCTGTCTCTGCCTGCAGTGACCCAAACCCCCCGAAGGCAGGTCTCCTCTTCATGCTGCCTGACCTGCCCCACGACCACAGAGACAAGGGTCAGGCCTGGCCGGGCCCCAGGCCAGAAGTCGGACACCTCCTCGGGAGGCCGCTCCATCAGCCAGTTCCTCCCTAGATCCCGGAAATAAACTTGGAAGCCAAGCTTCAGTTCCACCAAGTGTCTGTGGGCCCTGGGCTCATGTGGGGAGCAGGAGGTCACCAGGTCCACACTGAGCTTAGCCCCTTAGCCACCCTCTGACATCACCCCGACTCCCTCAGTTCACCCATTCTGGATCTACCCCTCCCCGACATGGCCCTGCCCTCCCCCCACCCCTCACAGAAGATTCCAGGCCTGGTTGTTGTCAGCCTGGAGATGAGAGCTCAAGGGCGATGTTCCCAAGATAAGCACTGGGGTGGGGCCAGAAAGGGGCCGCAGTCCCTCCCCGGAGGATCCGGGTACCTGCTCTAACTCCAAAGTGCAGAAGAATACGGGGGTATGGGTGGAGGAGGGATAGGGGAAGAGCCACTAACCATCTGGTGACCTTGGAAAAGTCCCTTCCCCTTCGTAAGTCATGGGGTTGGGGGGCAGAGAGAGGTGGTGGCAACTCCCCAAGGGCCCGCATCCTACACCCCTCAGGCCTGGAGATACATATAGATTTTGAGTTTCACCCCCAACCCAGGAGCCCTTTGGCCCAGGGCCTCCTGGGAGCCCCCAACCCCCCTCCACCAATGGGGTTGCAAAAAATAATACAAAAAACTGACACATATATAGTCACGGGGGAGAAAGGAAGGAATCCTGATAGAAGATTGCTAAATTACATACAAAATTGGTTAATATTCTAAACGGCATTTATTTTTAAAATGCCATAACCCAGGCTGGGCACAGTGGCTCACACCTGTAATCCCAGCACTTTGGGAGCCCGAGGTGGGCAGATCACCTGAGGTCAGGAGTTTGAGACCAGTGTGGCCAACATGGAAAAACCCGGTCTCTACTAAAAATACAAAAAGTAGCCAGATGTGGTGGCGCGTGCCTGTAATCCCAGCTACTTGGGAGGCTGAGGCACAAGAATCACTTGAATCTGGGAGGCTGAGGTTTCAGTGCACCAAGGTGGCACCACTGCACTCCAGCCTGGATGACAGAGGGAGACACTGTCTTAAAAAAAAAAAAAAAGAAATTTTAAAATGTAAAATAAAATAAAAACTCCCATAACCCTCAGGCTTGTATTATTCACTGGGCAGAAATCATTTGCATCTTAATCAGTTTTCTGTAAAGTAACCTCTAACTTTACAGCATCCAGGCCTAATTGATGGTAAAAGATCCACCAAGCAGAATTCCTTCGTTAGTCCTCGTGTGACATGGAACGGGCTGGGGATGATCATTTTGCCTTATGTTCACTGTAGGGAGACAACAGCCAAGAGGATGGAAATTCAGGTTTGTGGCTCCTCCCCAGGCCTGGTTTGACTTACACCAGACTCCTAGGGATCAGGCCTGGGCAAAGTAACTGATGAAGTGCTTGATTAGTGATGGTTTGATTCTGCCCCAGCTTCAGGCTGAATTGAGCTGAGCTAACCTCTCTTTTCTTCATATTTTTAAATTTTATTTTTATAAATACAGACAGGATCTTGCTATATTACTCAGGCTGGTCTCAAACTCCTGGGCTCAAAGAATCCTCCCGCTTCAGCCTGCCAATGTGCTGGGATTACAGGCATTAGCCACCGCTCCCGGACTAACATCTCTGACTTAGCAGCCCACCCCTTCTGAGACTCCACCCTCCTCACCTGATGGCTGTAGGGATCCCAGACCTCCCCAAACACCTACTTCCTGACCTGTCCTTGACCAGGGGCCCTGCTGTACAAATAGCTGTCTCACCATTTTCCCAGAGGGAATCATAGGGTACTGAGGTTGATGATAGCTGGATCAACAGCTAAATCAATTACCCATTTAAGGACTTCTGTCAATAAGATGCAGTCATCAGCATGGTCCCATTTGATGTTTCCTTTAAAAGGACCCAGAGAGAGACTAATTATGCTTTTATTTAACTATGTCTCAGCCTGGGACAGCGCTCGAATAAGGTTACATGAATACTGCTTGGCTGCAGGAAATGGAGTCTATTAACAGAGTCCCCTCCCCAACCAGTTCCAAACCACAGAAGTGCTTATAGATTCTAATGCATCCTGGCCGTGGTTCTGCAGCTCAGGGCCCCTGCACTGGCTGTCCTGAGGTCAGTCCCTGTAGCCACTCCTGTTGACACTGCATCCAAGCAGTCCCAGCCCAGCCCAGAGGTTCCTGTCAAGGAAGGTCCCACAGCAAAGCTGTGTGGGCCCCAGGGTTTTACCGGGTCCTTTCATTCACACACATTTCTCCCAGTCAAAGGAGGCTACCATGTGAGTCACAAGCTGTGCCCACATCTCCTGGGCCTCTGTCATCAAGGCACTGGGCTTGGGTTAGCAAATCAGCCTCCTCTGTCTGTCTGGCACCATTTATCTAGTGAGGGGCAGAATGGGATGCCTCTCTCCTGCCTAGTGACGTCACGTGGGATAGCTTTGTGAATGTGCAGGTGCTGCATTCTACTCTCAGCTCCACCCCTTGCTGTTTGGTGTGAACTTGACTGAGTGCCTGGACACACGTCTTCATCTGTAACATGGAGTTCCACTGTGTCCACCTCGGAGGATGAATGATTTAGTGTGGACTTGGTGCATTCCATGTGTTGGCGACTGTTATCTGATCTCCAGCGGATCTACCCCGGCCCCCAGACTGGCTTTGCAGGCCCAGTGGGAGCAGCTCTGAGTACTAGTGCTCTCAGCAGGCTCCCTTCCCCACTAAAGGGCCTGGTATTCCTGCCCAAGGGGGTGGCCAGACCCTGCAGCCTGGCAGGGCCTTCCTCCATCCTGCAACGTCATCCTTTGGGAGCACCCGGCACTGGAGGTCTGTTAGATCCCGTCCCCATCTTGTGAGGGCACCTGCACCTGTTACGCAGGTGTCCTATGCATGGCTGCCTTGGCAATCTGGTGGGGCTTGCCCAGAGGGGGTCTGCTTCCCAGGGGTCTCGTGCCCACCTTTTACATCTCTTATTGCTCTGAACACCCCTTGGACAGAAGACAGCTGGAGCAGGAGTGTTGAGTTGCTGTGCTGGCGTAGGTCAGCTTTGCCTCCAATCTACAAATACTCGTTGAGTGCCTCATAGGTGCCAAGCACTGCTCTGGACTCTGGGGCTTCAGCAGTGAATAAAACAAAGATGCCTGCCCTGGTAGAACTTAAGCTCTGGGAGGGGCGGCAAGAAATAATGAACAAGTAACATGAGGATAGATGCAATGGAGAAAAATGAAGCCACAGAGGAAGAGGAAACCTGAGGCAGGGGGAAGAATGCAATTTTATTTTATTTATGTATTTTTAAACATGGATTCTCACTATGTTGCCCAGGCTGGTCTTGAACTCCCGGACTCAAGCGATCTTCCTACCTCAGTCTCCCAAAGTGTTGGGATTATAGGTATGAGCCACTGCACCAAGCCAGGAATGCAATTTTAGATAGAGTGGTCAGGGAAGATCTCATTGAGAAGTGACATTTGAGCAAAGACACAAAGGACCTGAGGGAAGGAGCCCTGTGGACAGCTGGGGAGCAGGGTTCTAGGGAGCGGGAGCTGCCAACACGAAGGCACTGAGTCAGGAGTGTGCTTGGTAGGCTCAGGGGACAGCAGCAGGCCAGAGCTACAGGAGCCGTGAGTGAGGAGGACAGGGAGGGGACCAGGTCTGAGACATGAAGGGCTGTATGGCCACTGTCATGACTGTTACTCTGAGTGTAAAGGGAGACTTGGAGGGCTGTGAGCACGGTCGTGACATGGCCGACCTGGGTTTCACAAAGATGAGTCTGACTGCTATGTAGAGAAAAAAACTAGAGGGGACAAGAATACAATCAGAGACGCCAGTTAAGAGGCCTCTGTAGGCTGGGCATGGTGGCTCATGCCTGTAATCCCAGCATTTTGGGAGGCCGAGGCGGGCGGATCACCTGAGGTTGGGAGTTCGAGACCAGCCTGACCAACATGGAGAAACCCCATCTTTACTGAAAACCCAAAATTAGCTGGGCATGGTGGCACATGCCTGTAATCCCAGCTACTCAGGAGGCTGAGGCAGGAGAATCACTTGAACCTGGGAGGCAGAGGTTGTGGTGAGCCGAGATCGCGCCATTGCGCTCCAGCCTGGGCAACAAAAGTGAAACTCTGTCTCAAAAAAAAAAAAAAAAATTAGGCAGCTGGAAATACAAGAGTTAACGGGATAGGTTAGATTGGAGACATATACTTGTGGGTTTCTGGTCTATATTTGGTCATTTGTATTGGTTCTCTATTTTGCTGTGTTACAAATCACTCCAAAACCTAGTAGCCCAAAACCATAAACATGTATTATCTCACAGTGTCCACAGGTTAAGAATTTGAAAGTGGCTTGGTTGGGTGGTACTGGCTGAGGGACTCTCGTGAGGCTGCTGTCAAGATTCCAGCAGGCTGGGCGCAGTGGCTTATGCTTGTAATCCCAGCACTTTGGGAGGCTGAGGCGGGAGGATCACGAGGTCAGGAGATCAAGACCACAGTGAAACCCCGTCTCTACTAAAAATACAAAAAATTAGCCGGGCGTGGTGGCGGGCGCCTGTAGTCCCAGCTACTAGGGAGAGGTTGAGGCAGGAGAATGGCATGAACCCGGGAAGCAGAGCTTGCAGTGAGCCGAGATCGCACCACTGCACTCCAGCCTGGGTGACAGAGCAAGACTCCGTCTCAAAAAAAAAAAAAAAAAAGATTCCAGCAGGGGCTGCCATATTCTGACGGCTTGGCTGGTGCTGGAGGACCCATTTCCAAGTTGGCTTATTCACAGGGCTGGCAAGTTAGTGCTGAGTGTTGGCAGGAGGCTTTAGCGCCTCACCATGAGGCCTGTCCACAGGGCTGCTTGAGTGTCCTCACAACATGGCGTCCTGGAGGCCACATGACTCTGCAGGCACATCCAGAGGCAAGGGTGCAGGCACAGAAGAAGCAGAGATTGAGTCAGATGTAACCAGAATGGGGTTTTCCCAGTGGATGTGACCAAAGCAGAGAGGATTGGGGGTTGAGAGGGCTTCCAGGGCCTCAAACTGGGCAAGGGAGTACACGTGGGAGGTGAAGGAAGGTGGGACAGAGGCGAGTGTGTGGGGCAGGTGGAGAATGGGGAGGGAGCCAGCAGCAGTGCATTGCTGGTCCTGGAGGATTGAAGACCCCTTGGAGCCAGAGCCATTGGGAGAATAAGGCAGGAAAATGAAAGGTGTTCGTGTGCTCTAACTACCTTAAGTTATTTCCAGGAACTCCCACAATCCAGAATGTTCTGGGAGGGGCCATACCACCCACCCAGCAAAGATGGAAGAAAGAAAATTGACCAAGTTAATGTCTGGTGCCTACAGCCATGTAGACACCAGTGGATTCCAACAGCCTGAGTGGATCTCTTGGGTGTCACACACACAGCTGTTTACACACTCTCCAACACAAACCACACTCCCAGGTGTCATCACTCAGATGTCACACACTCTTGTCCAGGCGTCCTGTTTGTGACTTCACATGATTGGGGGGTTAAATCCTTCCAGGAGTGGGTGGGGTAGGACCATGGGGCTGCTGCCTCAGTCCCTCAACTAATCAGCTGACCTTGGCGTCCCACTCCCCACCTGGTGGTGACTGTCCTGTGTCCTCATAAGGAAGGAGTATGCTCCCTGCACTGATGGACTTCTGATAAGATCCAAGGTCATATTCTGGGCGTTGATAATCACGTTGCCAAGAACTGTGGCTTCCTGTTGCACCTCCCTGAAGTCACTGATCACATGACATCCCTTCCCAGCCACCCCTAGTCCTCCCATGCTGACCCTCCTCACCAGCAGCACAAGAGGTGGTGGTGCCGGCAAAATGGGGTTGTGAGCAGGAAGGAGGCTGCTCTGAGAGGGGTCTGTGAAATCTCACACACACACATGCACGTGCACACACACACACACACACACACACTCTGCCCTGATCCAGCCCCTCTGCAGGCATCTTTGAGCCCATCCATGGGCTGCAAACTGCAAGGCAGAGTCAAGGCAGGATAGGCCATGGGAGGGTGGGAGAAGTCCCAGCTCAAGTCCCTAGGGACCCCCCCAGCCCCGCCTGGCTCTCCGTGAGGTCTGGAAGAGGCTCAGTATGTGTATGGTATACCTGGGGTCTCACTTCCCTCTCAGCCCTTGCACGTGCTGGAACACCTTTTCAGCCTTGGAGGACCCCCTCAGATGTTCCCTCCTAGACAGAACTCCTCACTCTCTCACTGGGAGCATGGTGGTCCTCCCTTTACAGGGCACTTACCACATGGCTGAACCCAAAGCCTGTCTGCCTCGCCTGCTGGACTTTGCTTCCCCACGGCCTTGCGTGGCTCTAGTATAGCACAGAATGAACAGTGCTTGCATGTATAAAGGAAGGAATGAATAAGTGAATGGAGGGATGGGTGGATGGGTAAATAGGAGGGTGGATGACGGAGTCCAGGCAGAGCCAGGGAATAGAAGAGGAAGTCACCTCGCCAGGGAGGCATGGGCTTCCCCTGCTGTGTCCTCTGGGACAGCCTCCCTTCCCAGGACTCCCACTCCTCGTATCACTGGGCTCCCTTCAGGATAGATGCAGAGAATTCTTCTGGGTCCTCCTTCTTCCTTTAGCTCTAGGCCTTATGTTTTCCAGGGTCAGATGAGGGATGAGTAGTTAAAATTAATGAGCTCCCACTACATGTCAGACACTGCACTAGCTATTTCTACAGATGCCATATTGTTTAATGAAAATGACACTGTAGCGTGGTGGCTCACTCCTGTCATCCCAGCACTTTGGGAGGCCGAGGCGGGTGGATCACCTGAGGTCAGGAGTTTGAGACCAGCCTGGCCAACATGGTGAAACCCTGTCTCTACTAAAAATACAAAAATTAGCTGGACGTGGTGGTGCACACCCGTAATCCCAGCTACTCAGGAGGCTGATGCGGGAAAATCACTTGAGCCCAGGAGGCGGAGGTTGCAGTGAGCTGAGATCGCGCCACTGGACTCCAGCCTGGGTGACAGTGGAAGACACAGTCTAAAAAAAAAAAAAAGAAAAGAAAAGAAAACAGGCATAGAGCATAGAGAAGCTGAGTGAATTGCCCAAGGTCACACAGCTTACGTCCAGCAACAAGGGGGATCTCAACTCAAAATCTGCTCAGGCAGGCAGGGTTGGGTATGCTGCAGATCAGCTGCCTTGGAGGGAGGCAGAGGCAGTGAGGGTGGGCAGTGGGCACGGCCCTGCTGTGAACACAGGAGCTCTGAGTTCCAGCCCTGGCTTGGCCTCTGTTTTCCTGGGATACCCTGGATGAGACCCTTCCCTCTCGGCCTCAGTGTCCCTGGGTGACCTTGCTGCCCTTGGAGGGCCATTCCAGGTAAATTGTGCAGGATGTGGTGGATGTGGATGGCTCCTGGCTCTCACTGCAGCATGTGCCCTCACTCTCCCTGCCAGCTGGGGGTCAAAGGGCAGTGCCACCCATGGGGTAATGTTTAACCAGGCACGACACCCCCTGCATAGGGAATAACCTATAGACCAGTCCCATCCCAGCTGGCCAAGAGTCCGCAGGATGCAGTGGACGAAGGTGTTGGGGCTGGGGCTGGGGGCTGCTGCCCTCTTGGGGCTGGGGATCATCCTGGGCCACTTTGCCATCCCCAAAAAAGCCAACTCACCGGCCCCCCAGGACCTGGACCTGGAGATCCTGGAAACCGTCATGGGGCAGCTGGATGCCCAAAGGATCCGGGAAAACCTCAGGTGAGAGGTGGGGCCATCTGCTCCTCCGTTTGCCAGAGGCCCTCTCCCTGATGCTGGCTCTGCCCCTCCCTCTGCCCACCCTGCAGAGAACTCTCCAGGGAGCCACACGTGGCCTCCAGCCCTCGGGATGAGGACCTCGTGCAGCTGCTGCTGCAGCGCTGGAAGGACCCAGAGTCAGGCCTGGACTCGGCCGAGGCCTCCACGTACGAGGTGCTGCTGTCCTTCCCTAGCCAGGAGCAGCCCAACGTCGTGGACATCGGTGAGGTCCTGCCCAGCCTTGGGAATGCCCAGATGGGGAGCTGCTGGGCCCAGCCATGACACTGCCACCCCCTCCAACAGTGGGCCCCACTGGGGACATCATCCACTCCTGCCACCGGACTGAGGAGAACGTGACCGGGGAGCAAGGGGGGCCAGATGTGGTACAACCCTATGCCGCCTATGCTCCTTCTGGAACCCCACAGGTGGGCCCAGAACCCCCCCCTACTGCCCTGGCCTAGCTCCCTTGGTTCCACCCAGGGTTCTCCCCACCCTGACCCAGGGAACGTGCCTCAACTGGGGCACAGCACCCCCTCCCGAATTTACTCACCTGGACACTCCATCGCTGCTCCTTTCCTCCATCAGTCATTCAACAAACACTAGTGGCTCTGCTCAAGGCCAGGCCTGTTACAGGGCACTCAGACATGGAGGAAACCAGGGGTGACTGTCCTTGGGGAGCTTACAAGCTCTGGGTGAGGTGGGGGAACAGAATCTAAATTCTCCCTCCTGCCATGCAGCCTTCCACCCCCCTTTCCCCACCCGCACTTTGCTGGGCCCAGCTCTAAGGATCACCCCCTCTTGGGACTAGGGCCTCCTCGTCTATGCCAACCGGGGCGCGGAAGAAGACTTTAAGGAGCTACAGACTCAGGGCATCAAACTCGAAGGCACCATCGCCCTGACTCGCTATGGGGGTGTAGGGCGTGGGGCCAAGGTGAGTGGCAGCCCCCCAGTGCAGGAGGCCTCGGTGAGGAAGGGGCCGAGCAGTGGACTGGAGGAAGTGAGGGGAAGGGGAGGAGAAGAGGCAGTGTTGAGTGGGGAACCAAGCCCCGGGGTGGGGCAGGAAAGGCGAGGTGTTTTCAGGTTGTCCCACCAATGGGCTGTGTGGCCTCGGATGCCTCCCTGACCCTCTCTGAGCTGTAGGAAGTAAAGGGGTTGAGTACAATTTTCAGGTTTGGTATTCTGGAAGTCTAAGTCCTCCTGTGAAGTAGTTCTGAATATTCAACTTAAGTCCCTCCTGTTGGCCCTCTCCCTGCCATTTCTTTTCCATCAAAAATTCTGACTAGAGGCCGGGCGCAGTGGCTCACGCCTGTAATCCCAGCACTTTGGGAGGCCAAAGTGGGCAGATCACCTGAGGTCAGGAGATCAAGACCAGCCTGGCCAACATGGTGAAACTGCATCTCTACTCAAAATACAAAATTAGCCACGCATGGTGGTGCATGCCTGTAATCCCAGCTACTGGAGAGGCTCAGGCAGATGAACTGCTTGAACCTGGGAGGCAGAGATGGTAGTGAGCTGAGATTGCACCACTGCACTCTCCAGCCTGGGAGACAGCAAGACTCCGATAAAAAAAAAAAAAAAAAAAAGGCTGGGCGTGGGCGTAGTGGCTCACGCTTGTAATCCTAGCACTTTGGGGGGCCAAGGCAGGCGGATTGCCTGAGCTCAGGAGTTCGAGACCAGCCTGGGCAACACGGTGAAACCCCATCTCTACTAAAATACAAAAAAAAAAAATTAGCTGGGCCTGGCGGTGTGCACCTGTAGTCCTAGCTACTCGGGAGGCTGAGGCAGGAGAATTGCTTGAACCCGGGAGGTGGAGGTTGCAGTGAGCCAAGATTGTGCCACTGCACTCTAGCCTGGGTGACAGAGCGAGACTCCATCTCTAAACAAAACAAAACAAACAAACCAAACATTAATATAAAAAGAGTAGAATGAGAGAGGGGAAGGGAGAGTTGGTATTTAATGGGGACTGAGTTTCGGATTTGTCAGATGAAGAGTTCTAGAGATGAATGGTGGTGATGTTGCACAATATGGATGTACTGAATGCCACTGAACTGCACACTCCACATGCTAAGTTTATGTTATGTGTATTTTACCACAATTTTTTAAAAAGTGGGCTGGGTGCTGTGGCTCATGCCTGTAATCCCAGCACTTTGGGAGGCCAAGGCAGGCAGATTACCTGAGGTCAGGAGTTCGAGACCAGCCTGGCCAACATGGTGAAACCCTGTCTCTACTGAAAATACAAAAATTAGCCGCTCACGGTGGTGGGCGCCTGTAATCCCAGCTACTCGGGAGGTTGAGGCAGGAGAATCACTTGAACCCAGGAGGCAGAGGTTGCAGTGAGCCGAGATCACGCCATTGCACTCCAGCCTGGGGGACAAGAGCAAGATTTTGTCTTAAAAAAAAAAAAGTGTCCATAATAAGAGCTGGGAAAAGAGAAAGAAAGAAGGAAGGTGGGGAGAAAGGAAGGAAGAAAAGAAAGGGAAAAAAGGAAAAGAAAAAGAAAGGGGAACAAGCAGTGTAGAAATACACAGATTATTAATTAACCATCACCACTACCCATTTCCAGAACCTTTTCATCATTTCAAACAGAAACTTTATTTAACAATAACTCCCCAGGTCCCTGCCCCAGCCCCTATTCTATTTTCCGTAACCTCAATTCTACTTTCTGTCTCTATGAATTTGCCTATTCTAGGTACCTCGCATAAATGAAAGTATAAGATATTTGTCTTTTTATGTCTGGCTTATTTCACTTAACATAAGATCTTCAAGGCTCATTGATGTATCAGAACTTTATTTCTTTTTAGGCTGAATAATATTCCATTGTTTTTTGTTTGTTTGTTGGGGTTTTTTTGAGACAGAGTCTTGCTCTGTCACTCAGGCTGGAGTGCAGTGGCATGATCTCAGCTCACTGCAACCTCCGCCTCCCGGGTTCAGGTGATTCTCGTGCCTCAGCCTCCCAAGTAGCTGGGACTACAGGTGTGTACCACCACACCTGGCTAATTTTTGTATTTTTAGTAGAGACAAGGTTTCGCCATGTTGGCCAGGCTGGTCTTGACCTCAGGTGATCTGCCCACTGGTCTTGACCTCAGGTGATCCGACCTCAGGTGATCTGCCTGCCTCGGCCTCCCAAAGTGTTGGGATTACAGGCGTGAGCCACCACACCCGGCCTCCATTGTATGTTACAGCCCACATTTGGTTTAGCCATTCATCTGTTGATGGACACTTGGGCTATTTCCTCCTTTTGGCCATTGACGATAATGCTGCTGTGGACATGAATACACAACCGTGTTGTTTTATGCAGCTTCATGGTATTCCACCGTAGGATGTCCCTGTTATTCAACCAGACTCCACTGATAGGCACTGGCTTGGCTGTGCCGAACTGGCCTTTACTGTTGCAAGAGGCACTGCCATAAATGACTTGTGCAAACATCATCTTGCCCATGGGAAGATTGGTCTATCCTGGCTTCCACAGTCGAGGAAGGAGGAAGAGGAACAGGACATATCTGGTCCCAGTCCCTCCCTTACACACAGCCTCTTCTGCCCGCTGCAGGCTGTGAACGCTGCCAAGCACGGGGTAGCCGGGGTGCTGGTGTACACAGACCCTGCCGACATCAACGATGGGCTGAGCTCACCCAACGAAACCTTTCCCAACTCCTGGTACCTGCCCCCCTCAGGAGTGGAGCGAGGCTCCTACTACGAGTATTTTGGGGACCCTCTGACTCCCTACCTTCCAGCCGTCCCCTCTTCCTTCCGCCTGGACCTTGCCAATGTCTCTGGATTTCCCCCAATTCCTACACAGCCCATTGGCTTCCAGGATGCAAGAGACCTGCTCTGGTGAGTTTGTGCCCTGGGGTGTCCTGCCCAGCCCCCAGTGGCCTCCAGACTTCAAGCCCCACACTCACATTTACCCTGAAGGGCCTCTTCCTCCTCCCCAGTAACCTCAACGGAACTTTGGCCCCAGCCGCCTGGCAGGGAGCACTGGGCTGCGGCTACAGGTTGGGTCCTGGCTTCCGGCCTGACGGAGACTTCCCAGCAGACAGGTGAGATGCAGCCAGACCAGTTCTCCCTCAGTTGCCCTCTCCCACAACTCGCCTCTCCCCTTCCCTTGTGATTATGTTCCCTCTTTCCACTTCAAAGCCTGACCTTTTTCCCTTTCTTCTCTCTCCCAGACCCTCTCCTGACCCCAAAATATCTGTCTTGTTTGTGGGAAGCCCGTGAAACAGCTGCTGCTGTTTCCTGCGGGGATTCCCCTGCCCCTCCCACCTCATCTCGACGTCTGCACCCCACGACTCTCTCTCTTGAAGATGCCAAGCTCCTTCCCAAATCAGGGCCCCTGCCACTCCCGACCTGCACCAACCTCCCTCTCTGCAGCAGCCCCTGGCCTCCAGGTGCCCTCTCCTCCCAGGCCCCTTCACCCAGCTGTTCCTGTCCTCGTGGTCTGTCTCACTCAGGAGAGGGAGGCCCCACGAGCACCAGGTCCACATCTGTCGCCGTCATTGCCCAGAGCCTAGTCAGGGACTAAGTACCCAATAAGTACCTACCCAGCGAGTGGGCAGGAGAGCCTGGCTCCAGCCTTGCTGCCTCTCTTGGTACTTCGGGGCCAATGAATGACCTTGCCACGTCAGTTTCCAGCTCCGGGCCTCAGTGTCTCCTGCATTGGGTGGGGGGCAGTGGGCAAGGCCAAGAGTCTTCTCACACCTTTCACCCTCCCCAGCCAGGTGAATGTGAGCGTCTACAACCGCCTGGAGCTGAGGAACTCTTCCAACGTCCTGGGCATCATCCGTGGGGCCGTGGAGCCTGGTGAGCCCTCCTCTTGCTGACTGCGCCCCAGGCCCCTGCTCTGCTCTGGATGCCGCTGCCACTGTGTCCTCATCCAGCCCTGCCCTTGCCACCACCCAGCCCAGCTCCCCCTACCTACCTCTCCTTCTCCTCTGGTTCTCTGCCCCTTTACCTCTGGCCAGATCGCTATGTGCTGTATGGGAACCACCGAGACAGCTGGGTGCACGGGGCTGTGGACCCCAGCAGCGGCACTGCCGTCCTCCTGGAGCTCTCCCGTGTCCTGGGGACCCTGCTGAAGAAGGGTGAGGCGGCCCCCTCCCCTGGACCAGGGACCCTCGCCCCCGGAGGTCCCCTTCCTGTTCCACCTCCTCTCCCTCACACTGCAGTGCTCCTTGTGCCATGCCTGAGGGCCCTGGGGGCAGAAATGCATGACACCAGCCTTGGCCCATAGCAGCCCAGTGTGGTACAGGGAATAGACTGTGGGTTGATTCATGTGCAGCTTCCAAGTGCCTCCCGTGTGCCTGGATGGAGCGAGGCCCGATGCTGCTGTGAAGCAGGCAGAGCCCAGGCTCTGCCCTCTGGGAACTTTAGCTCAGCTGGGTCAGGGACGGCAGCCGATCGTCAACCCTGATGTCTCTAATATCTCATGTGCCTTTGATGTGCCAGGCCAAGTTGGGACAAGTCTCTCAGCGGAGGCAGCACTTCAACGTTTCAGTGCTTCAGGGAAGGGGAGGAGGGCAAGGAGATGGCAGCCGGAAAGGAGGTGGGCAGGGCTGGGCGAGGTGGCAGAGCAGGCAGGGCCAGGCCAGGCTGAGGAGTTTGGAGTTCAGTCCAAGGGTTGTGGGAAGCTGGTGAAGGATTTCACGCAGGAGAGGGACATGATAGAGTCCCCATGTTAAACGGCTCCTGGCCAGGCATGGTGGCTCACGCCTGTAATCCCTGCACTCTGGGAGGCCGAGGCAGGCAGATCACGAGGTCAGGAGTTCGAGACCAGCCTGGCCAACATGGTGAAACCCTGTCTCTACTAAAAATACAAAAATTAGCAGGGCGTGGTGGTGTGCGCCTGTAGTCCCTGCTACTCGGGAGGCTGAGGCAGAAGAATCACTTGAACCTGGGAGGCGGAGGTTGCAGTGAGCTGAGATCGTGCCACTGGACTCCAGCCTGGGGAATGGCGCAAAACTCCGTCTAAAAAAAAAGCGAGGAGCAGGGGAAGGGCACACCATGTAGGGGGCCCAAGTAGACGCTTGTCATTCCAAGGCTGGAGATGCTGTGGGGCTTGGACCCAGATGGAGGGCAGTGGGACAGGGACAGGCTGCTGGGCCCGGGTCTGCTGGCTCCAGGGGCAAGAGGGAGGACAGTCAAGGGCTCTGGTCTGAGCGACTCGACATTAGTGCCATTTAAGAAAAACAGAACTGGGCGGATCTAGGACAGATCTAGAAGGAAGACGTGAATCTGGGTCTTCCCATATTGATTAGTTATTTATTTTTATAGTGAGACGGGGTCTCACCGTGTTGCCTAAGCTGGTCTTGAACTCCAGGACTCAAGTGATTCACAGGCATTGAGCTCCCATGCCAGGCCCTCTTTCGTTAGTTTTAAAAATTCATGGTAAAATATACATAACAAAATTGACCAGTTTTACATTTGTAAGTATTTGATTCAGTGGCATTAAGTATGTTTCTAAAGTTGTGCAACCATCACTGCCATCGGCTCCAGAACTTCTTCATCTTCCCTTACATATAATATCCCGGAGTGCTAAGCATGGCATTTGAACCGATACCCACTCAACTGTAATTGCACACAAACACGCCACTGCTGCGAAACTCCATCCCCCCTTGTATGATATGATGTCACAGTTCAGAAATGAGACCTGAAGTCTGGCCACAGTGGTTCATGCTGGTTATCCCAGCACTTTGGGAGGCCGAGGTGGGCGGATTGCTTGAGCCCAGGAGTTCGAGACCAACCTGGGCAACATAGTGAGGCCTTGTCTCTACAAAAAATAAACATAAAAAAATAACCAGGCGTGGTGGCATGCACCTGTGGTCCCAGCTACTTCGGAGGCTGTGTGGGAGGAATGCTTGAGCCTGGGAGGTTGAGGCTGCAGTAAGCCATGATCACGCAACTGCACTCCAGCCTGGGCAACAGAAAAAGACCCTGTCTCAAAAAAAAAAAAAGGAAAGAAAGAAAAAAAAGAAAGAAAGAAAGAAAGAGAGAAAGAAAGAAAGGAGAGAAAGAAAGAAAGGAAAGAAAGGAAAGAGAAAAAGAAAGAAAGGAGAGAGAGACTTGAGAGATGACTTGGGGAGTTGGTAGCAAAATAGTTTGTGAAACCACAGGTGTTGCTGAGATCAGCTCAGAAGCCAGGGGTAGAGGGAGTGGGCAAGCTTGTGGAGAGAGGCTGGGCTTTCGACTTTACCCTTATGGGTAGCGTAGAAATTCCCGTATTTTTTTGTTTGTCGAAGTGTTCTATGTTGAAATAATTTCAGACTTACAGAGTTGTAAAAATAGTATAAAGAAGCCTCTTATACAGACACTCCTAATATTAATGCTTCACCACGTTTGCTTTCTATCTCTATATAATATATGGGCCAGGCACGGTGACTCATGCCAATAATCCCAGCACGTTGGGAGGCAGAGGCAGGAGGATCACTTGAGCCCAAGAGTTTAAGACCAGTCTGGGGAACATACTGAGACCCCTGTCTCTACAAAAAATAGGGGAAAAAAGCCTTGGCTATTTATAATATAACTATATATGTTTTTGTCTGAAGTATTATTATTATTGTTATTTTGAGACACAGTCTTACTCTGTGACCCAGGCTGGAGTGCAGTGGCACTATCCGGCTCACTGCAACCTCTGCCCCCGAGGTTCAAGCCATTCTCCTGCCTCAGCCTCCCGAGTAGTTGGGATTACAGGCATGCGCCACCGCGCCTGGCTAATTTTTGTATTTTCAGTAGAGATGGGGTTTTACCGTGTTGGCCAGGCTGATGTCGAACTCCTGACCTCAGGTGATCCACCCGCCCCGGCCTTCCAAAGTGCTGGGATTACAGGTGTGAGCCAATGTGCCTGGCCAATTTTCCACAACTTTTTTTTTGTTTTTTTTTTTAAGACAGAGTCTTGCTCTGTCACCCAGGCTGGAGTGCAGTGGCATGATCTCGGCTCACTGCAAGCTCCGCCTCCCAGGTTTGCGCCATTCTCCTGCCTCAGCCTCCCGAGTAGCTGGGACTACAGGCGACCGCCACCACGCCCGGCTAACTTTTTGTATTTTTAGTAGAGATGGGGTTTCACCGTGTTAGCCAGGATGGTCTCGATCTCCTGACCTCGTGATCCGCCCGCCTCAGCCTCCCAAAGTGCTGGGATTACAGGCGTGAGTCACTGCGCCAGCCCCCACAACTTTTAAATACTTCCAGCCGGGCGTGGTAGCTCATGCCTGTAATCCCAGCACTTTGGAAGGCCAGGGTGGGTGGATCACCTGAGGTCAGGAGTTCGACACCAGCCTGGCCAACATGGTAAAACCCCATCTCTACTGAAAATACAAAAATTAGCTGGACGTGGTGGTGGGCTCCTGTAATCCCAGCTACTCGGGAGGCTGAGGCAGGAGAATGGTTTGAACCTGGGAGGCAGAGGTTGCAGTGAGCTGATTGCGCCACTGCACTCCAGCCTGGTTGATGAGAGTGAGACTCCGTCTCAAAAAAGAGAAAAAAATATTTTTTGAGACAGGGTCTCACTCTGTTGCCCAGCCTGGAGCGCAGTGGTGCAACCAGCTCACTGCACCCTCGACCTCCTGGGCTCAAGCGATCCTCCTGCCTCAGCTTCCTGATTAGCTGAGACTACAGGTGTGTGCGCCACCAAGCCCTGATACTTTTCTACTTTTTGTAGAGACAAGGTCTTGCTGTTACTCAGGCTGGTCTTGAACTCTTGGGCTTAAGTGATCCTCCTCGCCTCAGCCTCCCAAAGTGTTGGGATTACAGGCGTGAGCCACTGTGCCCAGTGATAATGACCTTGATAGCAAAATAATTTTTTGGCCCAAGCTCCAATCTAGGATCACGCTAGTGATCTGGTTACCAGTTTCCTTTAATCTATAATAATTGTTTAGCTGTTCTTTGTCTTTCATGATCCTGCTATTATTATCCTATTATTTTGTCAAATAACCCTCAATTTGGGTTTGTCTCATTTGATTTAGATTATATATTTTTGGCAGAAAAAAGTGTAAAAATGTGTAATTGCAAGCATGTAATCATATCACACTGAAAAATTCTGCATTTGCTGGTTGCGGTAGCTCACACCTGTAATCCCAGCACTTTGGGAGGCTGAAGTGGGTGGATCGCTTGAGCTCAGGAGTTCAAGACTGGCCTGGGCAACATGGAGAAACCCAATCTCTACCAAAAATACAGTAATCAGCCAGGCGTGGTGGTGTGTGCCTGTGGTCCCAGCTACTTGGGAGGTTGAGGTGAGAGGATCGCTGGACCCCAGGAAGTTGAGGGTGCGGGGAGCCGAGATCACACCACTGCACTCCAACCTGGGCCACAGAGTGAGACTCGGTCCCCCAGGCTGGATGCAGTGGCACGATCTCAGCTCACTGCAACCTCTACCTCCCAGGCTCAAGCAATTCTCCTGCCTGAACTCGGGAGACGGAGCATCCTGCAACCTGGCTTCCACCTCCAGTCCCTATACCCACAGTGTGGAGCCAAATATCTGGATTTGAAACTGGCTCTGCTGCCTACCAGCTGTGTGACCCTGGGAGTCATTTAGCTTCTCTCAGTTTCTTCAACTGTGAAATGGAAATAATAATAGTACCTTCCTCAAGGCATTGTTGTAGGGATTGGTTCAATGTGGATAACGCCCTAACAGGAAACGTTCATGTGTCATCACCAAGTGAAGATGGCTATGGAGTTTGGCCTGGAGGCGGGGGTTGAGGGTGGAGGGTCGGAAGTCTTCCCAGAGCATGCCCACAGAGAGAGGGGCAGTGGGCATTTTGGTAGAAAGGACCACCCGACCCTTCAGGGGGCTTGGAGTTGGGGTCAGTGTTTGGTGCGGGAGCCTCCTGGAAGGCCTGGCTGCAGGGTGCCAGGACCTCCTGTCACGAGCTGCCCCGCCTTTTCCCGCTCTCCCCTACTCCTCACGTCAGCAGCCTTTCTCCTAAGGCACCCTAGGATCAGGAGGACCCTGTCCTCCAACCCTCTATCCCCCACTTCCAGGCACCTGGCGTCCACGCAGATCAATCGTGTTTGCGAGCTGGGGGGCTGAGGAGTTTGGGCTCATTGGCTCCACGGAATTCACAGAAGTGAGTGGCCCTACAGGGTAGGGGATCGAAAGGGGTTCCCAGGGCAGAACGGCGCGGGGCTGACGTCGCCCCTCGCACCCGCAGGAGTTCTTCAACAAGCTGCAGGAGCGCACGGTGGCCTACATCAACGTGGACATCTCGGTGTTTGGTATGGGAGTGGCGAGGCAGGAAAGGGGAGGAGACGGCCGGACGACGGGGTGGGTAAAAGAAGGGGCTGGGGCCCAAATAGTCTTTCTCCCCTCCTCCCACAGCCAACGCTACCCTTAGGGTGCAGGGGACGCCCCCTGTCCAGAGTGTCGTCTTCTCTGCAACCAAAGAGGTGGAAGGGGGCAGGCCGGGCGCGGCTGAACTAGCGGGGGCGGGGCAGTGCGGTGGGAGGGCCGTGTGCGGCGGGCGGGGCCACACGGGTGGGCGGGGCTGGGGAGTGGTACTATCTAGATCTGCTGGGGCTGGATTGAGGCTGGGGCGAGCCTCGTAAGGACTGGACCGTGGGTGGGCAGGAGACCGGTGGAGGACCCGCCCTGTTGTTGGGGCTGGGGAGGACCCCGCACTGAGACTAAATTCTCCTTCCGCCCAGATCCGCTCACCAGGCCCTGGCGACCTGAGCATCTACGACAACTGGATCCGGTACTTCAACCGCAGCAGCCCGGTGTACGGCCTGGTCCCCAGGTGAGCCCAGGGACAGAAGGGGGCCCGGAGCGAGGCGGTCCGGCCCAGCGCTCTTTATCCCGGCCCCCTTCCTTCCCGCAGCTTGGGTTCTCTGGGTGCTGGCAGCGACTATGCATCCTTCATTCACTTCCTGGGCATCTCCTCCATGGACATCGCCTATACCTATGACCGGGTGAGCAGGTGCCCCTCCGTCCCTGCCTCGGTACCTTGCTGCATGCGTCCCCTCCTCTCCTTGGTGCTGTTCTCATACAGACTGAACCCTGCTCCTTTACTCATTGCTACCTCTGCCAAGTTTCTTAAAAAAATACACACACACACACACACACACACACACACACACACACACACACGTTTTATACAGACGGAGTCTTGCTTTGTTGCCAGGCTGGTCTTGAACTCCTGGACTCAAACCATCCTCCCGCCTCAGCCTCCTAAAGTGCTGGGATTACAGGCGTGAGCCTTGGTGCCCGGCCTCTGCCAAGTTTAACCTTTTCAAGCACCTCTTTATGCTCATCTATGTTATTTTATCAAATGTAAGATACTACTGATTATAAGATGTGCCATTATGTTATGCAATATTCAGGAAAGGAAAAAAAACCACCGCTTCCAACCAGTTGTAAGATGACATTGCCTGTAAGAAGCATTCTGTTTCCAAAGATCTTAAAATGTCGGGAGGGAAATTAATCTCAGCATTGATTAACTCAGACCATTGGCGTGAGCGTTGGCATGAAGGTAAAACAAGACAAGGGGTGCAGAGTGCCCAGCTGGCACCTCCCTGTTTGATGCTCCAAAAAATACGTTCTCCACCTCACAGCCACAGTGATTCTCGGTAGTAGAGCTGGGATTTGAATCTCTCTATCTGACCCCAAAGCCCCAGGTTCTTCTCCTTCCTGTGAAACTGGAAACTGGCACCAGACCCAGCTCTTCTACTAATTAGCTATGTGATATCAGCAGGTTAACCTCTCTGAGCTTCAGTTTCCTTTTCTGTTGGAATTCTAGAAGCCACCTCATAGACATGGCCAAGATTCAATGGAGATAATGCCCACATTTTGCAGCTCACTGGAGGTACACCTTCTCCCACTTCCCATTCCAAGCCTGTCACCTCTGGGCTTTGTTCCCCCAGAGCAAGACTTCAGCCAGGATCTACCCCACCTACCACACAGCCTTTGACACCTTTGACTATATGGACAAGTTTTTGGACCCAGGTGAGGAGGGAGACAAGGGGCATCCTGAGACCAGAACAGGAGAGGCTGAAGACTGAGCTCTGGCCTTGTCACCTTGCTGCAGGCTTCAGCAGCCATCAGGCTGTGGCCCAGACAGCAGGGAGTGTGATTCTCCGGCTCAGTGACAGCTTCTTCCTGCCCCTCAAAGTCAGTGACTACAGTGAGACACTCCGCAGCTTCCTGCAGGCAGCCCAGCAAGACCTTGGGGCCCTGCTGGAGCAGCAGAGCATCAGTCTGGGTATGCACAGCCCTGACCCTGAGGCATGGGGAGCCCTGCACCCCCAGGACTAAGCCACTGCTTGTTCCTCACAGGGCCTCTGGTGACTGCAGTGGAGAAGTTTGAAGCAGACGCTGCAGCCTTGGGCCAACGCATATCAACACTGCAGAAGGGCAACCCTGAGTGAGCAAGGGCAGCCGGCAGGGGCTGGGAGGGCAGCATCCAGGGCAGGATACCAGGCTGATAGCTGGGCTGCTGGCTCCAGGGTGACTGGCAGGTCCTGCCTCCACCAGCCCCCTGCAGGTCCGGATGCTCAATGACCAGTTGATGCTCTTGGAACGGACCTTTCTGAACCCTAGAGCCTTCCCAGAGGAACGCTACTACAGGTGAGTCAGTCCCAGAGTCCTGGGAGGTGCCTCCAGGTGGGGCCGGGCAATGGCCCCCCACCTGAGACGAGGTGGTCAGCTTCTCTGCCCTTTAGAGTGCAACCCAGCCCCTGAAGAAGATGGGAATGTAAGGCTCAGGGAGGGGAGGAAAGTTGCTTGAGGGTCCCTCTGGGAGCTAGGACTGGAACCCACATTTTGTCCCCCCACTGCCACCGCTCTAAGAGTCCCCTGGCCTTCAGAGATAGGTGGAGGGGGGTGCTTTTCTGCCTCGCTGCATACAGGAGCTGAGCCAGTTCTAGGCCCAGGCTTCTCCTTCCTGGCTCCTGACTGACCCTGATCCTGTCCCATTTCTCGTCAGCCATGTGCTCTGGGCACCTCGCACGGGCTCCGTAGCCACATTCCCGGGCCTATCCAATGCCTGCTCCAGGGCCAGGGACACAGCTTCTGGATCTGAAGCTTGGGCTGAGGTCCAGAGACAGCTCAGCATTGTGGTGACAGCCCTGGAGGGTGCGGCAGCCACCCTGAGGCCTGTGGCTGACCTCTGACCCCAGCCCTCTTTCTTCAGCCCTCTCTTTACCCCAACCCTCTCCTGCCTGCTTTCCTGAGATGTCCTGGTCTTCCTTGGTGCCAGGAGAGGGCACTACCACAGGACCCTCTCAAGCTTCTCTGGCAACAGCTTGGGGTCCCTGAGGGGAGTGGCAAGTCCTAATGCAACTCACCCTCATCCTGGTGCTTAGGTGGCAGAGGGTGGGCAGCAGGGGACAGGGATGGGATGGCAAAACCACCAACTGCCCTTGGTGGTGGGTGGGTGGAGATGGGATGCATAATGCCAACCTCAGATGCCAACTCAGGTCATCAAGGCCAAGGACCAGTGGCGAAAGTGAGGCATGGGGTGCCTTAGGCCTTGCCTAGTCTGCGTTCCTCTCCCGGCATGCTGTGTATCCTAACTCCCAACAACAGCCCCTCAAATAAATCACATCTAGTGACTGGTACCAACAAAACAAGTTCCTTTTATTATCTGGGAACCATGGAAAAAGAAACCTAAGTGCTCTGGCCCAGTCCTGGGGCTCTGGGAGGCTCACGCTCCCTCCTCAGGCTGGGGACCCGGGTCTGTCCGCGCCTTAATCTTCCTCCTCTGCCATGACCACCTCCTCCAGGGTACGTCCTCGAAGTTTGCTCTCCACTAACACCTTGCACGTACTGGCAGGTGGTAGCCCTTCCTCCACGTAGCGACCCCTCAGGAACACAACTCTCTCCTCTCCGTCCAAGGGCAGCCCGTGGGCCTGGCACAGGTCCTGTGCTTCCCTGAGTCCATCCAGGGCCAGGAGGTTGACCATGAAGCCCAGAGGCAAGGTCTGGCCCTTGGGGGTGCTAAAGGCACAAGCGAGGCGGGCCAGGGCTTCCCGGCGGGCATGGCCCACATGGCACTGCACAGCACAACTTGGCAGGTAGGGCAGGGTCTGGAGCAGACGGAACAGGCGGGCAGCATTGCCCTCTCGGAAGGCAGCATCTACCGCCAAGGCCTTGCGGAGGGGCGGGCAGGTGCGCAGGGCAGCAGGCAGCTGTAGAACCTCCCGCAGGGCTTCCACGGAGCCTGTGAGAGCGGGAAGCCAGAATGAGGACGCCTGGTCCTTACAGGATCAGGCCAATCTCGGCTCCCAACACCCTGTCCTTCCTCTCTCCTCGACCACGCCCCTTCTCTAGGCCTAGCCCAACTTCCCTCTCCCCTCTAAGGGCCAGCCTTTGGCTCCTTCCCTGACCCATATTTGAATCAGAGTTGCCTCAGGATCTTGACTCCTGCAGTCCAGATCTTAACTTACAACACTAAAGTGGGCAGGGTTTACGGATTTTGGAAGCTGGCCCAGATAATTTAATGATTCGCCTGAGAGTGTCCTAAGGTGGGTATGTAGTTGAGCCTGACCCCAGTCCAAGTTTTCTGACTTGGATTTCCCACTATCCTGGCTTCCCTGCACCCACAGTTTTGGGAGCCAACTCTGCCCCACTTTCCCCTGACCACCTGGGAAGGCCCCTTCCTTCAGGAGACTGCCCCTGCTTCCCTTCCGGAAGAGTCGCAGACACTGGAACCTTGGGCCTCATTTGTAAACTGGGGCTTCTGACCAATAAGTAGGTTGTGAAGTCAACAGCATTTTATTAAAATTATATAGGGCAGGGCCTTTTTAAATTTTTTTTGAGACAGACTTGCTTTGTCACCTAGGCTGACGTATAGTGGCTCTCGGCTCACTGCAATCTCCACTACCTCCCAGGTTCAAGTGATTCTCCTGCATCAGCCTCCTGAGTAGCTGGGATTACGGGTATGCGCCACCACACCCAGCTAATTTCTGCATTTCCAGTAGAAGGGGCCCAGCCAGAACAGAGCTTTTTTGGGCACAGTGGCTCATGCCTGTAATCCCAGCACTTTGGGAGGCCAACGCGGTAGGATCACTTTAGCCCAGGAGTTTGAGACCAGCCTGGTCAACATGGCAAGACTCCAATCCCTATATAAAAATAAATTTTAGAAAATTAAAAGAAAAGAAAATCATGGTCCTGCCACTGCTACTGTTAACCAGTGCTGCGTCAACAGGCAAGTCACCTCACTACCCTGGGCTTCGATTTCTTCCCCCACTAGACCAGGGATAATTACCAGGCCTTCTTCACAGGGGCAGTGTGGACAAAAATAAACCATTAACCGGCCATGATGACAGGCACCCGGCTACTTGGGAGGGTTGGGCAGGAGGATCACTTGAGCCCAGGAATTCGAGTGGCAACATGCGAGACCCCATCTCTACAAAAAAATTTTTTTTAAGTTAGCCGGGTGTAATTGCACACATCTGTGGTCCCAGCTACTCGGAAGGCTGAGGCAGAAGGATCCCTTGAGCCCACGAGGTTGAGGCTGCAGTGAACTATAATCAAGCCACTGTACTCCAGCCTGGGCAACAGAGTGAGACCTTGTCTCAAAAAACACAAACAGGCCGGGTGCAGTGGCTCAGGCCTGTAATCCCAGCACTTTGGGAGGCAGAGGTGAGCTGATCATTTGAGGTCAGGAGTTCGAGACCAGCATGGCCAACATGGTGTTGGCCTGTCTCTACTAAATATCCAAAAACTAGCTGGGCGTGGTGGCGCGCGCCTGTAGTCCCAGCTCTTCGGCAGGCTGAGGCAGGCGAATAGGCTGAACCCGGAAGGCGGAGGTTGCAGTGAGCCAAGATCATGCCAGTGCACTCCAGCCTGGGCGACAGAGCTAGACTCTGTCTCAAAAACAAAGAAAGAAACAAATAATAGAGTTTATTAGAATGCATCACCCATAGAAAGTATCTCCAATGCCTTAAACTTCTGTCTCAGATATATTCGTGGGCATATGTGTTCTTGTTTGCTGTGTAACCCTGACTGGGCGGGTGGGTTTTAAAAAGTTTGAAAATCAGCCGGGCGCGGTGGCTCATGCCTGTAATCCCAGCACTTTGTGAGGCCAAGGTGGGCAGATTACGAGGTCAGGAGTTCGGGACCAGCCTGACCAACATGGTGAAACCCCCGTTTCTACTAAATACAAAAATTAGCCGGGTGTGGTGGCGCGCTCCTGTGATCCCAGCTACTCAGGAGGCTGAGACAGGAGAATTGCTTGAACCAGGGAGGCGGAGGTTGCAGTGAGCCGAGATCGCGCCACTGCACTCCAGCCTGGGCGACAGAGCGAGACTCAAAAAAAAAAAAAAAAGTTTGAAAATCACTAGACCAACTCTCCCGTTCCACCCTTGCCCCCTCCACTTTTATTCCTGAGACAACTAAGACCCAGAGATGGGCCCGAGGTCCCACGTCGGGGCTCGGTGGATCTTGTGCTGTCCTGGGAGGGGGCTAATGGTGAGATGTTAAAGCTAATCCTTCCTTTCCCTACCTCCACTGTCATGGTGGGCTCCTGTCCCCACGCTCTGCCCAGCCGCCAGGATCCCAACTCACCCAGGTTATAGAGCAGAAAGAGGCCTTGGAAGGCGGGCTGGCGGGGGTGCGCCCCGGCGCCCCGCGCGTAGCAGCGCCGCAGCGAGCCGAAGCCCTCCTGCACCTGGGCCTGCAGCAGCACCGGGTCCGCGGGTCCCCGCGCCGCGTCGGGCCCAAGCCGCGCCACCACGGCCAGCAGCGTGGCCAGCGCCGCCTCCAGCACCACCGCTGCCTCGGCGTCGCCCGCGCCCTGCAGGGCCAGGTCCAGGCGCACAGCTCGCAAGCGGTCTGCCACGAAGCTGGCCACCTCGGCGCGGGCGACGTCGGCGCTCTCCGCCACCTCACCGGCCAGGTAGCGCACGGTGGCCAGCAGCACGGAGGGCGGACGCAACTGGCTGGGCGGGGGCCGGGGCTTGCCGGCGGCGGGTCGGCTGTACTCCTTTACCGCGCGCTGCGGATCGGCGCGGGGCGGGTCCTGGCGGCACCCCGGCACCACCTCCAAGCGGTGCAGGCGGCGCTCTCTTTCGCGCTGGGCGCGCTCGGCGGCAGGGCACATGTCCGGGCAGGTGCCCACGGGCAGCTCGCAGCCGGGCATGAGGGGGCTGCGGGGAGACGGTGGGCGCTCAGCATCCCCGGGACGGCGGTGCTGCGGGAAGGCACGCGAGGCCGGCCGGGGGTGAGGAGCGGCGGGGCGGGGCTGAATCTGGCTGGGCCCGCCTGTCCGCCATGATCCCCGGCCTTCGGGCCGCCCATCGAGCCACCTCTGTCCTCTCACCCGGTCCAGTCGAGTTGGCCTCCCGAGATGCACTGCGTTGTAGTCCAGCTACGCCTCTGCGGCTCCGCGCGCTCTGGGGCGGCTAACGGGCCCCATCGAGCGCCAAGTTCTGCTTCGCGCGCTCCCCTTAGTGTTTTTAACGTGTAGCCCGGGCCGCTCCCATGATACACCGGCGTAGTCCCTGCCGCAACCAACCGCTTTGTGGTGAGGCGGGGCGGGGCGGGGCTGAGGCCACGCCTTCCAGCCCGCTGAGCAATCAGGATTTGGCGTTGGGGCCTCGGAGACAGGTACCCGGGCTTTGGGTTCCTCTCCTTCATCCCTTCCACCCAATAAACCGGCTCCATCGGCTTGTCCTCTATTTCCCTGGAGGCTGTGCTCCCTATTTTCTAGCTCAGGGGCCAGCAAATGTTTTCTGCAAAGGGCCAGGTTGTAAGTGTTTTGGGATTTGCAGGCGGCAAAGACTCAACTCTGCAACTGTTCAACTGCCAGTGTAGCGCGAAAGCAGCCATCACAATAGTAAATGAATTAGCCTGGTTGTGTTCCAACAAATTTTATTTATAGACTCTTAAATTTCATATAATTTTCACTTGTCACATATAAATTTCACCTGTCATTGTCACATAATATTATTTTGATTTTTTTAATCATTAAAAAGATGTAAAAACCACTCTCACAGGCCTTACATTAAAAAGGAGATGGGCCAGATTTGGCTGCAGGTGGGAGTTTGCAGACCCCAGTTCTAGACGGGTAAACTAATGGTTTAATGACCACAGCTGCTGCTCACACATCAAGACAGACAGACATGGGCCGGGCGTAGTGACTCATTCCTGTAATGTCAGCACTTTGGGAGGCTGAGGCGGATGGACCACTTGAGGTCAGGAGTTCGAGACCAGCCTGGCCAACATGGTGTAACCCGGTCCCTACTAAAAATACAAAATATTAGCTGGGCGTGGTGGCGTGTGCCTGCAATCCCAGCTACTGGGGAGGCTGAGACAGGAGAATTGCTTGAACCTGGGAGGCGGAGGTTGCAGTGAGCCACGATCACACCACTGCATTCCAGCCTGGGCGACACAGCGAGACTCCAACTCAAAAAAAACCCAAAAAGACAGGCAGGGTCAGAAGTGTGAGTCCTTGATTCCAAGGTGGCAGGCGTAATCAGGGAGCTGAGAATTCATTATTTTTCTTATTCTTGGTCCAGTTACCTACAGAAATGGCCCCTGTAATTACAAGACCAGAAGGTAGGGCCAAGCCCTGGGGAGAGGAGAAGGGGCTGGCAGTGCAGGAGCGAGAGTCCCAGGGAAGGGCACACTCCCTGTTAGGGTGGGAGTTGAGACAGGTGCAGGTGCAGGATCTCCTCTGCCCGCTTCAGGTACTCAGCTGCCTTCTTCTTCACACCTTCCTGGCGGGCAGGCAACGGGTCACCTGTGGAGAGAGAATGCTCAGCTGAGGCACTTGGGCACCACTGGTCTGGTCAGAACCCCTGGTCTGGTGCTTTACAATTCACAGAGCATCACCATGTGCTTTTCCCTCCTCTCTGGGGCCCAGCATCCATTCTCCCCATTCTACAAATAAGAAAACTGAGGCCATGCCGGGCGTGGTGGCTCACACCTGTAATCCCAGTGCTTTGGGAGGCTGAGGCAGGTGGATCACGAGGTCAGGGGTTCGAGACTAGCCTGACCCAACATGGTGAAACCCCGTCTCTACTAAAAATACAAAAATTAGCTGGGCGTGGTGGCATGTGCCTGTAATCCCAGCTACTCAGGAGGCTGAGGCAGGAGAATTGCTCGAACCTGGGAGGCGGAGGTTGCAGTGAGCCGAGATCGCGCCACTGCACTCCAGCCTGGGCGACAGAGCAAGACTCCGTCTCAAAAAAAATAAATAAATAAAATAAATAAATAAATAAAAAATAAAAATTCAAAAATTAGCCAGGCATGGTGGTGGGCACCCGTAATCCCAGCTACTCGGGAGGCTGAGACAGGAGAATCACTTGAACCCGGGGGACGGAGGCCGCAGTGCGCCGAGATTGTGCACTCCAGCCTGCGACAAGAGCAAGACTGTGTCTCAAAAAAAAAAAAGAAAAAAAAAAGAAAAAAGAAAACTGAGGCCACAAGAGGAAAAAAAAAAAAAACCAGAAACAAAAATCTGCCTAGGTTACACAGCTAGTCAGTGAGGAGTAAAAGGGCTCCTGATCTGTGAATTGCTTGTTTTTTTGCTCCCTTCATCACTGCTCCACCTGGGACCCAAGCCTGACCCTCCACCCTCAGTCCCTACTCACTGGGAACTCCCTGAAGCAAGACGTGCACACCGTCTCGGTAGCCCTGGAGCGCGGCAGCATAAGCGCCTGCCTTCTCATCCCGCAGGGCCTGGGTGATGAGTTCTGTGGCCTGGCTTAGGTAGGCAGGGGTGGGCCCTCCTTCCCCGTCCTCTTCCTCCTCCTGCCCTCCTGGCTCCCAGGGTTCCTGGTCCAGCCTTGCCGACTCCACCCCCATCGTTGCCAGCTCAGCCACATGGGTGGGGCTGGGGGCTGCGCCTTCTGCAATTAGAAAGGGAGGACTCAGACCAGACTGGCCCTTCCTTTCCCAGGCCCTCTGCCCAACCCCAAGACCTCTTTTGTCCCTCAGGGTATCAGCTTGTCCCCAGTAGAGGGGACCAATGCCAGAGCAATCCAGAAGTCATCTGTGGATCAAAAACTAGCCATGATCTATTTGATCGATAGGGTTCATGTGCTTCTGTAAAAACAGCCTTACCTTCCTAATTATTTCTTTAGGTTACATACTCTAGTTTGTAAGCTCTGGGTCACTGGTCCTATTTCCCTCTTGACTCCAGTTGACCTAGAAATCCAAAAATCCCCTCCAGAAAGTTTCCCTGAAGGATGCTAGGCCAACACCACCAGGCTGAGGGTAGAAATGCTCCAAGACTTGGAATAATCTTAGAATAGGAGACTTAGAGAATCTTAGGGGTTTTCTGAAGCCTTGCAGTTTCAGCTGAGGCCCCCAAATGTAAAGACAGTGAGTGACAGGTGTCCTCACATTTCCCAGGGAAAGGCTCATTATATCCCCCTGGACTGGCTAAAAGGGGGTCGGACATCCTCCCTGCAGCTTGCACATGAGGTGGCTGGAAATCTGGTGCACCTTTGGTGAAAAGGCCTCTGGGGGGAAGGTGCGGGGGCAGGGAGCATCATGATATCCTATCATCCTGGAGAGGGAAAAGGTGGGTGCCTCTCTAACTCCATCCCTGTGAGGAGTTCCATGAGAGCCCTGAGAAGTCCGGGCCTCCTGCAGGAGGGAGAAGGCACCTCCTGGCTGGGCCTACAGCCTTCCATGTATTGCTCAGGGAGCAGAGAGCAGAAAAGTGCCTGGGACACCTGCACACTCGAGTTCAAGAGTTTGCTGTGAAGAAGGGAGACACAGGTGCCCGCTCCTTGCTTTGAGAATTCTGGTGGTGAGAGGCTTGTTGGAGGTCCCCACCACGGCAGGGCAGGGAAATAAGGCAGTGTCCAAGCACACTGCAGTTCCAGGCTTTGGGGACTTTTCCCATGGGCTGAGTGAAGGTCTCACTGGAGCAGTCTGTGAAGGGTCTTGAAAAGATCCTGGCTGGACACAGTTGCTCATGCCTATAATCTAGCACTTTGGGAGGCCAAGGTGGGAGGACTACTTGAGTCCAGGAGCTTGAGACCAGCCTGGGCAACATAGTGAGATCTCATCTCTACAAAAAATCAAAAACTTAGCTGGGTATGATGGTGCATGCCTGTGGTCCTGTCCCAGCTATTCGGGAGGCTGAGGCGGAAGGATCGGTTGAGCCTAGGAGGTGGAGGCTGCAGTGAGCCATGATCGCACCACTGCCCTCTAGCTTGGTGACAGAGCCAGACTCTGTCTCAAAAAAAAAAAAAAAAAAAAAAGGAAAGGAAAAAAAAGAGAAAATAGAAAAGCTCCTGCCCAGGCAGCTAGCTGCCCAGCAGGGACTCAGCTGGCACAAAAAAAAAAAAAAAAAAAAAAAAAAAAAAAAAAAAAAAAAAAAAAAAAAAAAAAAACCAGCAGGGACTCAGCTGGCACAAGGACAGAGCACTTGGATGCCTGCCACCCAGAGGCCAGGCATAACAGCCCTGTGACACCAACACTGCCTTTCCCTCCCATTCCTTCTTCCCACTCCCCAACCCTGGAGAGGCAGGAGCAGGAATGGGAGGAAGCAGAACAAGAAAAGTGAAAGAGGCAGAGCACTTTGGCTCACGCCTGTAATCTCAGCACTCTGGGAGGCCGAGGCAGGTGGATCACTTGAAGGTCAGGAGTTTGAGACCAGCCTGACCAAAATGATGAGACCCTGTCTCTACTCAAACTACAAAAATGCCAGGCGTGGTGGCGCGCGTCTGTAGTCCCAGCTACTCAGGAGGCTGAGGCAGAAGAATCGCTTGAATCCGGGAGGCGGAGGTGGGAGTGAGCCGAGATCGTGCCACTGCACTCCAGCCTGGGCAATCCAGAGCAAGACTCGATTTCAAAAAAAAAAAAAAAAAAAAGGGCCGAGCATGGTGGCTCACATCCGTAATCCCAGCACTTTCTGAGGCTGAGGCGGGCACATCACCTGAGTTCGGGAGTTTGAGACCAGCCTGACCAACATGGAGAAATCCCACCTCAACTAAAAATACAAAATTAGCCAGGCACCGTGGTGCGCGACTGTAGTCCCAGCTACTCGGGAGGCTGAGGCAGGAGTATTGCTTGAACCTGGGAGGTTGCAGTGAGCAGAGATTGAGCCACTGTACTCCAGACTGGGCGACAGAGTGAGACTCCATCTCAAAAAAAGAAAAAGAATAACAGACATGGGCTCTCGCTATATTGCCCAGGCTGGTCTTGAATTCCTGGGCTCACGCGATCTTCCTGCCTCAGCCTTCCCAAGTGTTGAGATTACAGGTGTGAGCCAATGTGCCAGGCCTTGGCGAATTTTCGAATGAAAAACTCCAGTGTCTCAGAGCTTGGGACTGTCGAGTCCCAGGATCTCACAGCAAGAAGGTGCCCAGAACCCTGACCTCCATTGGGGGGGCCCTTCTACCTCCAGCATCCCCAAATGCCAGTGGCTCCAGGCCCCCAGAGGGATTTGCCTTTGCAGCTGCTCTTTGAGCTGAGAACTCACTCCCATTGACCAGCAGGCCTCTTGCCTTCAGGATCTGCAGCCAGACCCTGGCCAGTCAGGAAATCCCACCACGAGCTTGCAGGGAAGGAACTAAAATGTCCCAGAGCAGTGTGACCCGGCTCTTTCCAAAGCCTTCTCAGTGAGATGCCCCCAACGTGGGAAGTGCCTCCTTTCCTTCCTCGTGGCTACTTGTTGCACAGGTGCATCCAGCACACCACACCACGTGCCCTGGCACGGGGCTTCTAATTCTCATTGAAGCTGCTATTGGCCCACAGGGCAGCACTGCTGAGGGGACATCCCCGATCTGTGCAGGCACTGAGCAGGCTAGTGGGGCTCTGCCCTCCTCCCTGTCCCAAGGATGTCCTGCCCTGGCTCCTTCCCTGCTGTCCCAGCTCATTACCTTCCTTGGAGAAGGGGTCGAAGAGGGCAAGCTCAGCCTCAGTGAGAGAGCCTCGGGCAGGGGAACTGGACGCCTCCTCGGTGCTCTCACAGTGAAAGAGGAGATCCAGGGCCTCCTGGGCAGGGCTGGATGGTGGGGGGTCCACTGAGGAAGAGATCGTTGGGGTCATGAATACCTGCGTTTATTTCTCAGCTTTCAAAATGGAATTACTCTCTCCTTAAACCCTTGCAGCAACCATGGTCATAGACAAGCCTGTTATTAGGGTTTGTGCCCATTTTACAGATTAAGAAACTGTAGCACAGAGAAGGAAAAGGACCTGCCCAAAGTTCCTCAGCCAGTAAGTGATAGACCTGGGACACACACACATTTCTCAGTAAGATCACTGAGGAGGGAGCGTGGCCCCCCTCCCCACTCTGCACCCTCCAGCCCTGGTTCCCTCCTGCCACCCCAATGTACCTGGCACCTCCAATTCCTCGAGGCCCCTCCTTTCTGCAGGGAGCAGTTGGGGTAGCCGGGGGTCATCAGGGGGCGGGGTGGGGATCAGAGGGGGAGGCAGGATGTGCAGGTCCCCGGACACCTCCAAGGGTCGGGTCACCTCCCCACCCTGCAGGACAGAAAGATCAGACATGGGGAGTCATGGGGTGCAATCTGGTGGGTGGGTAAGTGGCCCAAGTTCTGGGAAGGTGGAAGGTGCACATACCCGGAAGAACTCTTTGAGCTGGGGGCTGTTGTTGAGCGCAGGTATGTGCACAGTGAAGCGAAGCAGGTCCTCTGCCCCCTTTCGCCGCTCCTCGATCACTGACGCTTCAAACCGGCCTACAGTCCCCAGGACAAGGAATAGGGGAGAGTGGCGGTGACTCACAGGGGCTTCTGCCCCAAGGCCACTTTTCCTGGTCCTGCCTGAGATGCTCTGAGCAACTCACTGCCCTCCTACCCATTCTCCCAGCAATCTTCCCTGGCTCCTCCTGGGGTGAGGTAGGGGCTTCCAGGAGGGATCAATTTCCCTATTCATTCATTTGCCAGATGTTTACTGAGCACCTACTATTGCTAGACTGGGAAGGTGAACAGGGGAGGAACCAGTCTCTGCCCTTGTGAATATCATATCCTACACAGGGGGAGCTAGGCAGTTAACAAGAAACAGAAGTATTTCTGATGGCATTGATCTAATGAGGAGAAAAATAAGGCTCAGAGAGGGCAAGTGACTTGCCCAGGGTCACAAAGCAAGGAGCCCCCCTCTTTATTTTTTGAGACAAGGCCTGGCTCTGTTACCCAGGCTGGTGTGCAGTGGCATGATCTCAGCTCTCTGCAACCTCTGCCTCCTGGGATCAAGCTGACCTCCCACCTCAGCCTCCTAAGTAGCTGGGACTATAGGTGCACACCATCATGCCTGGCTAATTTTTGTATTTTTTGTAGAGATGGGGTTTTATCATGTTGCCCAGGCTGGTCTTGAACTCCTGAGCTCAAGTGATTACCTTGCCTTGGCTTCCCAAAGTGCTAAGATTACAGGTGCGAGCCACAGTTTCACTGCTCTGTCCTAGGTATTTTGCAGAGCAGGCTAACTCTGGTCCAGTTACTGTGCGGCCAGTCTGTGGTACTTCCCTACTGGCCTGGCATAACCTGACAGCAGCAATCCTTTACCTTGCTTCAAAAGAACATCTCGGCCAGGCGCGGTGTCTTACACCTAAAATCCCAGCATTTTGGGAGGCCGAGGCAGGTGGATCACTTGAGGTTAGGAGTTCGAGACCAGCCTGGCCAACATGGTGAAACCCTATCTCTACTAAAAATAAAAAAAATTAGGTGTGGTGGCACACACTACTTGGGAGGCTACTTGGCTATTTGGGAGGCTGAGGCAGGAGAATCACTCAAACCTGGGAGGCAGAGTTTGCAGTGAGCTGATATCATGCCACTGGACTCCAGCCTGGGCGACAGAGTGAGACTCTGTCTCAAAAAACAAAAACAAAAACCAACAACAAAAAAGAACATCTCACATGAGTATGCAGACCCAAGCAACTGGTCAGCACTGTCTAATACAGATACGAGCTACATATGCAATTTTAAATTTTCTAGCAGCTACATTAAATAAAAGGAAAAAAGAAACAATTTTTTTTTTTTTTTTTTTTTTTTTGAGACAGAGTCGCACTCTTGTCGCCCGGGCTGCAGTGCAATGGCACAGTCTTGGCTCACTGCAACCTCTGCCTCCCAGGTTCAAGCGATTCTCCTGCCTCAGCCTCCTGAGTAGCTGAGATTACATGCACCCGCCACTACACTCAGCTAATTATTTGTATTTTTAGTAGAGACGGGGTTTCACCACGTTGGCCAGGCTGGTCTCAAACTCCTGATCTTGTGATTCACTTGCCTCAGCCTCCCAAAGTGCTGGGATTACAAGTGTGAGCCACCACACCTAGCCACAAGTTAATTTTAGTATTTTATTGAACCCAATATATCCCAAATATTCTCATTGCAACATGTAATCAATATACTAAGTATTGATATGGGCCGGGTGCAGTGTCTCACACCTGTAATCCCAGCACTTTGGGAGGCTGAGGCGGGCAGGTCAGCTGAGGTCAGGAGTTCAAGACCAGCCTGGCCAATGTGATGAAACTCTGTCTCTACTAAAAATACAAAAATTAGCCAGGCATGGTGGTGCACACCTGTAATCCCAGCTACTGGGGAGACTGATACAGGAGGATCCCTTGAACCTGGAAGGTGGAGGGTGCAGTGAGCCAAGATAACGCCACTGTACTCCAGCCTGGGTGACAAAGTGAGGCTGTCAACAACAACAAAAAAAGAAAAAGGAAAATAAAATGGAGCTAATAAGGACAGATTTTTTTTTTTTTTTTTTTTTTTTGAGATGGAGTTTTGCCTCGGCCTCCCAAAGTGCTAGGATTACAGGCGTGAGCCACCACGCCCGGCCCAACAGGAATGTTAAAAGGTGCAATACACAGTAAGGGTTAGGCTGCTCTGAGCCTCAGTTTTGCCATCTGTCAAATGAGGTCATCTCTAAGGGCCTTTCCAAACATGTCTCTGCCCAGGGTTTCAGGCCCTCTCTATCCAGCCCCCACTGGCGGAGGTCCCCTTTTGCCCAATGCTCCCTCCATCTTTGGCCTCAGTGCCCCAATCTAACACTCACCAAACACCTGGGCCCGGGGGAAAGCAGGGAACTCCTCAAGGCGGCGGAAGAGGTTGCGGTGGGTGTAGGCCAGGTCTCCATGCAGCTTGCGGAAGTCGCTGTACCGCTTCCAGACCACCACCTACGAGGGACACGAGACTTGCCCAGAACCAGCAATGGTGGGAGGCAGCCGCCCCCATGCCCAGCCTGCCCCCAGGGGGTGTGAGGATCAGGATGCAGCTGCAGCAGCCCCTCGCCCGGGGACAGGGAGGAAGGAGGGCCTATGTCCAAGCAGAGTTACCAGCTGCCCCTTGACAGTTTCCAGATCTGGAACTGCAGAACAGTCCCTCTTCCTCCCAGGAGCCTCACCTCTTTGACATCTTCTGGGTCCTTCTTTGAGATGAACTGAGAGAGAAAGGCAAGAGCTGGTTGAGACCAGAGACCGCCATCTGACACCCTCTCACCCTGTAATGCCCCAGGTGCCTCCTAGTCCCCTTCACGGGGCAGTGGCCTTTGGCCATTGGCCTCTGGCGGCAAGGCACCCTGGCTTTAAGCCTTCGCGTGTAACTTTAGCAACTTTTCCTACTATGTACCTCAGTTTCTCCATCTATCAAATAGGAGGACCCCTAAACGCCCATTTGGACTGCTCCAACTTCAGCCCAACTTTTTTTGAGATGAAGTCTCGCTCTGTTGCCCAGGCTGGAGTGCAGTGGTGCACTCTCAGCTCACTGCCACCTCTGCCTTCAGGGTTCAAGCGATTCTCCTGCCTCAGCCTCCCAAGAAGCTGGGACTATAGACATGCACCACCACGGCTGCTAATGTTTGTATTTTTAGTAGAGATGGGGTTTCACCATGTTGGCCGAGCTGGTCTGGAACTCGTGACCTCAAGTGATCCGCCCGCCTCAGCCTCCCAAAGTGCTGGGATTACAGGCGTGAGCACCCGGCCATCAGCCCAATTTTTATCCCGGTTCCTTGAACAGGCCAAGTCCCTCCATCTCCTTCTGAAACCAAAGAACCCCAAGTCTCCAAAGAAGGGAGGTTCTGCCTCAGGAACCTCCTTCCCTGAGGGAGAAGGTCCTGCGCTTCAGCGCCCTGGACACAGAAGAAACCATCGCTGGAGCTGAAGTCCCTGGAAGGGCAGACTTGGGTCTGAGGTGAAAACAAGATTCAGTTTTCATCATGTCATGTTCATAATAATTTTAAAATAATGTCCCATGGTTTGGGGTACTTGACAGTTTAATAACATCTCCTATGCCAGGCATGGTGGCTCACACCTGTAATGCCAGCACTTTAGGGGGCCCAGGTGGGCAGATCACTTGAGTCCGGGAGTTTGAGGCCAGCCTGGGCAACATAGTTGCCAGTATCTGGAATAAATACAAAAAATTAGCTGGGTGTGGTGGCATGGCACACCTGTAGTCCAGCTACTTAGAAGGCTGAGGTGGGAGGATCACTTGAGTATGGGAAGCAGAGGTTGCAGTGAACTGAGATTGCACCACTGCACTCCAGCCTGGAGAGAGACCCTGTCTCTCATACACTAAATAAATAAATAAAAACATCGATTTCTTATCTTAGATCCCACCGAGGCAGACACAATTAACATGCCCACTTAAGAGATGAGGAAATGGAGGCTCTGAGAGGTGTGGCCATAGAAGATCACACACTAAGTAAGAAAGATGGCTGGGACTAAAACCCTGGACTTGGCTTTTGACAAGAGACTTGCGTAAAATATTCTGGTAAAAGAAACTATTTAAAAACCATTGAGTGGCCAGGTGTGGTGGCTCACGCCTGTAATCCCAGAACTTTGGGAGGCCAAGGTGGGCGAATCACTTGACGTCAGGAGTTCAAGACCAGCCTGGCCAACATGATGAAATCCTGTCTCTACTAAAAACACAAAAATTAGCCAGGCATGGTGGCAGGCACCTGTAGTCCCAGCTACTCGGGAGGCTGAGGCAGGAGAATCATTTGAACCTGGGAGGCAGAGGTTGCAGTGAGCTGAGATCACACCACTGCACTCTAGCCTGGCAACACAGTGAGACTCCATCTCAAAAAAAAAAAAAAATTATAGGCCAGGTATGGTGGGTCATGGTGGCCTATAATCCTAACACTTTGGAAGGCCAAAATGGGAGGATTGCTTGAGGCTAGGAGTTTGAGAGCAGCCTGGGCAACATGGCAAAACTCTGTCTCTACAAAAAAAAAAAATTTTTTTTTTTTTTTTTTGAGATGGAGTCTCACTCTGTCACCAGGCTGGAGTGCAGTGGCGCGATCTCGGCTCACTGCAACCTCTGCCTCCCGGGTTCAGGCAATTCTCCTGCCTCAGCCTCGCGAGCAGCTGGGACTACAGGCGACCACCACCATGCCCAGCTAATTTTTGTACTTTTAGTAGAGACGGGGTTTCACCATGTTGACCAGAATGGTCTCGATCTCTTGACCTCGTGATCTGCCTGCCTCGGCCTCCCAAAGTGCTAGGATTACAGGCGTGAGCCACCGCACCTGGCCTCTACAAAAAATTTAAAAATTAAGCTAGGCATGGTGGCACATGCCTGTAGTCCCAGTTACTCAGGAGGCTGAGGCAGGAGGATGGATTGAATCCAGGAACTTGAGGCTGCAGTAAGACATGAATCATGCCACTGCACACCAGCCTAGGTGACAGAGCAAGACCCTGTTGCAAATAAAATAAAATAAAATAAAATAAAATAAAATAAAAATATAGGCCGGGCATGGTGGCTCACAGCTGTAATTCCAGCACTTGGGGAGGCCAAGGTGGGAGGATAACTTGAGGTCAGGAGTTCGAGACCAGCCTGGCCAACACAGTGAAATCCTGTCTCTACTAAAAACACAAAAAGTAGCCGGGTGTGGTGGCACACGCCTATAATCCCAGCTACTCAGGAAGCTGAAGCAGAACTGCATGAACACAGGAGGTGGAGGCTGCAGTGAGCCGAGATCGCGCCACTGTACTCCAGCCTGGGCGACAGAGCAAGACTCCATCTCAAAAAATATATACATATATATATATTTATATATTATGTGCTTTATATTTTATACGTATTTATTATAAATAATACATTATATTATATAATATGCATAAAAATATATCAAAGTAATGCATGTTGCTTGGTTTAAAAAGCCAACGGGAGGCCGGGCGTGGTGGCTCACACCTGTAATCCCAGCACTTTGGGAGGCTGAGGCCGGTGGATCACTTGAGGTCAGGAGTTCCAGACCAGCCTGGCTAACAAGGTGAAACCTCATCTCTGCCAAAAAATACGCATATTAGCTGGGCATGGTGACGCGCGCCTGTAGTCCCAGCTACCTGGGAGGTTGAGGTGGGAGAAACTGAACCCGGGGGACGGAAGTTTGCAGTGAGCTGAGATCGAGTCACTTCACTCCAGCCTGGGCGACAGTGAGACTGTGTCTCAAAAACAAAACAAAACAACGACACAAAAAAACCACTGGGAAGACTTATTTGTATTTATTTATTTATTTATATTTTTGAGACGGAGTCTCGCTCTGTCTCCCAGGCTGGAGTGCAGTGGCAGGATCTCGGCTCACTGCAAGCTCCGCCTCCCGGGTTCTCTCCATTCTTCTGCCTCAGCCTCCTCAGTAGCTGGGACTACAGGCGCACGCTGCCATGCCCGGCTAATTTTTTGTATTTTTAGTAGAGATGGGGTTTCACCATGTTAGCCAGGATGGTCTCGATCTCCTGACCTCGTGATCTGCCCACCTCCGCCTCCCAAAGTGCTGGGATTACAGGCGTGAGCCACCGCGCCCGGCCGCCACTGGGAAGACTTATAATAAAAGGTTACAGTTCCTTGCCACATCCTTCCCACCCCAACCCCACCTCCAGTCTATCTTCCCAGGGACAATCTATTTATTTGCTTTTTTTTCTCTTTTTTTTAAGTTGTGTGTGTGTGTGTATTTTAATATTGAGCCGGGGTCTCACTATGTTGCCCAGGCTCGTCTTGAACTCCTGAGCTCAAGCAATCTGCTGTCTCAGCCTCCCAAAGTGCTGGGATTTACAGGCATGAGCCACTGAGCCCGGCCTTATTTGCATTATTTTTAGGCATGGAAAAGACATAAACGATTTGGGGAAAGCATATTTTAAATAGCTAAGATTCTGCACTTAGATCACTTTGGAAGTGTCCTTATGTGCCTGCTTTGCTTTTATAATTAACTAATGCACGAGCTTAATAGTCGCCTAGTTGAAAATTCTAAAAGTACAAAAAATTTAAAGTAAAAATCTTCCCCCAACTCCTGTCCCCAGTGACACAGTTCCTCTCCCTGGGGACCTTCCTTGTTACCAGTTCTTGTATGTCATTCTACAGGTGTCCTGTTTTACTGTTTTATTTTTAATTATTTTCATGGTTTCCTCCATGCCTCTCTATAAATTGTGCTTATGATGTTGTTATCGCTTCATATATCAACTCTAGCCTATCTTCCTGCTGTGACCTTGATATGGCGACTTACTCCTTAAGTCCTTCTGAACTGCATAAATTTTTTTCAACCATTGACCGGTATTATTTTTTGAAAAATTAAAAATGGTTAAATTCGTTAAAGGGAGTTTATGTAACATCAAACAAACCAATAAACAAAACTTACTCTACGAGAATGGAGTACTAATATTTGGATTAAACCAGAGTTTTCATGTTAGTTTAGAGAAATTCACAGCCTGATGCCCAGACACTACACGCCGGGCGTGGGCATACACGCCTTGCCTGTCCGGGAACGGCCGTCAACGCCCTTTTAAAAAAGACAGCGCCCACCCAGGGCCCCGCCCCCTGGTAGTTAAAGATGTAACGAAGCCTCGTACTGCAACCCTCCCCTTAAAGGGGAAACCCATTTCTCTCGTCTAAAAATGGAGCAGTGGCTGCACCGCCTTTCCTTAAGGTAAAACTCGGCGCCCCTCTAGTTAAAAGGGTAAAGTACGCACTGGGCCCCCACCTCACCTGCGCGGTTACTTTGTACTCGGTGTAGCCCTTGGGGTGCGTCCTGGGGTCCGACACTGTGTAGTGCCGCAGGAAGTCATCCTTCGCCTGGCGGGACATGAAACCGAGCCTGAGCGGAGCGCAGCGCCGGCTTCCACCTCCTCGCCGTCCCCACCCCTCCGGTCCGGCCTCCGCCCGCCGCCTCGCCCGGGCCTGCGCTCTTCTTCCTCTGGCCTAGGGATTTTGTCGCAAGTGACAGCGCTGTTCCGATCCCGGGTGCGCGGCCAAGGGAGCGTCTGAAAAGTTCCTTCTCTGTGGTGAAGCGTAAACCCAGGTCATTCGAAAGATAGGTTGGGGAGGCTGAGATCACTCGTCTCATTTCTGCTGGGTGATCAAGCCCACCCTATCCAAGCGTAAACCCTTGTCACAGACCTCCAAACGACTTCTCCCCTGCTTCCCAAATCCCTCCTTTCATTCATCCACCCAACTCTTATTGTGTCCAGTATGTGCAGGACAACGTCAAATTATTTCCCTGTCTCCCTCCACAGGATTCCCTAATTCATGTTTTCTGGAAAGTAGAGGAAGCAAAGAACGCTGGAGAAGCAGGATGGTGTCATGGGCTCTGAGTCACGACTCTTACTAGCTGTAGGGGTTTCCCTTAACTACTCAGCCTCAGTTTCTCATTTGTAGAATGGAGATGTTTATAATAGAATCTGTGTAGGGCAGTGGAGCTTTTTTGCAATGGGTTTGCTGCCAGAACACAGGTGTCGTGAAAACCACCATTAAATCAAAGCCAAAATGGGGGTTTGGCGCGGTGGTTCACGCCTGTAATCCCAGCATTTTGGGCAGTGGAGGCAGGCGGATCACTTGAGGTCAGGAGTTCAAGACCAGCCTGGCCAACATGGTGAAACCCCGTTTCTACTAAAAATACAAAAATTAGCTGGGCGTGGTGGTGCATGCCTGTAATTCCAGCTACTCCAGAGGCTGAGCTGGCTGATGGCTTCAGCCCAGGAGGTTGAGGCTGCAGTGAGCTGCAATCACACCACTGCACTCCAGCCTGGGCAACAGAGTGAGACTCCATATCAAAAGAAAGGGAGCAGGGGAAGGAAAAGACTCAGCTCAACATCGTCATCTGATTTGGGCAAGTCCAGCACTACTGGCCATCTGATCTACAAGTGTAGTGGGATCCACAAAAGAACCATCGACAATTTTGAGGAAGCTGCTGAGATGGGAAAGGGCTCCTTCAAGCATACCTGGGTCTTGGGTAAGCTGAAAGTTGAACGTGAGAGTGGTATCACCACTGATACCTCCCTGCTGGCAATTGAGACCAGCAAGTACTACGTGACCATCATCAATGGCCCAGGACACAGAGACTTTATAAAAAACCTGATTACAGGCACATATCAGGCTAATTGTGCTGTCCTGATTGTTGCTGCTGGTGTTGGTGAATTTGAAGCTGGTAATTCCAAGAATGGGCGGACGTGTGAGCACACCCTTCTGGCTTACACGCTGGGTGTGAAATTAATTGTTGGTGTTAACAAAATGGATCCCAGTGAGCCACCCTAAAGAGGAGAGATGGGGGCCGGGTGTGGTGGCTCACGCCTGTAATCCCAGCAGTTTGGGAGGCAGAGGTGGGTGGATTACGAAGTCAGGAGTTCAAGACCAGCCTGACCAAGATGGTGAAACCCCATCTCTACTAAAAATACAAAAATTAGCTGGGCATGGTGGTGGGCACCTGTAGTCCCAGCTACTTGGGAGGCTGAGGCAGAGAATTGCTTGAAACCGGGAGGCAGAGGTTGCAGTGAGCTGAGATCGTGCCACTGCACTGCAGCCTGGGCGACAGAGGACAGAGTGAGAATCTGTCTCAAAAAAAAAAAAAAAAAAAAAAAAAGAGGAGCGATGGGGGAAATCATTAACGAAATCAGCGCTTACATTAAGAAATTGGAGGCCGGGCATAGTGGCTCACGCCTGTAATCCCAACACTTTGGGAGGCCGAGGCGGGTGGATCACAAGGTCAGGAGATTGAGACCATCCTGGCGAACACGGTGAAACCCCATCTCTACTAAAAATACAAAAAATTAGCCGGGCGTGGTGGTGGGTGCCTGTAGTCCCAGCTACTTGGGAGGCTGAGGCAGGAGAATGGCGTGAACCCAGGAGGCAGAGCTTGCAGTGAGCCGAGATCGTGCCACTGCACTCCAGCCTGGATGACAGAGTGAGACTCCGTCTCAAAAAAAAAAAAAAAAAGAAAGAAATTGGCTACAACCCTGACATAGTAGTATTTGTGCCAATATCTGGTTGGAGTGGTGACAACAGGGGGGAGCCAAGAGCTCACATGCCTTGGCTCAAGGGATGGAAAGTCACCTGTAAAGATGGCGATGCTGTGGAACCATGCTGCTCAGAAGCTCTAGATCGCATCCTACCACCAACTCAAAAGCTCTTGGTTCTGCCCCTCCAGACGTCCACAAAATTGGTGGTATTGGTACTGTCAGTGTGGGCCAGGTGGAGACTGGTGTTCCCAAACCCGGCATGGGTTTCGAGACCTTTGCTCCAGTCAGTGTTAGAATTGAAGCAAAAATCTGTTGAAATGCAGCATGAAGTTGGTAGGCTTAAATACAATACATAGTATTTAGTGCAGAGGAAGCATTGTGAATAGCCACTCTTGTTCCTGGAATTCAGGTGTACAGGTGCGGTGCCTTGGTCTTCAGAAAGAAGCAAAGCATGGCATGGGGCTCATGCCTGTAATCTCAGCACTTTGGGAGGCCAAGGTGGGAGGATCACTTGAGGCCAGGAGTTCGAGACCAGCCTGGGCAACAGGCTGCCCCTAATTTCATGAGAAATTTAAAAATTAGTTGGGGGCCGGGTGCAGTGGCTCATGCCTGTAATCCCAGCCCTTTGGGAGGCCAAGTCGGGCGGATTACTTGATGTTAGGAGTTCAAGACCAGCCTGGCCAACATGGTGAAACCCCATCTCTACTAAAAATACAAAAATTAGCCAGGTGTGGTGACGGGCACCTATAATCCCAGCTACTCGGGAGAATGGGGCAGGAGAGTCGTTTGAACCCGGGAGGCAGAGATTGCACTTAACCTCCTGGAGGAAATGTCATCCAGGAGCCAGTCGATGCCAGGCAGCAGGTTCTCCCCAGCAATGGGGTTGCAGCCCTTGATGTACAAGTGATGGCTGTGGACAGTCCAGCTCCAGGGCCTGGGAGAACAAAGGTGCTGGTGGTGGCCAGTGACCACAGACCCTGCCTCCCCTCAGCCCCTTCCCTCCCTACTCAAGGGTCAGCCCATCCAGGAAGCCTCCCCTGGCCCCTAGGAGAGCTTATCTGTTCCCCGGGGCACCTGAGCTCTCTGTACAGTGCCACGCCAGTGCCACCCCTTAGTGTCCCATATAAAAGAGGATCCTGCTAGGCAGCACTGCTTAGGGCTGTCTCTAACTGCATTGCTGAATGGAATGGGTAGTACTTAGAACAGTGTAGGGAAGAGAAAGAGGGATCAGACTGTTACTGTGTCTATGTAGAAAGGGAAGATATAGGAAATTTCATTTTGACCTGTACCCTGAACAATGGCTTTTTCCTGAGATGCTGTTAATTTGTAACTTTGCCCCAGCCACTTTGCCCCAACCTCTTTGCCCCAACCTTGAGCTCACAAAAACATGTGTTGTATGGAATGAAGGTGTTTTTTTTTTTTTTTTTTTTGAGATGGAGTCTCACTCTGTCGCCCAGTCTGGAGTGCAGTGGCACCATCTCGACTCTCTGCAAGCTCTGCCTCCCGGGTTCACGCCATTCTCCTGCCTCAGCCTCCCGAGTAGCTGGGACTACAGGCGCCCGCCACCACGCCTGGCTAATTTTTTGTATTTTTAGTACAGACGGGGTTTCACTGTGTTAGCCAGGATGGTCTCGATCTCCTGACCTCATGATCCGCCTGCCTCGGCCTCCCAAAGTGCTGAGATTACAGGCGTGAGCCACCGCGCCCGGCCTTGGAATCAAGGTTTAAGGGATCTAGGGCTGTGCAGGATGTGCCTTGTTAACAAAATGTTTACAAGCAGTATGCTTGGTAAAAGTCATCGCCGTTCTCTAGTCTCGATAGCCGCAGGGACCTCTGCCCTGGAAAGCCGGATATTGTCCAAGGTTTCTCCCCACGTAATAGTCTGAAATATGGCCTCGTGGGATGAGAAAGACCTGACTGTCCCCCAGCCCGACACCCGTAAAGAGTCTGTGCTGACGTGGGTTAGTAAAAGAGGAAAGCCTCTTGCAGTTGAGATAGAGGAAGGCTACTGTCTCCTGCCTGCCCCTGGGAACTGAATGTCTCGGTATAAAACCAGATTGTACATTTGTTGAATTCTGAGATAGGAGAAAAACTGCCCTATGGCGGGAGGCGAGACATGTTGGCAGCAATGCTGCCTTGTTATTCTTTATTCCACTGAGATGTTTTGGCGAAGAGAAACATAAATCTAGCCTACGTGCACATCCAGGCATAGTACCTCCCCTTGAACTTAATTATGACACAAATTCTTTTGCTCACATGTCTTTTTGCTGACCTTCTCCCTATTATCACCCTGCTCTCCTACCACATTCTTCTTGCTGAGATAGTGAAAATAATAATCAATAAAAACTGAAGAAACTGAGACTGGTCCCGGTGCAGGTCCTTGGTATGCTGAGCGCCGGTCCCCTGGGCCCACTTTTCTTTCTCTATACTTTGTGTCCTATTTCTTTTCTCAGTCTCTCGTCCCACCTGATGAGATATACCCACAGGTGTGGAGGGACAGGCCACCCCTTCACACAGAACCCTGCAGAGTAAGCAGCTGTTAGGACCCTGTGCCATGAAAACATCTGCCAGTCTTGCCACTTGGATTGGACCCCTGGGGTGGCCTCATTTCCTATCCTTTCCCAGCCTGGCACTGCTTCCGAGTTCCTGTAGCCTTCAGTGAAGGCCTCAGCTACCCCTGCCTGATGTGGCCCCCCTCCCGCCCTCTGGCTGCACTCCCTCCTACACATGACTCTATGCACCTCCCCATTTCCCAAGAGCGTTTGCTCTTTTTTTTTTTTTGAGACAGAGTCGCTCTGTCGCCCAGGCTAGAGTGCAGTGGCGCAATCTCAGCTCACTGCCAGCTCCGCCTTCCGGGGTTCACGCCATTCTTCTGCCTCAGCCTCCCGAGTAGCTGGGACTACAGGCGCCCGCCACCACACCCGGCTAACTTTTTGTATTTTTAGTAGAGACGGGGTTACACCGTGTTAGCCAGGATGGTCTAGATCTCCTGACCTCGTGATCCGCCCACCTCGGCCTCCCAAAGTGCTGGGATTACAGGCGTGAGCCACCACGCCCGGCCGGAGCCCTTGCTCTTCATGCCTGTCCTGTGATCCCCTCTGCCTGAACCTGTGCTGGCCTTGTATAGCTGTTCACGTTGTCCACTGCACATGGGTTCCCGGCTGCAACAGAGAATTGGGAGCTGAATTTCAGCCCATGTTCCATGCAAAAAGTTGGAGCCCTGGTCTGGAGCTGTGTCCGTTTTTCTAATTCATACCTATGAGAGTTGGAGTTCCCCTGGTGAACTGTCTTCCCCTTCTTCTACCTAAAAAACTACTCACGCTTTACTCCCAGCTTTAATGTGACCTCCGTTAGGAAGCCTGCCTTGACTCCTCCAGATGGAGTCAGTTGCACCATGTCCCATGCTTCTAACTTTTTCTGCATCCCTTTGACATAGCCACAGTTCACCATCGACTGCAATGATCTGTTCCTTTCTGTCCCCTGCTGGATTGTGGGTCCCAGGTGGTCTCTAATGCTGTTGAATCAACAAATGACTCAGCCAGGAATCAGGGCAAGGAGCGGTTTATTTCACAGCTGAGTGAAGGATGAGGCCCACAGCCTCGGTAGCAGCAGTGGCAGCTCCTCCCCGCCTAGCCCTCTCTTCTTGGTATGGTAGCCAAAGGCCAGGTCAGGAGCCAGAGAGACAGCCAGGGCACAGCCCTCCCGCCACGGGAGCCGGGTGGCCGCAGAGCAGCAGCGGGCAGCAGTAGCAGCAGCAGGTTGGGGTGGAGGAGGGGGAGTGTTAGTTTGGCTGGCTGACTCCCATCCCCCATGGGTAGTGTTTATTTAGTGAAGGTTGGGGGACCTGGACTGCTAGGTGGGGGGCATCTGGAGTGGTTCAGTCAGCTGTGAAGATGCGGCTGGAAATGTCATCCAGGAGCCAGTCGATGCCCGGCAGCAGGTTCTCCCCAGTGACAGCGCTGCAGCCCTGGATGCACCAGTGGTGGCTACGGATGGAGTCCAGCTCCAGGGCCTGGGAGGACAAAGGTGCTGATGGTGGTGGCCAGTGACTGCAGACCCTGCCTGCCGTCAGCCCCTTCCCTCCCCAGCCCAGAGGAACTCCATGCCTCCCTCAAGGCCCTGCTCCAGGTCATCCCATCCAGGAAGCCCCACCGGTCCCAGGGAGAGTTTGTCAGCCCCCAGGGGCACCTGGGCTCTGTCCAGTACCACGCCAGTGCTGCCCCTTAGTGATGTAAATGCAGCATGGGCTCCTGAGCAGCCACCAGGATCCAGGCATCATGCTAAGAGCCCCACACATCCTCTCTCACTCATTCTCCTCAAGCCCTCATGAGCCAGGGACTGTGTTGACCATTTCACCAAGGAGGAAACCACAGTTCAGAAAGGTTAAGCAACCTGCCTAGGGGAATATAGCTCATAAGCGGCAGAGCCAAGATTTTAACCCTGCTCTTTCTCACTGTGGTGCTTAAGCACTAGAATCATGGTTAAAATGTGGGCTCTGGGGTCAGACAGGCTTCCTGTCTATTTAGTGGCTGTGTGACCTGGGACAAGTTACCTAACCTCTGTGAGCCTGCTTCACCATCTGTAAAATAATAGTTCTCACCTCATGAGGTTGTTGTGAGAATGAAATGAGTTAATCCACGCAAGGAGCAGAGCATACTGAAAGCACTGACTATGTGCTGGCTACTGTTAGCCTGTGAACAACACATGCACAGCTCTGCCTTCCCCAGGCTGTGGGCCACCCCATGCCTTATTAATCACTGGATCCCCAGTGCCCTGCATAGGTCCTG